>NC_048422.1:8413346-8415521 GCF_013103735.1 Etheostoma cragini
AACTATTGTATTGTTTCACAAGTTGATCCTGTACAGCTAATTTTACAAGATAAGGTACTTACACTAATAACCCTCAATTGTACCCCTTAATTTAAAGGATTGAACAGTTAAATGTGTGCCTTGCCATATTATTATATTCCCATTCCTGTTTCCAGAGGAAAGATACTAGTGATATGATCAGTATGTAATCAAAGTGGTAAAATCGAGACTAGTAGGATTGTTTTTATGTTAAAGGTGAACCCTGGTCTGGCCATGTTTATTCTAAGTATAAGCTCCACTGACAACTGTAACCATGATGGTGCAGCTATTTTATTTATTTTTTATACATATTTATTGTCTGTGCTTTTCAAAGCCCATGATTTAAAATGTTGTTTACTGCCGAGGACAGATGTTTGCCAGAACAGTGTGTTTGAGGATTTGCACAGCGGTTAGTCTGAGCGAGTTGTTGCCGCAGTGTTGTACGCAGAAACTGCAGCTCGACGAGACAACTTAACGCCCTCAGAATAAAGTGACAACCTAGTGTTCGTTATGAAATGGATAACATGGTTAGCCACCTGGGCCCTTGACTGACAACAGTGATAACTGTCTATTTGGATTTTAATGTTATGGTTTGGAAATGTTACATGTTGAACTTTTCAGGTGACCACTTTTTCTTCCAAAAGAAAAAGGATATCTGAACATAGACACAAACTCCTCAGCTGCTGAGTTGATAAGGAGTGTAGAGTTACTTTTGGTTTACATATCTGTCCCTGCTCTGTCTTTGAGTGGCCTTACTTACTAAACAAAAACAATGTGTATGTATTTCATTTTTTTTGTGTGTCCTTGTATTTCCCTTGGCTGTCAGCAATGAGGATCAGCCACTTATTCGCCCGTAATGATGTCAAATACATTTTATATGTGATGTTCCTTATCATTTTGTGTTTTTTATCTTTGATGATATCTGGGTTTTCTTTTCAGTCTGTTATATTTTGTGTTATGTTCCTCACGATGCTTTGTAAATGTTTTCCCTTAAATCCTCTTTAATCGTTTGGAATGATGTCACTCAAATTAGGTTTTATGGACAGACGTAACATACAATGAGATGTGTGCCAGTAAATGTGTTCATAAATGATGAGAGGATATTAAAATGTTACTTTTAATGAAGGATAGATATTGCTAAGAAAATCAATGTGTGCTTATTTTTAAACCAATCTGTAGAAACCATTTTGTTACAGTACATCGTCCCTTATGAATACACGTTTCATAGCCATTCTTTGTTATACATGTTCCTTGTGCCAAGTTACAAGTTTTCAATTTCGTTCTATTTTTTTTTTTATTTCTGTATTTTCTAAAGATGCTCACCCTTGCACCATCACTAAATCACTGCAATAGTTAACAAGTACAGTATATGAGTCACAGTTACTGCGTTTCTGTGGTGTTTTCTTTGTATTGAAATGTTGTCACCATGTAAACAATCAAATGAGTGACTTTTGTATAAAGTATATGAAAAGTATCTATAAATTTGTCTTCCTGCTTTTTCTGCCCAGTGCAACATGTCATGGACTGCATTTTTTTTTTTTCTCATCTAATAATATGATTTTAATATATTTACCGTTATGCAACTCATGAACCAATTCATTTCAGCTATTTGAATGCAAGGCCAGTCCAATGCTCTGGAATTTGTTTAGTGTTTCCTGTTGAAGTCAGAGTTGTTCCTTTTTAAAACACAATAATCAAATCTGTTTTACAGCATGAATGTGTTCTTCTGGGCACACACACACACACACACAATAACTAATTTAGCAAGTGGGTCACATTGAGGTCCCCTGGACGACACAGTGTTGCTTTGTGTTCAAGCCCAGGTATTAAATTCCATTTCTGAAAGCACCTGGAAGTGCATATCAGTCATGAGGACGCGATATTTGGAGCTGTCCTTTTTTAGTACGTCATTACGTCATTTGGCACCTCTAAAAGAGGCAGAAAAGGTGAAGTGGAGATAAGGAACCGTTACAAATGTGAGAGAAGTCCCCGGTCTGAGCATGCGCACCCAGCGCAGGATGTGTTGACATACCTGGCCGTTGAAGCCATTCACCTGTACTGTTGTTTTACAGCCCCTCCACTCCTGCCCCGTCTCACCATCCAGGTCCAAAGATCGCTGTAGTGTTTGCTCAAGCCCTGAGCTGTTAGCTGCGGGGG
>NC_048422.1:8415531-8446765 GCF_013103735.1 Etheostoma cragini
TCCTGTATGAACCTGAAACCTCTACTGTAAGCGCCTCTTTCACCGCTGCACCACTTCACCTGTCGTCCATCCGTTGTGTCTTTCATCCTGTTGGAGGCCCCCGGTCAAACCTTCTGCTCGGCAGGTGCCTGGACGTCCCAACAGAGAGGACGAGGGCCTGGATTGACTTCATCTGAGTCGGAAACAAAGAGAGGATTGGAATTTGTAGTTTTTTTTTTACCCTCTCTTTTCCTTTGGGCCCTGTTCCTGTATCTATATGCATGCAGGACTTACACAGGAAATCCCATTTTCTGTTTAAGGTATGTGGGAATTATTTACATTTGGTTGCAGACATTGGGGAAATGCTGAATGTACAGAACTTTACCGGGAGAGCTTAAAAAAAAAAGGGGCCCACATTTGAATTGTGAGAAAGATTTGAAGTACATGATTAATCAAAGTCCAAGCTTACTGGCTCAGTCACTTCAGAGTCACAATAACTTGTTTGATTTCCTAGTTGTCGATTTCTCATAGTTGAGAATCGGCCATGGATTTTTAAGTATTTTTACTGTTATGGAATCACTCATTCTCTTCCGGTCCCATTTTAGAAATGATCTGCTCTTCCAACATGCAGGAAAAACACAAACATGAAATATAAAACTAGATGTTCTGTAGCGTTGTCTTTTTATTCTTGCCTGATTCTGAGCAAGTTAAATGGTCATGGTCATATTGCTTTATTAATCTTTGTGGTTATAAATGATCTTCATTAGATTGCCCTATGGTACAAAGGTTTGAGAAGGGAGCGGCTAGATGTCTTTACAGCTGTGCAGCAAAGATAAAGTCTAAAGGATGTTGCCTGATATTACCTCGAAGAAGGACTTCTGACATGTTTTCTCACTTTACAGTTATATTGTCTTAAATCTCTACCGGGGTCTCTATTACAGAAGGTCTACCTTGTCTGTTCCTCCCCTTTTTGTCACAGTTTCTCCTTTCAGTTGTTACCCCTGTATGGTCCAACTACAGAGACATGGCTCTTTGCTTCACTAAATATTTGTCACTCTGTGATTAGTATACACGTGCTTTTCTCTAGGTGTGAAATATGGAAGACCTGAGCTAAAGATGGCATCGGTAGCATCATATTTTGGCCAATTGTGTGGGAACGCGCAAAAGAAAGGTAAGAACTAATGCTAATTAACTATTACTGTCTGTCTTTAAATCAGACGTGTTCTTGTTCATGCATCATGTTTGTATCATACAGTCAGTGGACTAATGGCACTAATACTTCTACATACTGCATGCTTAACTATATTAATATTTAAATCTCAGACCACACTGATATTGCACTATTCCTTCCTTCTCTTCTATTTTTATTTTATTGGATTTGCAAACAACAAGGAGTCGGTTTAGGCACTATACAATAGTGCAGAAAATGTCCATCGAAACGCTCTTTTTTTTATAATTTTATAATACAATGCGGATACAAAGTCTATACAAAGTCTCATAATAAAGAGTCAATGTGGATGTCTGGTCAGGCTGGAAATCTCCACTGCCTGCTCTGCCCTCAGAAGCATACTGTAAGAGTAATCAGTATAACATGGTATTTTTATGCAAACAGTTTTATCAATAATAATTCAAATTTCTTCTAACATTTATATTTTTATTGTCCTTTCTGTTTTTATTCTTATATGTTAAGTGAGTGTTGGACTTTGAGTGAAATTCCTTGGTTGTATGCGCAAACCTGGCCAATGAAGCGGATTCTGATTGTAATTGACAAAATGAAGCGACACTTTTCTCCTATAGCTGCTGCAATGTCCTCATCCCTCTCTTGCTTGGATTCTTTTACTTTTTCACAGAGGAGGAGAGACTTTTTCGGGCTAATGACAGACCTTTTAACCTCTCCTACCGCTATGCTGTAAGTATTGAAAGTTTTGTGCTGTCTTTACAAAAAAATAGACTTTTTGCATCATAGCGCTGGAGCTGTCATCTGCTTTCGTCACATTCCCGTGTCACTTTTTCTCTACTTCAGAACAACGCCATCAAGACCTCCAAATACAACATTTTCACCTTCCTGCCACTTAACCTCTTTGAGCAGTTCCGGAGGCTCGCCAATGCCTACTTCATCTTCCTCATGGTCCTTCAGGTAGACTTCTTCTTCTATTAGCCTTCCTCCTCTAGTGCTGGGATGCATGTACACGTGGACAGTATATGGACTGTGTCGAACTCTTTGCACATTTACATTAAGGGCATTGTTTTTCCACAAATATAGCAGGGACTTGTGTATTTATGCTTTGTGTGTGTGTGTGTGTTTGAACAGGGAATCCCACAAATCTCCTCTCTCTCCTGGTTCACCACGGCCATCCCTCTGATTTTTGTGCTGTCTATAACAGCACTCAAAGACGCCAGCGACGACATAGTAAGCTGAACTTATAGCATTCTATGACGACTAACTTGAAACATAGCGCTTTAGTTAAATAACTAAAGGAAGATTTCAGAAAAGCCAAAAATAAGGAACGCAATTCAAACATGGAATTTATTCATCATGTCTTCTCTTTATCTTGTGTCATTGGAGTAGAACAGGCACAAAAGCGACAAGCAAGTGAATAACCGCAAGGTGAAAGTCCTCATCGATGGAGAGTGAGTTGTTTAAAATGCAAACTTCACATTATGCACTTCTCCATTATCCATGTGTACAGCTGTAAAGCATTGTTGAGCTTTAAAAGGGTGTGCGTTTTACTGTGTAGTAGTGTGTGATTTCATGATATGCTTTATGTTTACATTTTTCTGCCAGACTGAGAAGTGAAAAATGGCTGAATGTTCAGGTTGGGGACATAATCAGACTGGAGAATAATCAGTTTGTCACAGTAAGTATGGAGAATAAAGACAAATTAATATTTGCCTGCACATGTTGACTGTGTACAATATGGCATTTCTATACTTTCAGTTGTCCTTACTGTAGTTAATGCTTTTATTTTTAGGCAGACCTTATGTTGCTTTCCAGCAGTGAGCCTCTTAACCTGGTCTACGTAGAAACGGCTGAATTAGATGGGTAAGTGTGAAGAACTCTGTGAGTGTGTGTGTGTGTGTGTGTCACTGTCTCATGCCCTCTTGGTCTCCCCCAGTGAAACCAATCTAAAGGTGAAACAGGCCCTGACTGTAACTGGAGAAAGGGGAGACAGCATCGATGCACTGGCTGGCTTCAATGGTGAGAAGCTGTAAGAAATAACAAAAGAGACATCCCGATTTGTAGTACTGCAGTATGGCTTTTTTGTTTCTAAGGGGGGAAAATATCTATAGTGGGTTTTCGGTCCAAATATTGGGATTTCTCTGGTGCTTAGCCTTATTATTTTCATAGAAACTAAAAAGTTTGAAAATTGGAAATTGTTCCTTTTGGCAATATAGTTCTTACTTTTTATAGAGGTGAGAATCAATTTGTATTTTTTCTTTAAAATCCCTGAGGGTGAAGATAAATAACAACTTTCCATACTAAAGTGCTTACAACATAATCATAAAATGTTACATAACTTTTTTTAAACAAAAATAGTTAAAGAAATTAAGGACATTTGTGCACACCATAGCCTATGAAGCAATCCTTTCAGAAAGGCCTAAGCCTTAGGCTAACACTGTGACAGTCATCATCTCTTTGAGTGCAAACATTTCATTGAGAGGCAAACATTCTGTTTGTCTTAATCACTACGTAGATTTTCCCATTTGAATACATGTTGTAGTTTATAACTCTGACACTAACCATAACCTCCATCTCTCTCTCTCAGGCGAAGTGCGATGTGAGCCTCCCAACAACCGTCTCGACAAGTTCAAAGGTACCCTGACCCTGGACGGACAAACCTACTCTTTGGACAACGATAAGGTGCTGCTCCGAGGATGTACTCTGAGGAACACTGAGTGGTGCTTTGGTCTGGTTATCTTCGGAGGTAAACAGTTGCTAATGTTAGCTTAAAATGGGAAGTGTTCAAAAACGCAAAAGGGCCGAAAGCTGTGTTCGGCGTGCACCGCTCAAGTCCGCAGGGACCCAGCAGAGGGCGCTAACGCTACACACATCCATAGTCTAGTTCCAGTGGGAAAAATAATTTATTTAATTGAAAACCGACAAGTCCGACAAAAACAAAATGATAAATGGCATCAGTAAAAATGCTACATATAGTTAATTCAATTTGCAAAGATAACGGCAAGTAATGGTAAGTAGATTCATTGACTCTACTTATTAGCTCCAAGCTGGTATCTTTGGCCATATAACCATAACGTAGCCTACTAACGTTAGCTAGCTAGCTAAATTGCTAACACTTTGGTAAATGGCCAACCTGGCTGCATTCAGTTGGCACGTTATATGCTAATGTTGGTGGACCTTGAACTTTCTTCTGATAAGAAATTACTTGTCAGTTAAATTAATAAGTAAGTACCAAACGCAGGCCAGCCCGGTCAACAGAGTGAAGGCAAAAAAATGAACCTATTCAAGGCCAATGAAGCAGGAAGAGAGAGGTTTTTGAGTGTAGCTAATGCTAATGCACACACACTTTGATTTCCTCTCTTCAAAAAAAGTGTAAAGTTTAGAGAAAAAGATACTGCCTCAGGCTTGCGTTTACAAGTCTATGTGCACCTATTAGGAAGTGACTGGAGTAAGTTTAGGATGAGGAAAAATGTGTAGGCTACTCAGAAAAGTAAAATCCCAATAATACAAACTACAAGAACGCACTAAACAGGATTTTCCCTTCAAAACGGTCTCTGCAAATGCTGAAAACGTGCCACTCTCTACATGGTTGTCAGATTATCTTAACACGAGTTTGAATCTGACCAGGTCCTGACACCAAGCTGATGCAGAACAGTGGGAAGACAACATTCAAACGGACGAGCATTGATCACCTGATGAATGTCCTGGTGTTGTATGTGAGTTTGTAATTTGGTATTGTAAATTCATAGCTAAGTATGTCAAACACAAATGTATGAATCCTCAAACATTTGGAATCAATATGTAAAGTTATTCACGTGTCTCTAAGCTTGGAAATTACACTTTTAACATTGGCAACAGTTTTTCATAAAGTTAAAATATCTATTAGTAACACTACTGGGAGAGTACTCATCAGTGTGGTTCCTCTTCCTAATTGTTCCTTATACGGTACAAGTCAATAAATGTCACTGATTACATGATGCCCCTTGAGCTTGCACATGCAATACCTTCATAAAAGCTTTGATTTTTGAAATGCAGATTGCTTTTCAAATAATATTTATAATTTTAATATCAAGATGTGTGATATCTTGAATCTGTCAGATCTTTGGTTTACTGGCATCTATGTGCACCGTTCTGGCCATTGGCAATGGAATCTGGGAGGTGAGGGAGGGCTCAGTGTTCACAGCCTTCCTCCCTCGAGAACAAGGGGCTGACGCCGCCCTCTCATCCTTCCTCTCCTTCTGGTCCTACGTCATCATCCTCAACACGCTGGTGCCCATTTCTCTCTACGTCAGGTACGTTCCAGCAGAGAAAGATAAGAAAATCAAAAAGCAACCAAAGTTAACATAACTTTACAGTCAGAGTTCTTTCTTCATGCGTTCCTGCATGGCTCACGCTTATTCCCTATGTGTGCATATGTCAGCGTGGAG
Organism: Etheostoma cragini; assembly: GCF_013103735.1. NCBI lineage: Eukaryota > Metazoa > Chordata > Actinopteri > Perciformes > Percidae > Etheostoma > Etheostoma cragini. The sequence continues at coordinate 8,421,118 of NC_048422.1, forward strand.
ATCATCCGTCTGGGGAACAGCTTCTTCATAGGCTGGGACAGGAAGATGTATTACCCCAAGAATGACACTCCTGCCCAGGCAAGGACCACCACGCTCAACGAGGAGCTGGGCCAAATCAAATACATATTCAGCGACAAGACCGGCACCCTGACACAGAACGTCATGACGTTCAACAAGTGCTCCATCAATGGGAAAGCTTACGGTGATCTGTTATGCTTCTAAACGAACTTACAGAGTTAATAGGACACACCAGCATGGGCTGAATGATTTATTTTGGAGTGTATTTCTCTGTTTCAGGGGAGCTGTTTGACTTTTCTGGTCAAAGAGTGGAAATAACAGAGGTGAGACGAGAATACTGATACACATTTGTATTTTAGTTTAATATGGTGTATGTATTAGTCCAACTCATTTGTTTTTTTCTTGTCCGTTTTTTTTTTTGTTCTCTACAGAAGACAGCGAGAGTGGACTTCTCCTGGAACCAGTTGGCTGATCCAAAGTTCATCTTTCACGACCACAGTCTGTTGGAGACGGTTAGGGAGGGAAACCTGGAGGCTCAGGCCTTCTTCCGCTTGCTGGCTCTCTGCCACACTGTCATGCCTGAGGAAAAGAAAGAGGGTGAGCGCCCTCTAATGAAAAGCTTTGTTACTACATAGCAGGTGGCTGCAAAGGTTTAGAACCAAAGATGGCAGGTGTTCTGTCTGTGGTAGGTTACAGTGCATCGTTGTGTGAAATCCTCAGTCATGAATTATACAGTTTTCTCTTGTCTTTTACTCTTCATTTAGCAACTCCAGTAGGATGTTAAATTCTTAAGTAATTGTGTTTTCAGAAAGTAATAAAGCCACCACACATATGTCAGATTTGAAAGACTTTGGTGCCCTCCAGTGGCAGACAGCAATGCCCCCTGTTTTTGACATTTGTTCTTTCTTCCTTTCCTCTCTGGTCATCTGTGTCTACTGGCAGGGGAGCTCTACTATCAGGCTCAGTCTCCCGATGAGGGCGCTCTGGTGACCGCAGCGAGAAACTTTGGGTTTGTGTTCCGCTCACGTACACCAGAGACCATCACAGCCATGGAGATGGGCAGAACAGTCACCTATGAACTTCTGGCTGTTCTCGACTTCAATAATGTGCGCAAGAGAATGTCAGTCATAGGTAATAGAAAGTAGTTGTACAATGATCGTTTTTTTCAAGGTTTTGCATGTCGCCAAAATATGATGCAGAAAGTCATATTTGAGAATTAAGATGTTTAATCCATCACACTTTACAATGTGTTGTGTCAACTGCTGAACAGTGATCTCGCAAATTCACAAAATGATTAACTTTGCATTATCCTTTCAAACATGTTCATTTCAGTTTACTCAATCAGTCATGAAAATGATCCTAGCAACAGGTTTATGTCTCAAACCTCATGACTCTGTGCTTGCTAAGCGACTTCCACCATTATTTCCAGTACGTAACCCCGAAGGCAAGTTGACGCTGTATTGCAAAGGAGCAGACACCATCATCTTTGAGAGACTGCACCCATCCTGTAACAAACTGAAGGAAGTTACCATCGGACACCTCAACGTAAGTGATGCGGTTGGATTTTTGTGATGTGTGTGTCGACATAAAACAAATGCACTTTTGGAAATTGGCAAGATTATTGTATTGAACTGCTCTTAACCGTCTAAAAAATAGGAGTATGCAGGCGACGGCCTCCGTACACTGGCCCTGGCCTACAAGGACTTGGATGACAGCTACATGGATGAGTGGAGACAGCGCCACCACCAGGCCAGCACCGCCATGGAGGGCCGAGAAGAGAGACTTGATGAACTGTATGAAGAGATAGAGAAAGACTTGCTGGTTAGTGCGCATGTTGACATTGCTAGATAGTTCGATTGACTCAACAATTGGCTGGTTCAGTTATTGGTTGGTACACATGATACAGGCATTACATGATAGCGGACGCACACACCCCCCCCCCCCCCCCCCCCCCCCCCCCCCCCCCCCTCCTTACATGCAGTTGTTAGTATGCAAGGAGGACACAGAGGAATAAAAAAAAACATGATGGACTCTTCCGAAGAGTTCATTGTCTTCGCTCAAGCTTCTGCGTGGCAAAGTCGCCAGACAAGACCACTTTCTGAACATAGCCATACTTAGAAATACTGAGAGAGTTAGGTGGAGCTGATTGACTAAATTAGCTTTGTAGCAACTTCTTTGGCAGTGGGTTGAATTTAACGGACATTTATTAATATAAAAAAGTTACGCACTTAAGCTTTAAACATACAGTATTGAATAATCCCATTACTATCCTTTACTCTGTGGTTTTTAGCTGTTGGGAGCGACAGCTGTGGAGGACAAGCTGCAGGACGGTGTGCCACAGACCATTGAGCAACTGGCTAAAGCTGACATCAAAATCTGGGTGTTAACTGGGGATAAACAGGGTGAGTGTCACATATTGTATGTTCCAACAAATTACACAATTCATGATGGTTGAAGTAATGCAGCCAAATAATGTGAAATAAATGACCAGATTTTCTGACTGCTAATCTTAATGCGTCGGGAACCCTGGGTAACAAATCTCCATCTAAACGTCCTATCTTAGCTTTAAATGAACCCAGCGAGGCAAAGAGTGAATGTTGGGCATATTTGACAGATTGATTTGAATCACAGTAGTATTAAATAATGTTTTGAAACAGAGACCGCAGAGAACATTGGCTATTCCTGCAACATGCTGAGGGAGGAGATGAAGGAGATTTTTGTTGTGGCAGCCAATACGGCTGAAGAGGTCAAAGAGGAGCTACAGTAAGTCAGTCAGAAACAAATAACTACAACAATGTATTCATCCCAATCTGATATGAAATATTCCTAAAATAATCCTTCACCAGTCCCACAGCAGGGACTTTTGCATGCATTTGATGCTTAATTTTTTTTGTATGGTGACTGTTTTGCAAAGCCATTTGCATTTGTTTCTATGCCAAACACATTATAATGGACAGAAAATACAGTTTGAAAGAAATTGTCAAAGAATTTCCAAAACACAATTTCTTCACACACTATTTACAAAACCTGACTTCTCTCGCAAAATGTAAAATGTTTTGCCTGTTTTCAAAATCAAACACTGCTCTCAAATCATAAACAAAGTGATCATAATTATATACACTAGCAAGCAGTCAGTAAACAATACACCAATAAATAGGAAACACAATGTTAAAAACATTGTTCTCAGGGAGAAGTACATTTTTAATCTCAAAACAAATTTCACATTTCACAATCATTGTGTCTTGATGAGCGAAGACGGGCTCAAAATGTTTTTGTTCCTCCTCCTCCTTGTACCCCCTTTTCACAGTACAGTACCCTGCATCTCACAAACTTGTCCTTTGTCTCTGTGATACTGTCTTCTTGTTCTTGAACCTGCAACCAGTCAAAATCTATTGAGCAGTCAGTACTGTTAAAGGTCTTATGGCATGAAAATTTCACTTTGAGTTTTTTTACATTAATATGAGTTCCCCTAGCCTGCCTATAGTCCTCCAGTGGTTAGAAATGCCAATAGGTGTAAACCGAGCCGAACCAAACTCATTGTTTCTTCCCGTGCCTTACTGTTTTTAGGAATGCAAGAAGGAAAATGTGTCCAGAAGCTGCAGAGGAGCCATCTGTAATCAAGGCTCGCGCTGGCCTGTTTTGGCTTCAGAAGACCGAGACAGTACACGATGAGAAGGTGGATGGAGATTATGGCCTAATAATAAATGGACACAGTCTGGTAAGAAGGCCTTTTTTTAGGCACATTTCTGTCCGTTTTGTATTCAGTATGTACCCATATATTCAGTGGTGTGGTCTACGTGAAACTACACTAAGAAAGCTCCAGGATTTCCACAAATCCATTTTAAAATGCCCAACGATACGCAACGACATACTTTCCATTATCCTTCCATATCTTTGATACATTTTTTAATTTTCGTCTGTGTTTCTCTAAATAAATTAAATAAATTGGTGCGGCAAAGTGTATCTGAAAACAGGAAATGCAGTTGTTGATGCTCAAAACTCCCCTGGGGAGAACACCCAGACCCTCCACCCTAGAGTACAGTATACTCACTACAATACATTAGACTACACCACTGCATATAGTGTTGATTTAAAAAAAAGTTCAGGTCCTCTGACTTAAGGAAGCAGCTGTATTGCATTTTGCCTGTAAAACCATGTCTGTGTTGTTCATATTTATGTAGAATTATAGTTTGCTCTTCTTATGTAACATATGCGGCTCTGGTAGATGTTTAGGATTGGTCACACTGTGCAAACATAGTCTCTTTTATGTGAACGCGTGCACCTCTGGATTGGGAAACCCTGGGTTGGTTGTACTAGTCGATAACCCGCGTCGTGACACAGCTTATGCAGGACCGCGGTTGTTAGGGTTAGGGAAGCCAGCTAAGTGAAAGAAATCCAGAACATGTTGATCTTGATTTGTAGTACGGGCCTCTGGTTGTCGACTTTGGCTGTTGATAACAACACAAACACAAACGGAAATTTCAAAAGGAGAAATTACTGGCATTAGCGTTGTTGTCAGAAAAGATAGTATTTCAACTCAGCATGTTTGCTTAAAATGTGACGACGCATTTGGGTCACTTTTGGATTTATTACAGTAAATATTTTACACCTTTAATTATTTCTTCACTAGAATCTTCTACATTCCTGTGGCCAGGTTGGCTCAGTGGTAGAGCAGGTGCACATGTACTTAGAGGTTTATGCCTCGACGCAGAGGTCCAGGATTCGAATTCCACCTTTGACAATTTCCTGCATGTCTTCCCCCTGTCTCTTCCCTTTCTCACCAACAACTTTCCTGTCAAAAATTAAATGCGGAGAAGCCCCAAAAATATTCTTTAAAAATATAGTGCGGAGAGGACCTGATTGCGTTCCTCTAACCCCTCCCTCCCTTTGCTCCTCAGGCCTTTGCACTGGAGAAGGAGCTGCATCTGGAGCTGCTTAGGACTGCATGTATGTGTCAGACAGTGATTTGCTGCAGAGTCACCCCGCTGCAGAAGGCCCAGGTGGTTCAGCTGGTCAAGAAGTACAAGCAGGCCGTCACTCTGGCCATTGGGGACGGGGCCAACGATGTCAGCATGATCAAGGGTGAGTTCATTCAACTCAGACACGCATTTAAAGACTGTACAGAGCTTTAGCAGTTACACCACGCAGCTAGAAAATACTCACTGTTATTAATTGTGTTTTCTCTTCAGCTGCTCACATCGGTGTAGGTATCAGCGGTCAGGAGGGCATGCAGGCCGTTCTCTCCAGCGACTACTCCTTCGCCCAGTTCCGTTACCTTCAGCGCCTCCTGCTGGTGCACGGCCGCTGGTCCTACCTACGCATGTGCAAGTTCCTCCAATATTTCTTTTACAAGAACTTCACCTTCACCTTTGTGCATTTCTGGTACGGCTTCTTCTGCGGCTTCTCTGCACAGGTGAGGAATTATGTAACAAATCATTTGATGGGTTACATGCAGAGTAAAACATCAGAAATAACAAACAAAAGAAAAGTTGACTACAATGCACATTAAATTTGCAATATGTGCATAAGTCTCGCTCTGCCAGACCTTCCCCCACAGCGCCGCAGAAGAAGGTCTGGCCAGTCCACACAGCATTCAGGGATGGAAGAAAAAGGTGGTCTGGTTTATTGGCATTTCTTTAAACCAATCACAATCGTAATGGGCGGCGCTAAGCACCAGGCAGAGCCACAGTGCTGCTGCACAATAGCCCCTGGAAGGAATTTGTTTTGGTGGAACATGTGTACGTTCAAAAGTTGTCAAAAGCACCTCTTCCTAGGACTTGCTAGAGCCTCTTTTATGCTATTTTCGGACTCATCCAAACGATTTATACGACAATTGTCTCAAAAGTGCCTCACATGTAGAAATAACAGCATTTATAGACAGTGGACTATGCCATCTGGGGACAGCATCCTTATTGCATCATTATATGCCACCGTGAGTCTGCACCAACTACTTCTCCTGTATCTCCAGCAGAGAGGAGCAGTCTGCATCGGAGTATGGACCGCTCTAAATAAGAAAAATGTATTAAAAGTGTTCTGCTGTAACTGTTAACACTTACTAAACTTACTTTAATAATACATTGGCCTGAGCATACAGCTTACAGCACTGTCTGTACATGTCTCTGTCAGCGTTGAAATGATCAGTTATAATGCAGTATTTACATGTTTAATATATGTGTTGCTGTTCTCGTTCATAGACTGTGTATGACGAGTGGTTCATCACCTTGTACAACATGGTTTACACAGCTCTTCCTGTCCTCGGCATGAGCATCTTTGACCAGGTACGGGAAATTATTAGAACAGTAGTTATAAATACTTCAGAAACTTTTGTTTAATATCATATAATTTACCAGTACTTCCCATCCACCCATTTTCTCTAATCATGTGTTTCCGTAGGATGTGAATGACCGCTGGAGTTTCCAGTATCCTCAGCTCTACACTCCGGGCCAGCTGAACCTGTACTTCAGCAAGAAAGCCTTTGTGGTCTGTATGATGCACAGCTGCTACAGCTCCCTCATCCTCTTCTTCATCCCGTGGGCCGCCATGCACGACACGGTCCGAGATGACGGCAAAGACCTGGCCGACTATCAGTCCTTTGCTTTATTGGCACAGACCTGTCTGCTGATTGTGATGAACATACAGGTGAGGAAACACAGCACGCTAACGTTACAGGATTCTTTTATCAATGTGATGGAAGTACGTTGATTTTCTAAGGTATTAAAATTCATTGTAATTTGTTTTTGTTTTAATCAATAACTGTATTTATCAAATGTGTGTGTGTGTGTGTGTGTATATATATATATATATATATATATATATATATATCACCCACCCTTAAAAACACACAAACACACAATATGAAAAAGAAGTTGTTTTTTTTACATTTTCAGCTATGTCTGGACACCTATTACTGGACAGCGGTGAACCAGTTTTTTGTATGGGGCAGCCTGGCCGCTTACTTCGCTATCACATTAACCATGTACAGCAATGGCATGTTTCTCATCTTCACCTCCTCTTTTCCCTTCATCGGTGAGTAGATTCAACTCGTTTATAGAGGCGGATTGTTGCTGCCCCCATCTTCAGATTGTAGTCTTCCAAAGACAGACATAGCCCTATAGGTAGAGGTTGATATGTTTTATTTTAGGCCAACAGTCATAACAAAATAGGCTAAAACTGTGTCTGCAACAATCCTGCCCTCTTCATATACAAATGTTAAAGAGTTTTTTTTGTTTTTTTTTTAAATAAAAAACCTTTTTACTACGTGATTCGGACTGTGGGTCTGATGCTTCTGGAACTCCAGGCACGGCAAGAAACTCTCTGAACCAGCCTAACGTGTGGCTCACCATATTCCTGACTTCCCTCCTCTGTATCCTGCCTGTGGTGGCTTCCCGCTTCGCTTTCATTCAGCTTCGGCCCACCATCAACGACAAGGTGAGACATCACATGACACAGACTACTGCAAGTCTTTATGTACCCTGTTTTTACCTCTATAAATAAAGTTGTTGTTCTCAAAGTGATAAAATATTATTATCTGTAAAACATCATAGAGATAGGTGGACCCTGACAAAGCATTTGAATGAATAGCAATAAACCCTCCCATATTAAGAAGTGTAAAGACGTGTCCCTCTCTCCGCTCTAGGTGAGACAGAAGGTGCGGAAGGAGGCGCTGCCAGCTCCTGCACCTCGCCGTCCACCTGCCAGGCGTATCAGCACCCGCCGGTCTGGCTACGCCTTCTCCCACGCCCAGGGCTACGGTGATCTGGTGACATCCCGGAGGTTCCTGCTGAAACTACCCCTGAGGAGTCGACCGGCGCTGTTTACACAAACAGACTCGCCACTGGCTCAGAATCAGCCACAGCTCTACCGCACCATTGCAGAGGTGGCGGAAGAGTCACAGAGCCCTTAGACAGGAAGTGTAACTGTGGCACAGTGCGCGGAGCCAGGAGACCCTGTTTTTATTTTGGAGCAAAGGGTAAAGTTCACCATCTGGAAAGTTTCCAGGTCAAACCTTAACACCTGAAAACTGAGTCTGACTTGAACTCAAGGTTTTTTTCTAATGGATGTTAATGTCACTGTGAAAATGGGATCACGACTTGGCAGCACGTCGATTTTAAAAGACCACGCTGGTGCTTATTTATGTTTTAGCTTAATAAGTACAGCTTGCATATACTGCAGTTTTCATCACTGCTGATCGTTTTCCGAAGCATACTTCGGTGTTTTAGATAGTTTTTCTTCCTTCCAGAGAGATATTGGTTTCAAGTCATTTCATTAAAGCTACATTCAACTTGTGGAGAATGGCATTAGCAAGATAATCAATCATAGCCGACATTTAATCGCCTTGTCACTGTCATGTCTTAAATAGCTTTTATCAGGGAAGTCTTTTGTAAACTGCATTCAAGCACACTTGATGCTAAAAAGCACTTTTTGATTCACATTTGGATTTTTTTTAACAACATAGCTTATGGGTTTAATGCTTTTCTATGTCCTTTAAATCAACTTTATTGTCTTTACACTTGCAGACCAAAAACTACGGAAGAGGATTAGGGCCACGTGAAAAATGAATTTGAGTTCTAGGTGTAAAGCCAGAACTGTGAGATTGAACTCCGAATTTGGACTTTAAACTTAGAACTTAAAAATATTTTTGAAATACAAAAAACCTCTTCCATACAAAACACAGTGGCCCAATCCTAAAGTCTGGACTCACAGACTTGGTGCACGTTCTCGCTGAATTTATAACGACTCAGGGTTGTCCCAATGGGTTTGAGTACACACTTACCGAGCCCTTTCCGTGAGTCTGCATCGCTGCAGACTTCCCCAAAGGGTATTACCCTCAGTTCAAAGCATTGTGACGTGTATCTAGCGGAGACCATAGGGAAATCCAGAAATTACAAAGGTAAACAACAGCACGAGACACAAGACACAACCACGGAACGGACCTGTTGTCCAGCCTGTAAAACTAAAGTTTTAACGTGATCTCATGAAGGGCTGTCCCAATCTCATCTATACCTACTGTTCTATATTATATTACTATACTACCTGAGCTCCTGTGGCCTCACACACTCACTCCTGAGTGACCTGGGATCAGGTTAGTCCTCAGGGCTCACTTAGGGAGTGGGCCTGTGTTGTCATCACAGGATAGGTCAACCTTGTTTTATACACTGTCAACTAGGGCTGCACGATATGAGGAAAATATCTAATTGTGGTTATTTTGACTGATATTGCGATTGCGCTATGATTCACAATATAGGAGGGAATTTTCATTTTTTTGTCATTATTCTTTTATTCTTATTACTCTTTTTCATTGAAAAATATGAAAGAAAGAAAATGATTGAAGTGTGATTTTTATTTTTATTTTATTACAAAGATCTGTACCAAAGAAATATTTTTTCTTTAGTCTGTAGATATCATGTTTAGGCCGTAAAGTCTCTGCAGCACCACAATACTTTATTTTAGAATGGTTTGACAAGTTTGGACCTTTAATAAATTTTGGACGATTAATTGCGCAGCCCTACTGTTGACATACAGTACGACCGCTGACTCCCAAAAAACAGTTTGGCCCTACTCACAGCTGCCAGAGGAAACGGATTCAACAAAAATAAAAGTGTAAATCACCCAGCTCAGACGTGATTTAATACTTTTGCTTTGAGACATGGCTAGAAAAATAAAATAACATAATTCAGCTGAAACATGCAAAACCAGAAATTGCGATGAGATTAACTTTGTGTAATGTACACATTTTTTTTTATTATTGTTGTCATCTGTAGATTGTGTATCTTTTAATTACCCCCCCCTCCCCCCCATGTAAATTGTGAGTACTCAGTGTGTCATTCTGAGAGAAGATAAAACTGATTTCAGTTGACATTGACCATGAACCAATTGTTCACATTTCAATTATTTACATGAAGAATTTTTTAAACATTGTTTTGTTATTGTTCTGCGTTGTTGATAATCGTTTTTCATTCAATATTTCTGTCACACATGTCGGTACCACTCAGGTCATTCTAAAATATTCCAAAATATGCCTGTACCATCTGTCCTGGTTTAATCGTGTAGATGTCAGCTTGATTTAAGCTCCAAATGGCCATTTTTATTTCACCACAGGATATTGGCAGAAGTGTGATGATGCTTTTTTGAAAATAAATGATAAAACTGTTGATTAATAGAAACACGCATAGAGTTCAAACTTCCACATGCCCACTGCATCACGGGACACAGTGACGTGGAAATCTGTATAAAGGACAACAAAGTGATTATTATAAATATTTTATAACCTGATCTCTTTAAGAAAGCCTCAACCCAAACCCCCTCCAGGTTTGTTTGCATTATACATGCAGCTGTGTGCACTTTTACTCTCTCTGCCTGTCTTCCTCTAGCTCTCACACTCTCTCTTTTCACTCACATTTCCTATACATATACTTCCTGTACTGACACACATACACACACACACACAACTGCAGTGTCTTCTGGGACAGCCAGCAGTAACTTGCTGGAGGAGGGCTATCCCAGGAGGGCACAGATCCAGAAAAGCTTCTAATTTGCTTTCTGATCGTCAAGAAAATGACACAGGTTTGTGTATGTCCCAGTGTATCGCTTTGTGTATCACTTTGTGTAGCACAGACAACTCCGAAGATCAATTACAGGCTTAAAAAAAGCCAGTGACTGAAGAGAAAATAGAGGAATTATATTCCTGAAAGATTACTTTGAAATAATATAAATGAAATTTAATTTATTTTTAAAAAGGGACCATTAGAAGTCATTCATTTTGCAAATCAGATCTCATCACATGCATTGGCATGATGCACCTGAATGCCAAAAAGATTCAGCATAGGGTTAATTAAAAAAACAAATCTAGCTCTCTTCTGCTCCGGTTTAACCCTTGATCCTCCCTTCATGGCCGTGCAGCTCAGTCAGCAGACTCTGAAGGTCAGTGAATGATCCCACAGTATGGAACCGGAACAAGGACTGGTATGCTTTATAAATAGCCTGCCTGTGTGGTACACCCAAACCACAACCAGGGACCTTTTATAAAACTACTAAGATCATATTTCTGATTAACCAGAAGTTACAGTCAAACTTTGAACCACATTTTAATATTTCCCACAACCTACCTTTGGGCCCATATCAGTGAACTTAAAAGCCAATGAGAGCGGTGATAGAGCAGTTACAATACAAAAAAAAGTTAAATCCTTTTATGCTATTAATGGACACTGATATTTTATTATCCCAGGAATAAAAAGCTGTTTGATTTGACACAGAAACTAGGATGAATCAGACTAAGTAAAAATGAACACAGACAGACATGTGAGACATGGACACTGACGTCAGACAATCTCCCTGGGTCAAAGTTCAAGTGAAATGTTGCGGGCGGGTCTGACTCGTCGGCTTCTGTAAGAGGAGACAGCAGACTCGACTTAAAGAGAATGTCACGCTTGGCGGTCCAACTTCGACTAGAGGATCACAGTGTGTGACTGTCTACCCCCAGGCAACAATCTGCTAGAGCAACCTTCTGATAACCTCCTGACAAATTACCCTTCATTTTTGCTGAAACACCCATGGTTGCCCAGATGATGCTTTGGTAATGATCTATTCTCTTTTCATCTGCTCAAGATTTTCCCTTGACAACAAATTTTGGTACATCAAATATAATCAAAATCCCTCCAGATCATACACTAGCAAAATGGTGCACAGTGTTGTGAGATTGAACGTGTCCCTGGTTTTCCATGTCACTAACTGCCTTGTTATTTCAGCCGGGGCCATACCCCCCCCCCCCCCCCCCCCCCCCCCCCCCCCCCCCCCCCCCCCCTCGCCCTCTGATAACACCTTTCCCTCCAGTTTCACCACATGACCTGCTCCTCCATCCAGCTCACCTGCTTTCTACTTTCCCTGATTGCCCCAGCAGTTTAAATACCAGCCCACCCCCCACCAATCACTTGCCAGGTTGTCATCTGTGCTACGCTAAGCATTAGCAAGCAGTAAGCTCAGCGTTGACACAATATCAACTTTAAATGGATAGCGTCATGTTGTTACCAACCATTTGCTTTACACATGCAGTAGTCATGGAGCAGCATTAGCATTCTTTTGGAGTTGGGTTTCCAGCCACCTGATGAATGTAAGTCCAATACTCACTCTCTTTTAACTTTTTTGGTGTCTTCTAACCCCAGAGGGAACTAGTGAATGCTCCATGTTAACTGTCTCTGTCTGCTGATGCTGAGCAAATAGGGTACTTTTTATTTTATTTTATTTTTTACTTTTTTCGCTGAAAAATGCTGCCGCCTGTGACCAAAGACTATGAGAAAAAGCTATGAGCGGGAAATGAAAGATGCAGCCTGACGGTTTCACATTTAGCTGTGACTTCTAAAGCTAAGGGGAGCTGCAGGTTGGAATGATATTTCTCTGTAGGCCCATCACTTTGTATGACCTGTTTGACATGGTCACAGTTTTCACATTGGCATTTGATAGTTTAGACTCTAAACTATCAAATGCCATTAAAAACTGTAACTTTAAAAAAAAAACTTTAGAGGCTAGAATGTTGTTACCCTTACCTTAGTCTGTGCTGGGACAAAGCCTAACCTTCCCAATGTCCCTCCCATTCCACTGTCTCTACTTTCTACTTTGCAAGGGTATCAATGCTGCATCTGGGCTTTAAAAAAAAAATACAAACAACCCAGAGAGTTTTCTGTTCTCTCGTCCCAGAATAGATAACCAGAGTAGTCGGACCAGACTCCAGCGCTGTGGAGATCCGTCTTTCTGGCAATGCGAGACTATACTAACCCTGTCTTTTAAGCCCTGTTTACATGTACATGGCATTTACCTTCATTTAATCGCAAACAGAGAATTTGTCTCTGAAAATGAGTCTTTCTAAAAATTCCAGCCAGAGTGGAGATTTTTGAAATCTGCGTTTGCATGTAAACTGAGACAAACGGGGACAAGGAAGTGATTCGTTAGTGTCGCTATTCTGATTGGCCAACGTGGGCTTGATCTTCTCGTTACACTGCCACCTACAGGTTTGTTATGCTCTTGGCGGCAGACGGTATATTCACGGGTATATGAACACGTGTTATGTTTAACGTGTTAATGAACACTTTTCTGAAAACTGACGGCTGTGCACAATGTTATTTTTGAAGCCGGAGAGGTTGAAATGTTTGTTGAAAATAGCCGGCCACGTGTAAACGTAGTCTTAGTCTAACACAATTTTAACCCTTCATAGCTAGCCAGCTGCTGACAGGTGTTGCTGCTGGGTATTATGGCTCTCCTGTTCTGTAACTAGGGTAGAAATGTGATCCTGATCTCTACTGCAGGAACATAGTATGTAATGGAGATTTCACTCTCAGTACTTTCATGTAGTGTGTAGTAAACATTGCCCCTAGGGTTTGTTTAAGGCACATTAGACATGTAGTAATAATTGTTTTTATGGACAACTGACTATTTTGCCCCCCCAGCACATGACAAGCCATCACAGTGAGACACTAGAACAACAGTTATCCTAGACAGCCTAACTCTGACATAGGGGTGATTCCGGATCAGACGGATGACTCGGTGTCAAGTCTTTGGCCTTAACAGAGATCAAACATCGGACCAATGGTAGCTTAACTGTTTAGATGTTTGACAGAATGATGTGTGTGTGTGTGTGTGTGTGTGTGTGTGTGTGTGTGTGATTTTGTGTGTGTGTGATTTTGTGAATGTCTATGTGGGCAGAGTAAGACATCCAAAGTTAGAATAAGTGGTGTCAGTTGTAAGCCTTGTGTCTAAATAAAGGATTACCTTCAACCTTAGAAAGTGCACACACTCCCAGCTACCGCATTAGTTCTAGTGAGGGGGGTGTGTGCTGCATGTCATTAAACGTACACACACGACTTAGTAGAACACGTTAACGTTACCAATAGCCTATGCCTAGGCTTTCTCGTAAAGTGTTAATCGGGGAACTTATCCAAAACTGGCTAGCATGTCTGGTTCGTTGCACAGGAATAGGAAACATATTCCTGGCATATGGGGCTTTCAGTGGAACCGGAGCCTCTACATAACCTAATGATTTTGTTGTTTTGATATAACAAAGACAGCAGAAATCACGTGACTTAGACCTGGCCTGAGTTCTGTTGACCCCATTTGAAGTTAAGTTAAATGGAGGGGGGGGGGGCATGCTTAAACTCTGTTTTCACCACAGGCAACGTCACCAGTCTGCATTTTCTCTATCACTTGATCATTGTAAAGACATTGATCACACGTTACACTAGGGGTGGGAAAAAGAATTGATTCTTAGATGCATTGCAATTCTCTTTAGAACGATTCCATGCTCGATGAAGATGATAGTTTTTTTGTTTTTTTTGTTAAATGTGTTAATTTTTATTTAAAAGTTACTGTCCAGACAAGTACAAATCAGAAAACAGAGTGACTGAAAAGAAGACGGGATAATGGACAACAACTTAGAAACTCAAGGGAAGAGTGGAGAAAAAAACCCACAAAATGGCCAAATAGGAAAAATAAATTGAATATATATATAACCTACATAAAATAAGGCAAAACACATAAAGGCTGTAAATATACTGTGACCCCCTCATGTTTCATGTTGTAAGAATTCAATTCTATATATATATATATATATATATATATATATATATATACACACACACAACCGGTCAAAAGTTTGAATGAATGGTTGCTGATAATGGGAAATGTAGATATTGCATTAAAGATCAGCCACCCACCCAGATCAGCTGGTATCCTGTCTATAATGGAGTGAAATGGAAATTTGTAAGTGACCCCAAACTTTTGACCGGTAGTGTGTGTGTATATATATATATATACATATATATATATATTTTAAAAATCAAGCATGGAAATGTTAATCTGTTTAGAATCAATTCGTGATGTGCCTAGAGATTCCCACCCCTACATAACACCCTTTTCCTGTTATTATTTTCCTTTGAGTAATTAGCGTGCATGCCTTACTCTTGAATTCTTTCATTTGCTGGACTTCCAATGAATCATTACGACCTCACGGAACCCTCCCGCTCCCTGCAGTGCAGATAAATCATTTACAGCACTGGCAAAACATTGCATCTGTGCATGAATCCGTGCGAGACCCTGGACTGGAGGATGAAGAGCAGCCTCTTCTCAGATGCTGTGATGTCACCTTCAGCTTAAAGCTGAGGGGTGCTGACAAGCTGGCATGAATCTGTGCGTGCTAACGACGCTTTCTCTGCATGAGCCACCTCTGAGCCAGCTGGACCTCGGAACGAGGTCACAGCTTTGGCTTTTGGGAAAATTTGAGTAGATTTAGGCATTCGTTCAAAGATTTCTTTCAGTGCATAGCCAGAAAAGATTGAATCTGTTTGTTTGTTGCAACAGCAGTTAATGTTTCACAGAAACGGACCTCACATCATTTGGACACGTCTGTGACTGGTTGAGAAATAGTCGAGGGGACCTGCCATACTTAGATACCAGCGTCTAATTAAAATGTATTAACTTTCCTACAGACTTAACCAGGTACATATGGGTTATTTCCTCATATGCTTTGATTCATAAAACATTTAGCTTAACCCTTGTGTTGTCCTTCTGAGTCAAAAACTGACAAATTTGACATTTTTGTTCCTTTTTCAGACTTTAGTTTTCACTAACACCCCCTTACTACCGCTAGTTTTACACAATTGTTTGGAATTCATGGTCAGTAACCCTCATTTATATAGAATTGTACCTAACAGAGTTAAAGCAGAAATTATTAATTATTTTGACTAATAGTTAAGATCAGAGGAACATACAGATGAGTTTAGTCAGGAATAAAAGTGATCAATTGTATTTGCAAAGAGCAGTATATGGAATCCAATCCACTTTTTCGACGTTAATTTGGTTAAAAAGGAACCCATATTTCACATGTAGACATTTTTTAAAGGGGTCAAATTTGACCCGAGGACAACAGGAGGGTTAAGGGAAAGAAAGTCATTATGTAGTGAGTGACAACATTCAGTCTTTCAATGAATTTATAAGAAACATTTATTTCCATATATATATATATGACAGACTTGGAAGACTTCTTTATTTGGTAACCAACTCCACCTTAATGACATTCAAGAGAAGCATTATCACCGTATTGCATAACAAGATACTCTGACATGATCTGAGGCATAGATACTAAAAGTCTGGACTGATTGTAACCGAAACACAACGAGGAAAAAAAAAAAAAAAAGTGACCGATGTTTCAAAGTTGGAGTAAAACAATGAAAATAGTGACCAGCAGAGCTGTTTTAAAAAGAAAAGCCACGCTGTATAACACATTGGAAAAAGTGATGTTTAGAAGGCACACTCATAGAACAACAATGGGACACTCATGCATGCACACAGTCCCACTAGATAAAAGAATCAAAGTTACAGCTATATCACAGTTTAGTGGTAAACACATTAGAATACCTGATCTAACGCTACTCATACAGTATACACTATACATATATTGCTTTCATTATTGCTGTAGAAAAAGTTAACTATGTGCATTTGTTCTCAGATTCAAGCAGCATTAAGAATAGTATAAGAAAGCATTAAGTCACATTTTGAAAGAGGTGCAGTTTGCACAATCCTTGATATTGCCACAGGAAAAAAAAGGCAGATCCACTTAATCACTGGTTATTAGAGGTCAATCTCAAAGACAAGTCCCATTAGGTGAGCCAGCTTTATCCCAGTGATCATGGTGTTGGGAGGTCAAAATACATCTAGGCGTCTGGGCTGTAAAACCCTCACAATGGTTAGAAGTAACCTCTATAAAAAACAAACAAATGTTTGCCAGTTTAAACCTAGACTCTACACCTATTGACCCCAAAACTGACCCAACCAATGCTTACTAGGTTGTATTCATGATATGAAACAGCGTAAATGACAGGGGTGTTGTAATTAATCATTGCATCGATGCGATGCGGACATGGACGATTCTGCATCGATGCAGTGACAGACCATAAATCAATATTTTTTTTACCGATGTTGCTTGTTGATTTTTTCGGTAGCTGCTTTTTTGTTTGTTGTTTAGGTCTATGGTGTTCACACGCCGCTACGTTCAGAAAGTTTTTGTTTTTTTAAGTAGATGCAATAAAAAGGTGAGTTCATATTTACCTGACTGCTTTAAGGAAAACCATAGCGATATATAACAATATTGAGAAGGTGACGCATCGTGATATTGAATCAATTCAAATTTGTTGACGGCATAATCTTATCGTGAGACCAGTGAAGCTTCACACCCCTAATAATTGAGTACTATGTGTGATTTTTAAATCTACCCTGGGTCTTGGTTTCTATCTGGTTCAGTATCCAGTACCAAAGTTTGCTGTACACGCCACTCTCAAATCTTACTTGCACCTCACTTCTTACAAGCGTCCCCACCATTTGTGCACCAGCAGGTTGTCTTCGTTGCCCGTATCAAGGAGGCGGTTGCCACATTCCTCCCAGCGACACACCTCCCCCTTGTCCACCACCACAAACTTCCACTCCACGTGGATCTCTGCGGGCAAGCTGACCACCGTGGACCAGTGCCCGTCCTTGGCTCTCTCTAGCGGGATGAATTCCTTCCAGTTCCCCAGCTCCTGCTGGTTCCCCGTGACAGCCACCGTCTGGTATGGCGATTGGGTGACATAATGGATGCGAAAGGTCACGTCGACATGCTGGAGCATGGGCTGAACCGCAACAATCTTTTTATTTTCGTCGCCAAGGGAGAGAATGCTGGTTTGCTTGACTTCAGTGGAAGGTGGGATGTCTGTTGCATCTATCCAAGTGGAGTCGGTTACTGCAGAGCTGCGTTGGTACTCTTCAGAGGGAAGCTGGTTGGTTTTTGTATCGTTTTGGGCAAAAGATGGTGCAGAAAGATTCATCCAGGGAAGGGCTTGGTAGTTACCGTCCATGATCCATTCATTATGGTCCATGGTTGCCTCCATGATACTGATTTCAGTCATTTCATGTTCCTCTTCTATCTCCTTCTCTGCTTTTTTTCCCTCCTCATTTTTAGCACTTTCTCCTGCATCTCTCTCTTTAACCTCTACAACAACGTTCACATCTGTGTGCTTTTCCAGGTCATCGGTGAAGCTAGTAACGCTGTCTGCAACCTGCGCCATGAACTGATCCATCGCTCTGTGGTATCGATCCTCGACCTCATGACCAAACATCTCCTTGTTGGCTGCAGATGATTCATCATTAGTCCAGCCTGTGCGCTCGCTGTGGGGTGGCTGGTAGTGAGTTGATGGGTAAAGCCCGATCACCGGAAGCACCGTATTTTCAAACTCATTACCAGCATCAGGGCTGACAGCCATGCTTGAAATCCCACTCTCTTCACCAACACCAGCAGATGATGTGTCATCCCTAAGCTCCAATTTCTCAAAAGACGATATGTCAGGATGGGATATTTCTACAGACGTTGAAAGTGCAGTGCAGCTAGCATTGTCGCAAGCAGCTGCTTCATTAGTGGAATCGACCCTCATCTTTTCAAAAGTTTCATTAATTTCCATGGGGCCACTTTGTTGGTTTTGGCTAGCGGATGGCAGGGGACAAGATATTTTAGTCACTACAGAAGCAGTTCCATTAACTGTACCAGAATCAGCAGAAACACTCGCCTTTTCAAAAACTTCAGCCATTACAGAGGCAGTAAGGTTTTCCCCATCTGGACCAACTATTTGAGAAGCAGCAGTGTCAAACGTTTCACATCTTATGGTTTGGACACTTTGTTCGTCTTCGCAGCAAGAATTAACATTAAGGACATGCACTTGGTCATTGTGTTCTTCGGCCAACACCCCCGCTGTGCCATTTACATTATTTTCAGGCTGATTTTCTGTCTCATGTGATGGCATTTGAAGTCCAAGAATAGTAGTAGAATGTGTGTCTTCATGCAAAGCTGCAGCCGTTTTATCTTCTGTCTGTGGGGGTGGACGATCTGATGACAAGTCGGGGAACTCTGCAATGCCTGAGATTTGAGCTTTTGCATCGGTGGTGATACCTGACAGACCTTCATTGTGATTAACAGCCTTTATGGGCGCACTCAAACAGGGAAGAGCATGGCTGGGTGCCACGCTTGAACTGTTTAAATGGTCTTCATCTACAACTTCTTTAATCGTTTCACCTGCCCGACCGTCATCTTCGTCCCAATCACTATCATGAATTGGCGGCATCACCTTGTCCATCTCCTGATCACGCTGCCCCTGCCAGCTTTTTTCTTGTTCAGATGTTGAGGACCAGATCTCAGCTTGTTGGTCAATTAGCTGCTGGTCCACACACTCCTCTCCTGCCTCCTCACTACCATTTTTCTTTTCCTCTTCTGGAGAGAGGGGATTATTGCCGTTGTCATCATCATCGTTTTCACTAATAGGAGGTTTTGTTTCCAAAAAGACCAGATTGGTCAAAGCACACGGAACGTTTTCATTCTCTTGTCTGGTTGTCTTGTCAGAATCGTCCAGGTCTGTGGTCACATCCTCATCTTCTGCTTTCAACACCTAGACCCATGAATAGAAAGTTAATATCTTCAGGTCTAACTTTGTCAAGATAAAAATAAATATACAGGAAAGACAAACTGTCTGTGCTATTCTGAAACCACAGAGAATGAGGTCTGAGGGAAACTGACATGTAGGTGAGAGAGAACTACTCCCCTTGGGTTGGTTGCTCCAAATCTTTAAATAAATGTTCAGAGGACTTGGGAAATACACATATTTGCTTTCTTGCCAAGAGTCAGACCAGAAGATCAATAGAACTCTCTTATCTGCTAAATAAAAAAGCCACAGGTTACCTTAGCTCAGCATAGCACAAAGACTGTGAAGTGGGGGTAACGGGTAGCCTGGCTCTGTCCTAAGGTAACTAGAGCACCTCTAAAGCTCAATTGTAAAACGGACCTACTGTGACGGATTAAGTCTTAATCTGTCTGTAGCTTACATATACTGTGACAAATGGCCGCTCACCTTCTCTTCATTATTCGGCTCAGGTTCCTTCCAGCAGCTGTCCTTATCATGGACCTCTTCCAACACATCCTTGATCTCATCAGTTTCACCCTGATGGCAATCAGCGGCATGCTCCAGCACCATTTCAGCCACAGTGCTAGTATCACTCTGCTGGCTCCAATTGGCCTTGTCTGCATACGTCTCTGCTGCGTTGTTAGAGTCCCGCTCAACTGCCGCTTCGCCTGTGTCATCTGAGGTAGTGTGCTTGTTGTCTGGTATGTGGACGTCACTCCTAGGAGGGGAATAAGGCGGAGGTGTCTTCTCAGCTGCACGGCGGTGCCTGATTTTCAGATCACTCTGACTCCGATCAGTATCCTCCCTCACATCTGATGAGACTTCATCACTCACATCTATAACAAGACAGGAGAAAAATAAAAGCCCATGTGAGAATACTTAAATTAGGGATGTAACTATTACCAGTGTAACCACTTGAATTACAACATGCTAAAAGATTATTCTGGAACGTTGCCAAAACAAGGCCAACAATGAAATCTCTACCATAGCTTTAACACAAACAAACATACACAATTGGGTAGTATAGTTTATTTTTCTAACTTTTTTTATTCCATGTCTGACTTTATAACTTAAAGAGAATAAATGCTTTTTTAAATATTAAATTGGTTGGTTGGTGTTTACTTACCTAGAGAAATTAAAATTTACATTGTGACCTAATCTTTGAATAAACCAGTATGCTTACTGTATTACAAAGGACAGACATAGAAACCAGGTATGATTTATTTTGTTTTTAAACTTTGCACTTTGCCTTATCTAGCTAGCACTAGCTGGAGCTGCTCCCCCCGCAACCCAAAACCAGATAAGGGGACAAAGATGGATGGACCTTGCTTTATCCACATTTGTACCTTTTCTTTTATTTTTTTTAAATGACAAAACAGAAGATCTAATCACAGGATAGGTACTAAATGCAATCAGCAACAGTTATTGTCTGTTGTCTGTCTCCTCCATTTAACGCCTTATTGGACCTGACAATCTCTCGTATGTACTTAATTAGTCAATCTGGTCTTAGTGGGTCTGTAGCTGAATCCAGGACACTAAAAGTAGCTAAATGTAATGAAATTATCAAAAGGTGAAATAACCCATAATTCAGAGAAATTACCATGGTGGGTGTTATTTTATCTCCTGGATTATTTGTGTTCTTATGTGTATGTATGCAGCAGTTAAGAAAATATTGAGCCAATTTGATTTACCAGTGAATTGTAGTGTATAAATATTAAGTGGTACGGAAACACTCAAGAAAGCACAAGTAGTTGCCAACATTTACCAACAATATTTGTACTGCTATATTAATTTAATAAGATTTTTTTTAAATGTATATTTAAATCAGTATGAGCTTGTTGTAGCTTGTAGGTAGGCTATGTTAGTATTATAGGTAACGATCAGACTAAATATGAAAAGCCTCCTGATAATATCTGCCGTGTGCTGTTACACTTTTTAAATGCATGGCGTCCTCAGTGGTATCGTCGTATGATCACATGTTCCTGTGTTTTAAGTGTTACTGGGGTGCTCGGTGGATGAATCCTGAACCCAAACACCATCCTATTGCCTTATTTTGCGGTTATCTGTGGATCTTTTTACCTGTTGACTCCACGGAGCTCGGCTGGATCGCCGGTGTGTCTCTCTCGTCTCCGGGGCTCTTGCCGTCACCGTCGGCGGCTGTGGCCTTCCTCCGCTTCCCCTTCACGGCCCGGTAGATGATGAAACCCGCCAGCAGCGAGCCCACGGCTACAAGAGCCAGAGCCACGGCGGGACCATGGCGCCCGATCATGCAGAAGAGCGAGGCCAGATCCATGCGTCTCTCCACGGCCACGGTGTTGCCGTTGTTCAGCGGCATCGCAGAGCCGTTGTCCGTCTGTGATGTCTCCGTGTGTGCGACTGGAGGACTGGAGGACTGCAGGCCTGGCTGAGACTGCTGCAGACTGTCACCGCTGTGCGCTCTCTCCTCCACGTTTCCAAGCGTAGTGACCTCTTGTTGCTGCAGAGCTGCGGGCGGTGCAGGTGCGAGCTGCTCATTGGCTGGCTGGATCACGGGGACTCGGCATTCATTCATAAAAAAAGCAAAAGGGGCTCGTCTGGCATTTCACACTAAAAACACAAAAATCCAGTGTGATTTGTCCCATCAAAGCCAAGACAAATGTTCTCTTCGACTCAGGATGTTTTTGAGCAGCTTTTTAATGTTCCACTAGGCTATAGCCCATTATTAAAATAAAAAATATTTCCCATAATGAGTGCAGTGGAAATACATTAGTTTCACTTGAGTCACCCACTTTGACAAACCAGCACAAAATCTGTGTCCAAGTGAAAATCTCAGTAGGATCATTTGTCAATGTGTTTTATCAGTTTTCATGGATTAAGACTCAAAGGACTTGTCATTCCACAGACAACGTATGAACACTTCAGTAAGACTTTTTTTTGTTTTTTTTGAAGTTAAATTTCTTCATATTGAATTTTTGTAAATAGACCTGTGGCTTTTTTCTTCTTCCTGCAACTGCATGCAGTTAAGAGCAACTTCTCAAATGTTAAGGCTGTTTGTGTTTTAGGCCAGGTGTTGAATGAAGATTACCGAAATATAGTACAGCCATTTTGCATAATATGTGTGGGGGTCAAATCAGTAATGTTGGGATACGTAATAAAAAAACTGGATTTTTGTTTGACAAATTATTATAATATACATTCCAAACAAGCCAATTATGCTGTTGGGGTTGAGACTGCAAGAAAATAACACACTGCATAACTTATTTGTGTTATTTAAATGGCTGAATGCCTCTACTCAAATGCCAGTACATTGTTCTCTTTCTGTTCTGATAAAGGTACAATGTGCCATTCATTCTCAATCTCAAAAGCCAGTTTCCTAGTTTCAGTACATTTGAAGAGCAAATAGTATCCATATATTCGTTTGCAAATGACAGGATGGAAATTTGTGACACCAAATGTATATTAGGGTAATTTTTTGAACAGAAATCCATTTTTTAATTAAGTATCCTAACATTATT
This sequence comes from Etheostoma cragini, assembly GCF_013103735.1. NCBI lineage: Eukaryota > Metazoa > Chordata > Actinopteri > Perciformes > Percidae > Etheostoma > Etheostoma cragini. The sequence continues at coordinate 8,444,090 of NC_048422.1, forward strand.
TGACCCCCACACATACTATGCAAAATGGCTGTACCGTATTTCTGTAATCTTCATTTAACATGTAGCACGGACCTGAGTCAGCCAGTAAACTACTTGACTTCTTGAATTCTTTTTAAAGGTTTTTGCGTAAAACTGATCCCGATTTTGTTTCCTGTCAAAATGTTCAGAACAAACGCAGCTTTCTGGATAGTAATGCCAAATGTTCCAGAGCAATGTACACTACTGGTCAAAAGTTTAGGGTCACCTAGAAATTTCCATTGCACTCCATCAGCAATTCCAGCTGAGATCAGATGCATTATTTATTTATTTTTTTTTACCAGGGCAGCAGTTTTCAGATTACACTAGATGTTTACATAATTGCAAAATGGTTCTCCGATGTTTTTTCAGTTAGTTTTTTAAATTATATCTGATTAATTAACAGAATGAGCCTTTGGAACATTTGATGAATGGTTGCTGATAATGGGCAATGTAGAGATGGCATTAAAGATCAGCCACCCACTCAGATCAGCTGGTATTCTGTCTATAATGGAGTGGGATGGAAATTTGTAAGTGACCCCAAACCTTTGACCAGTAATGTATAAAGAGACAATTTGTCCCTGAAAGCAGAAATGTTTCTCACAGGTCTTGTGAAAACATACCTGCACTCAAAGGTTTGGTGATTGAAATGAGTTAACAAAATTCTTGGGTTCACAAAAGTAGCATAATATATGAGTACAAATGGTAAATAAATGTCTAAAATGATTTTTTTATATATGTATTGCTTTTTTGAGTAAGAGTGTTGTGAAACATCGCTTGGACTCTCCTCAGAGGGTTGACAAGCGTTGATCCAGTGATGGAGGGGTGACCTGAGCTCCACCCAGTGGAGAGCTGTGGCAATGACAAAGAAGGTTGCAGAAGTCTGGGAGGAAATAGAGAAGAATTGAGGAGACTGAGCGAGGGGTGTAGTAGCATCCACTAGATGTCATAACTAGGCCAGCAAAGAACTCAGAGGAGCACTGTCATGGGAACAGATTTGTAAAGTAAAATGGTAGATTATCTCTGATTTGACAACAAGCAACCAGTCGTGGAATGTAAGCACATTTACTAAAGTACTGTACTTAAATACTAAGTTGAGGTTCTTCACTTGAGTCATTTTGTGTCATTCAGTATATGATGTACATGGCTGCCTACTCTTCCATTGAGGGGTTAGGTTAGGTTTACGGATGTGACAATAAAGTACCATTACCTTTTCATGCTACTTTCTACGTCTAATCCGCTACATTTTAGAGGGAAATATTGAACTTTTTACTCCAATATATTCATCTGACAGTTTTAGTTACTTAACAAATTAAGATTTTTCCACACAGCACACATAATTTATAAAATACCATGTTTTATTGTAAACTACCCAACAATAGGACGGCCTTTAGGACAACTGAAATGACTGGACTTAGATGATTGACAAAACTGTTTTGACAGTTTCTAAAATGTGAGGAGTCTTTCTTTCTTTTCTTGTATTACTTTAAGTACTTTTTCCTGATCAAACTTTACATACTTTTACATCATTTTAAAAGCAGGTCTTTTACTTGGAACAGAGTATTTTTTTTTTAGTACCTTTACTTAAAAGGACCTAAATACTTATTCGAGCAGTGCAAGCAACATCATAATATTACTAATTCTCATCATGTGTTTGGTTTTAGTGATAGTGGAAATACATGCCATGAAGGAGAAAGTTTACGATTTTAATAGTTTTCAACTTTCATTAACCTGTTTGTCTCTCATCACTTTGGAAGCAGGTGTGCTACAGTTGTTTCAGATGTGTACATTTTCAAGTTTGCGTGCATGTTTTTCAAAGTCTCACCTCTTCGGGCCTCTACAAATGCCAAAAAGCAAACCCACTGAGAAGCAACAATGAGTCCTTGGTTGAATAGAATATTATTATTAAAATGCAACTCAACCCTCCAGGGAGCCCAATCACTCTTCATCACCATGTTAAATATAAACAACCATGAAAACAATATTAGCTAACATTGTACAATAGAACAGCATTAATGACCTCTTCCACCCATTTTCTTTCCCTGTGTTGTTTCCAAGTTAATGGCAGATATTACCACGGGTGCTTGGTCTCTCCGTGGCTCCCGCCTGGCTGTCAGGCTCTTTCTTACCCAAGAATAGACGGATTGTCCCGTAAACGTGGCATCGCAAGGGCGGAGGAGGAGAAAAACTACTTTAGGGACTCGCTCAACTTTAGTTTTTTTTGTTCTATTTGTGGAAAGTGCTGACAGAATGCTTATTCAATGGATCTTTAAATACCAGAGGCTGCCCTTCGGTTCTAGTCTCCTAGCTTTCTGTTGAATTCTTGCTTTCATCTCCTATAATCTCCTGTTAGTTCACATCCTCTGTTCTTGTCTTCACCTCCCTAATGCCAGTGCCCCCTTCCATCCCATGACGTCTCCTGTCTATCCTCTCCCCTCCCTCTGTGACAGGTTGGGTGTAGCCGCGACATCCCCTTTTACCCACCATCCTTTGCTTTCATCTCATCACTTCTCCTGCAAGATGTTGGCAACACATGGGAACATTTACTAACTGTTACATTTCCTCCAGGCCCATTTTCCTTCCATCCCAACCCCCCATCCTCCTATCATCCTTCTCCTTCTTTACTAAAAATCGTTCTCTTCATCTCCCTCCCTTCCTCAC
>NC_048422.1:8446775-8457209 GCF_013103735.1 Etheostoma cragini
CCCCCCCCCCCCCAACCCTTCCACTCATTTCCCCATCGTCTCGACACATTAACTGACTCTTGATCAACGGGGTGTGTTTGAAGCAGACAGCTTTTATTGCCATTACAAAAGTCCATGAGTCAGTCTCATGTGTGTATGTGTGGCTGTCTGCGTCTGTTTATGTTAAGAGATGTAGTGCAAATGCCATATGTGATATAACAGAGTGTACGTTGATTTCACAAACAAAGAACTTTAATGAACACTTAAGTTTCAGCTTGTCTAAACCTCAATGTTTTGCTGAGGAATTATAGTTTTTTTTTCTAAATCTTGGTAAAGTTGGGTTTACCTGATGCATGAACAGAGCTCGGATTGTACCAAAACCTCCTGGAAGCATGCAGGACAACCCAAACACACAACCTCAGACGCCAGTCCTTTCACATCTAACAACCAGGTCACACCTAATGAAGCAGTCAGTATAGATGTGTACCAGATAGCGCTAAATAAACAATATAAATGTTAAAAGTTGTCTTAGAGTACCAGTGTTGATTGTATCGTGTGTTTTAGCTCGGGATAAAAGTTGGATATTGTTTTCTGTGGTCTGTGTGTGAGAGAGCTTTCTAAAATCTGAGAAAACAACCCTGATGATGTCACAATGATGTCATCAGGGTTGGCTTGGCATGGAGGCTACATTTGCAGACTGGAGGTGCGGAGTTTGAACATGAACCAGACGAGGGTGTTCACCAGGAAGGGAGGATCTAATCAAAGACACTATCAAGTTGCATTATGGGAAGTAGAGGTTCCAGTGCTTTTGGAACTCCACACATTTGGGGAGTAAAAGTTGGAAAATTAATACTTCTTTTCTTTTTTGTCAATGTTGAGTCCCTCATTTTTAATGAAGTCCAATCTTAGATTGCTGGAGTACCACTTTAATGAAGTTTTTTTTTTTATTAACCCTTGTGTTTCCAAAAATCAACACTTTTGTTAAAGCTTATTATCAGTGTTTTTTTAACTTACGATTCTGTCCCATTTTTAAACACTTTTGCCGTTTTTCTTTCAATGTTTGTCACTTTTTTAAAAACTTTTTCAACACTACGTAACACTAACTTATTAGCTTTAGTTTTACAGTTATTTTTTTAATTATTGGTCAATAAACCTCATTTAGAGGAAATTATGTTTGAGTTAGAAAAGCAGAAATTAAGAATTATTTAGACTAAAATTAAAGGAAAGTATGTAAATGGTTAATCACAGACTGGACTGACCACTTTTACTCAACAGTTTTTCAAAACCACTTCAATTTATTCTCCAAATGCCATAAAATTGAATAAGACACCCCAAATTAATGAAAGTAGAGATTTGTGATTGCCAAAGAGTGTCGTGTGGCATCAATAATGTTATTTTGGGTAATTACAATTGGGTAGCTAAAAAGAAACCTGATATAAAAAAGGGGTCAATTTAACCCGAAGACAACATTAGGGTTAAGATAATTTTTTTAGGCTTTTCCGCCTTTATTTGACAGGACAGCTAGGTGAGAAAGGGGAGAGAAAGGGGGAAGGCATGCAAGAACTCGTCACAGGTTGGATTTGAACCCTGGATATTTTACCTGAACATCAGTTCTTGCACGATGACCCAAACCAGGATGTGAGTAGACAATATATTTATATATGCAAACAAACCCAAGAAATTAAAGATTGGAATGTTAGGCAAGGGTCAAAGGTGAGGCCAACAATGTTAAGGGTCTGAGCTTGTCACATTTCAGAAGGATTTGTATAGTCAAGAAGCCTTTGCCATTGCTTTCTTTAGATGTTCATGTTTCTGTCAGCCCCCCAAAAAAACTCTTACAGTACATGAGGCCATAATTTTAACTCTTTAATTTTGATTATCTGGCTGTTTGAATCCAACAGTCACTCATGGGGGAGAAAAGGACATAACACCATTGTATTATTCAGATAATGTACATCTAATTTCAGCTGGTATCCTTAGGAATCATGTCCATATGGATGATTGTGCCTTTTTAACCTTGTATCTCCAATGGCAAAGTAATGAGGTGGAAGGGACAATCAATATTTTCACCAAGATTCACCAAGTGTTTTTTTTTTCACTTCAATTTGCAATAACCATATTACCAGCCTAATCACGCCATAGCTGTCATGCGCTCATATTTTAGGAAGCGAGAATTTTTATAAAGTTAGCAGAAACTCTGGTAGTGGATTTTATCTAGGGGTTTGCAGCATCGTCCAATATTGATGTACTTGTGTGACAAAACGTTTTTTCATTTTGGTCCAAAGCACAACATCGATTAAAAAGATGGTCCTCTTTAAGGACGACCAACCTTTTGTGGCTGTGCAAGTTTTGACTGTTGTCTCCTAGAAGCAAAGCTGAAAGTAACGTTGACAATACTCACATGAACATCTGTACTGCTGTTTGTGCCTTTCCTAATTCCATGGTGAACCACAGTTATTGAATTAGTTATGTTTTCCAGATTCTTGTCATTTATGGAACATGCTACCTGGTATTTTCCAGTTTTCAGCCCGGTTTTGCAAATGCTAAGCTAGCTACTAGCATTTGGCTGTTACATTCCCAGTGTTAGCAAACGCTAGCTAGTCTGTCAACATGGATATTTGCAAACCTCCAAGCACAAACGTCACATTTTAAATCCTACCTGTTGCCTTTCACTGTCCACTTATTAAACTGCTGTCCATCCCTTGACATGCCATTTTATTTATCCTCATTCTTTTTCTATTTTTAGTCCCCCAACAACTACTCGTACCTGCTCGCTTAGCGCTCCCTCTTCTATGTCAACATTCTAACATTCTCCAGCCTGTAAGTCTTCTAAAATGTTATCTGGCATTGAGGAAATTTAGAAAAGCACAACAGCTGCTACATATAGAAAATCCCCCCAAAATAGTTTACTTTTATTAATTAATTAATTTATTTTTTTACCATCAAATTTGGCGCACCCATTGTGGTTGGCCGCATACCCAATAGTACATTGCACATACCCAGTTTTTGCACCACTGCTGACCGGACTCATGTACTCAAGCATTTAGGAAATAGGACTCGGGAGTTGGATTAAGTTTCTGACAACGTTTATGTGTAATAGGCAGTGACCGAGTACTCGAGTCCAGGACTCAGACTCGACTCTGGCTCTTCTTTAGTGACTCAAACTTCAACACTGAGGATCCCCGACTTGACTTGACACTCGACTACAACACTGCCCCCAGCACTGTCAGATCATTCTTAAGTGGATAAAGGGAAAATTGTAATGCTATGAGTACTGTATGAGGCCTTTACCTTAGTAACACTATCATGCATAATCAATAAAAAGCTTCATTGTATCATTTTTTACTCTGATAGAATTTACTGTGCACATGTAAAAAAAAAAAAAAACACGGAGGTGGATAATGGTGTTATTCAGAGTCTGTGCCCTTTTAGAGTCACATTGCAGCAGGTACATGAACCTTTTTCCTCTGTTACTTATTGTGGGAACAGGCAGCAAAAGGTCAAATATTTTTATAAATTGTGCTCACAAAGAGCAGCATCTGTAGCATGCGCGCACACACATATTCACCCATATTTCCTGTATGACTTTGAGGGTCTTTGAACAGATGTGGTAAGACCGAGCATGCCTAGATCCCCCCCCTGACCTGAACGTGCACTTCCTGCTCCGAAAGCTAACACCCAGAGAGAACAATCATAGTCTGTACCCTCTGAACACATGCACACACTCAGTGTGCAAAGGGCCGGCATGTAGGCCATAAATACACATAAAAAACACATAGTCACATATACTTTTAGAAATGGACTTGTAGACATGAGAGATACACACACACACACACACACACACAAAGACAAAGCATTTAGTATGTGTTGTTTTAAAATGAGTAGAAAGTGAGAGTGTTAGGCGGTTTTCAAGGCATCTCCACCTTATGTGTTTCATTGTATTTGTACCAAAAGACTTGATTAACTCCTTTCATTTCTGGAATTTTTAGAACTTCTGTGATGCCTAACATGTCACACAACAACACTCAAATACAAAAATGTTGCATATATTTTGAAAGGTTGAAAGTGTTATCTTGTATAATCTGTTTAGTGTGGTACAGCAGCTGAATTGTGACAATTCAATCCCATTCTCAGCTGGGAAAGGCCGAGGACTTTCTCTAACTGAATGTGAGACATTAAGAAAATATAAGCTGAGATGCCCAAGCTAGAGAGACGGAGCAGACAAAGAGAGAAAATTTAGTTTTTTTAACCGTACAGAAGAAATATGAGAAATACATAAGAAAAAAAAAGACCATGACACATGCCCTGCATTAGATAAAATATACTGAGAAGAGAGAAAGCGATGCAAATGAATTTGAACTGAATAAAGACAAAATTATCAAAGTGAATAAAGAGACAGGGCGAAACTCAGAGATGAGGAAAGAAATGGACAAAATCATTCAGCAGTAGAAAAGGACAGAGGTCATGGACTCTGTGCCAGTAAGGCAGAATGGAAAACTAGAGCCAGTTTGAATAAGTACTACAGGGGGAGGAGCAGAGAACAAAACTCACAGAAAGAAAATTAAAATACTTTTTATCTTCTCTTTTTAAAAATGTAAATAACTAAAATAAAATAATGATAAATCTGAATAAATACCCATCGGGCATATATACATCACTTAAAAACTACTATGATTATAAAATAGTAAGAAACTAATTTCCAATGTGGTTTCACTGGTAAAGGTTTGGCAAGTTAGCAAAGGAAAACTGCAAGCAGTAAAATGTGGAGTTATTACACTGAAGTTCAAGTGAAATTCAAACACATGAATCAGTTTAAATTTTAAATCGATCAGATTGGGGCTTGAAACAGACTATGACTACACTGAGGCCACAAACGGCCACTGGGGGCCGTTTCTATCCAAAACCTTTCTTTAACCTTGCAGAACAATCAACTTTGTGTCTGAAAGCTCTAACAATGTCATAAAAGTGTTCTCACGAGCAAAGGTCTTGTCCAAGGAGAAAACATCACACACAGAAAGTGCAAGTATTTCCAGCAGTAGCAACTCTTTTTTTTTTTTTATTAGAGTAAAAGAAAAAACGAGCTGGGCAGCAGCGGACTTCACAGCATGAGTGAGACCAGTAGACGTTTGAAAGCCACGCTAGCGCCTTGGCTCTCAGGATGGCGTCCGTCCACCGCTTACAGACTGGAGTATCTCAACTGTTGGATGGATTGCCTTGCAATTTGCAGATTCCCCCAGACGATGAACATCATGAGGTCAAAACAAGTCAGTGCCAAACGTCATTGAATGTGAGCATTTGTTCACTCAAGTCGGTTACGAAGACAAACTGCAGTCAAGTCAAAAGATAGGGATGAACCCCAACCACAACCAGATATGGACCGGTTTTCGGAACCCCCCCAAACCCTTTATTGTGGCCAGCCTAAGGCACACCTGTGAAATAATCATGCTGTCTAATCAGCATCTTGACATGCCATACCTGTGAGGTGGATGGTGCTCAGTAACACAGATTTGTGATCAACATTTGAGAGAAATTAGCCTTTTGTGTACATAGAAAAAGTCTTGGATCTTTGAGTTCAGCTCATGAAACATGGGGCAAAAACAAAAGTGTTGCGTTGTTAAGTGTAAAAACAAATTCTGGTACATCAGCCTTGTTTTTTAACATGCATACCGAAAGAAGCCCACTAGATCTGACACCATGGATTTACATGTAAATGTGTATCTCCACTCCTCTAGTTGGTTTTCACTAAATGAGCAGCTGTGGGTCTTTTCTGGAAAAATTTCACTAATTTTCCAACCCTCGCCAGGAGGCAGAATACCTGGTTGAGTGAGACTGCCTTCCTGGCAGAGAATGTGAGCAAATCATCCAGATGGTGGCTCCAATTCAGTTACTGGAAGGCCCTCTATGGTCTTGATTCTGGCATTGCATTCATCATCAAGGTCAAGGTTTGGTTGTTGTTCTTTTTCTCTGAGCTAGCATTGACAGGTTTCTTAAAGACTTCAAAAGGAGTAAGTTGATCATTTCCCTATCAGCATTTTAAACCCATCTCTTCATCTGTCACCCACCCACCCATTTTGTATTATTGAAGAAGCTTTCACTGTGTTTTTTGTCATATTGCGTAGTGTCCCACAGTAATTTGTCTGTCTGTCTGGGTCACTTAGTGGGGCACCCCCAGGCAATACGTACAATACAGTTGTCCGATGGTCATTGCAATCCCTCTTGACAGTTAAATACAGTTTATTTATTGTCTGGTTGGCAACTGAGCTTGCTGACGGGCTATTAACTGCCAATTAGAAAACTTGCAGGCGAGTCTGTGGCTGGCTTGCACTAGCGTGTGATCTGCTAGTTGGCCTACCACCGGTAACCTGCCACTGGCATTTGTTCCCGTCCAAACAGCATGTGCTTTTTGTAAAAAGAAAAGAAGGAAAAAAAAGATCCATCTCTCAGTCAGAAGCAATCACTAAAACAGAAGCAATCGTATAAACTGAAGAACAATGCATTGATCTGATCCAATTAAAGTGAGATGTGTCTGTTGTGATTTACCAGTCTCAAAGGAATTGTGTTGACCGACCTTCCACAACCACTTTACCAAAGTTGTAAAACCCACTATAAAACAATGCAGTGTACAGCACATTTGACAGAGACAGCTATGTTAATGACATTAACAGAGTGCAAGAGAGAATCTGATTTACAAACACTGTGCGTGTGTGTGTGTGTGTGTGACTGTGAAAGACCGACCATCATGACATCACTGTTTCCACAGGAAATCATGTTTCCAAAACCCTGGTTTTCCACTCTGTAGCCTACCTCATACACAACTCACTTTTCTCTCTATGTCTCTCCAACACATGATACTGCATAGTGGCAGCAGTTAACTAAATCAGTTTAATTATGGCGTCCAGTATTGTTGCTGTTCCCACCAACAGAAAGGGTGAAGTCATATCGTTTTTACATTCATTACTGGTGATGTAACGGAAAATGGATATTACAAATTGGGTCTTATTTTCATTGTTTTGGCCACAATTACGATTAATATTACATTGTACAACGGTGAGCATTTCTTTGAGTACAACATTATCACCAGGGCTCAAAATACCATGTGCGCATGCACCGCAGTGCATGTTAGGTTTGATCTCTGCACATATAGACATATTACTTCTTAGCTCTCATTGAGCGTGACTCAGGGCTGCCAGCTGTAATGGAAAATTACAATTAACCAATGATTTTCATATAAATTATTCGTAATAAGATCTCCAATGCCTTTTAGAGTATTTGACTTCTGTATCTCACGCATTGGCCATAACCCCTGTTCTACACCACAGACGTCACGTCACCCTGGATTTCCACCAACTATGGAATGGCTGCGGATCCTTCAATACCCACCAGGTCCGGACAATTTGCCCATGTGCTGAATTGCTGCAGAGCTCTCCGACGTCCTGCAAAAACAGAAGCTCTGCTAATCTGCTCCGGAGGGCTGCAGATCCCCGGAGCTGGGACGGAGTCGGGACGCAACCGTTCCGCAGTCAGTGGAAATAGACACAGGGACTTCTATTGAAATCGATTGACTCAGCCGCCATTCCTCAGAACATCTGCAGCTGTTCTGCAGTTGGTGAAAATTAGGGGTTAGAGTGTTCCACACTGAAGCAACAGTCTACTGGTTAAGACTGGTCAGAGCATTGCAATGCATCCAGCAGCAGAGGAGCAGCCAAACTTTCTTTAAAATAAAAAAATAAATGAAAACAGTTTAAGAAATACACACACACACACACACGCCACCGAGCACTGTTGCCGCAATTTTATTTAACGTCTCATTCACTCGTTAGCAAACACCTAATATTATCATACCAAATGTTTCAAACAAACATGACTACTGTTGGGACGATGCTCGTTGAGCTCAGGATCGCACATGGGAGGGGTAGAGTATGTGCAGTGGTGGAAAGAGGTACTTCTTTAGTTCTTTCCAAGCGGATTGGTGGGCATTTTAACTGGAATTCAGCAACTACAGATGACGGATCTATTTCGCTCCTTTTTCAGAGCCCATAACTATTTGCTGTTGGGGTTCAAAACACTGTTGAAAAAAGTATTTTTGAATACAGCTACCAACCCTGTCTTTAAATCTAAACAATACAGCAACTAGATAAAGATCCTGTTGATTAAGCAATTACAAACTGTCTTAATCTATGTCAGGACTTGAACAAGGAGTTCAGAGAAAAAGAGGCGATGGAGGAATGTTTGTTTGAAGTAGCTGGTATGATGGAGATAATGATACATACAGATTGGAGCCTGAGATGCTACACAAAAACACACACCTGCACAGACCCCCCTTCCATTCTTTTAGTTTGCTTGAGCTTACACATACACACGTACAAACGTCCTCCCACCACAGTGGTGTAGTTACCTGAGACATGCAATAACTCTGCAGCCACATGAGATACTGTACAAATATTTCGATTCAACCATTTGCAGTTGAAAAATCTCAGATCTCTGTGATGTGTGTGTGTGTTTGTGTGTGTGTTTGTAAATATGATACGTAAAATCAAAGTAGAGCTTAGCCAGTCCTGCAATTACTGCAGTACATAATGAATGGTTATTGTACCATAGTTGTCATAGTAATTGAATGATATCGGCTTACTGCGCTGGACTGGTGTTTTTTTAAACAGAAGCAGTGTTCTGTGATAGTAAGGCTGTGCTTGAGAGAGAGACAGAGAGAGAGAGAGAGACAGAGAGAGAGAGATAGCAGGTGGCAGCAGAAAATGAAAGGACAGAGAGGAAAGGAGGAGTGGTTGCTATCCATTCAGCTAATTATGTCGCCTCCCGACCTTGCTCCCGACCTGGAAACGGATCAAGGTTTGCCATGATGTTGATGTTCTCATCCTTAAATTTCATCTCACTGGAGGCTCCTACAAGAGCTCAGAGTGAGGAATCACAGGTGTATCCTGCTTTTTATCTGACACTCTTTTTCTGATGGGACAATAAAAGGAATGGCTAGGCTGCTGTGGAAATTGTACTACTAATAATATTGCATTGCATATTGATTGATTGCTCTCCAGCAGTTTGGGTGCTAAGTGGGGGGCCAACCCTAACCTAACACAAACACATGGATAACTTGCATGAATGGACCAACAAGACAAATGTTGTTCTTGTATTTGCACAGTCATGCCTCATTAGCCGGGTTTTCATTCCATCGTCAAGCTAATTTTAAGTAAACTTTTGAAACGTTGCATTAGGCGCGTTTCCGTCAACTGGTTTGGAGCGAATAAAGTACGCTACAGCGTAGATTCGTCAGAAGTTGGCGCTATAGACAGTGCAATGCATGGCTTTAATCCCCTAGTGTTGTTTCATGCCCTCACTGTGTAAAAAGATTAACAACACCCTTTCATTGGACAAAAGTGAAGCCAAAATATCCCTGATACAGGCACATCTGGTAATTCTGGAACTGGGTCTAAGCAGGAGTCATTGGGCCGTGGAGCCGTGGTGTCTAATGCTGCGTTACATTTACCTCGGAAGTCGGAAGACGGAACTATAATTGTTAGCAACACCAGTTGATAATGCATTACGTTTTATTTTGTGCATACAAACTGTGACGGAGAAAAAACAACAAAATGTCAAACAAAAGCACAGAAAAAAAACGCAGAACAAAAGCGACAAAAACATCGGGAAAAGGGCAGAAAAAGTTGTTTTTAATTTGATCGAGAAAAAACAAAGTTGCATAGTGGGCAGGAGGACAACACGACTAATTGAACTTAAGCTACTTGCTAAAATACTGTTTAAAGGTAATATTTGTCTGTACTGCTGTGGATATGTGCAGTAGGCAAACGTATTTAAGACACCTAAAAAAGAACTGGCTAAAGAAAAAAACAATCAATCAGTTGTACACTATACTGTACACTATACCTTGAATATTTTACCACTTTAACTTGCTGTCAGACAACATTTGTTAAAATAATTACAGGAGTTTCCCGGGACAGACAACAAAATGGGAGGGAACTGGAATATGGTTTGAAGAATGGTAGAGAGTTAGGAAAAACAGGATCATTGTATATTATGCATATTAACGGTTGTTGATACAGCCATACCTAATACATAGTTAAATTAAAAGTTGTACTGTACGTCCTGGCCTGATTACTAGCCTGCTGCAGTGTCTGCAGCTCACCTGCACATTAGCCTTAACATGACATAAGAGTCTCACACAAAGTAAAATAATGTATCTCCTGGCCTGGATGAGCATCCCTGTCAACGCAGTGGAGTGGTTGAACTGTAGTAGTAAGTCAATGTTTTTAAAGAGGGACAGTTGCTACATCTTACCAGTTCCTCTGTGTTTGCTTGGCAAAATTGCATGACGTTTTTTTTTAGGATCTCTTAGCTTGACTCAGCTTTCTTTCAGTGTCCATCCATCCATCTTCGACCGCTTATCCGGTATCGGGTCGCGGGGGCAGCAGCTCCAGCAGGGGACCCCAA
>NC_048422.1:8457309-8479109 GCF_013103735.1 Etheostoma cragini
GTGGAAACTGCAGCATGTTTTAGGGGGTAAAAATTTAGGCGAGAAAATCATATATTTTCCAGTGAATTTCAACAGGATAAACTATACACTCTATACACTCAAACACCATAAACCACAAAAAAAGTAATAGTAAAAGGTTGCCTTTCATCAAGCCCTGTTCTCCAACATTAACAGTGTTTTTTTCTTGTTCACTTAACTAATAATTCACATTACATTATAAATCAGGTTCAATAAATATCACACACTTCTTCGTTTAAATATATTGTTGTTTCATATGATCATGATCTGAGGAAAAGTGTTCAACCATTTGTGTGTGTGATTTGGATCAGCTGCTTAATCAGGCACATTGAAAACAGGTTTGCATCATTATGTCCTCTCAGCAGTGAGGCGCTGGGCACTGTTATGATCCAGGAAGACAGGGAAGATAGATAGTTGTGAAGTTAATTAAATTATATCACATTTGTTGTACTCATTTGGAAGTATGGTTACCCAGACGTAAATTGTGATGTTTCAGTTACATATTAGAAATATGAAGTTAATGTTATGATCATTATTTTTGTTTGATTTGTTGCCTGCTCTGTGTTTAGCTCACCCTACACTTACCTGGATAGGTGGTAGGTTCCAGGTAGGGGAAGAAGAAGAAGAGAAATTAATTAGCATGTGCTGGAGTCAGGCGCGAGGAAGAAGCTGGCAGTTTGTTATGAGGCTCCAGCTGTCGTTAATAGGGGCCGAGCACGAAAGTGAGTGTACAAGGAACCTATGACATAATCTATATAAGTTATGGTGCTAAATTCCTCAAAACTTCAGTTTACTTGTGTCAAATGCCTTAGGTAAGATAACTGGGCACAGAACTTGGAAACTCTTTACAAAATTAAATTACTTCATAAGTCTTAAAATATAACTATCAGGCATATCTCAAATGTAACCAACTAGTAGTGGTAGTAATAGATAGCCTTTATTATTTAGACTCATGGTCCATATAATACAAAAGCAACAACAGAAAAACATAAAGATAGACACGACAGACACCAATTAAATAATTCCCAATCCCACTATTTACAGAAACTACAAATAACAATAAGCAATTACACATACACATTAAATCCAAATTCACTCTGACTCTTCACAAAACGTTATTGGTTAGTTAGATTGTTTAAACAGACGTCTTTAGCTGAAATGTAGGCTACAGAAAAAAACAACTTCAAATCACCCACGGTTAGAGCATTCTGTCAATTTTCAAAATCAACATCCACAGCCTTTAACTTCCCGGATTGCGCGTTGCTGCCGGAAACTCCACCACATGTCCATCTTTTCAGGCCGATGTCCGTTACTCTTTCCTTGTGTTGGAATTTGAAACCCCCCGTGGCGATACGAGGACTATGGTCAACTGCTCCTCAGATCTCTGCAGGGTAACTCCAGACAGCTAGCTAGACCATCTGTTCAATCGGAGTTCTCTGTCCCACAACTAAAACAACTTTTGAACGTACTCTGTGCTGTTGTGATTGGTTTAGTAGGCTAATCACAACTGGTGGATGTTCTACCAGTTGGTGATACAGCTTGTGCAGAACGTCACAAGTAAGTAAAGTTGCTTAAGACGGGTGCTATGGACAACCCTTTCTCACTCCCATCTCGTCAAAAATGAACGCTTGGTCAGGTGCCTTTGTTGTTGTTATTGACACAATAAGGTCTCCTTGAGCATCATATAACATGGTCGGGACTATTGGCGTCCCTTTTGAAGCGGTTATGTTAAGGAAAAGCTTGTGGGTGGCCTTATGCTTCCGCGACTCGTGTAATGGAACGGTTGGGTGGGCTGGTCTGTGACACGCAGCACCAACGGGACGGTTAAGGACACACGCGGGACACAAACCCCGCTCTCCTGCTGTAAGTCCCTTGTTTGACCCACCCCGACCAACCTCCCTACGCAGAATTTCTCCTTTGCATGTTACTCGCTAAACCCCATCTAAAGGCTGCTCTCCCCAGTATGTCCCACACACACGTTTTTTGCCCTAACGTCTGCATTTTATACATTTAGAGTGAGAACAGTTGCTATGGAACCAAAGATTTCCCATTTGGCGTATCCATCTGTCTCTTATACCCTCCCTGGGAGGTGCTAAGACGCGAATGAGGCAAGCGAGAAGACACGTTAGCATATAGAAAGCCCCCTGCATGTGTGAATAGGGATACGTCAGCAGGTAGGGTCGTTGACTTGCCTCAAAGAGTGTCATTGACAGATAGGGCTAACAAGATCACATGACCTGGTGACACACAAACACTAAGACATATGCTCTCTCTATTTATCTCTTTCATTATCTCGCCATCACTGTCCCTTTCTCACACGCACACGAATGAGAAGCATTCTCATGCTTTGACGGTGGGTGATCTGCTGTGGTTGACCCCTTGGGTGCTAAATGTCACCACTTTGATGTAAAAGCACAACAGCTCCTGTGTGTGTGTGTGTGTGTGTGTGTGTGCATGCGTGCGTGTTCGGACATTCTTAACATGCCCAAAAGATTGTTACAGACAAGCCCTCTCCCTTGTAAGCCACATGTTGGGACAACCCCCAAATGCCCACCCACAAACACACACTTACCTATTTGTCTGTATATTGATGTTCAATGTAACCATTAATAAAAAAGATAGAATACTTCCTCATCATTATAGAAAAGATTAAAAGCATGGTTTAACCATTTTTGAAGTTTGGCATTAGTACTGTAATAGGGAATTTGCTTGAGTTTTAATGGATGTTGAATTGTATCAATCAGTGCATCATATCTCATATTTTAAGGTCATCTCCCGTTACATTTCTAGTATATGATCTCATACATCTGATCTCATACTGTATCTCTTATCTCAACTCATAAAGCTTGACCCTTACTTCTTCTCCATCTCCACTTTCTTGCATATCTCATCCAAGGTACATTTAAAAGAATCTTATACATTTTTTTACCATCTCATATTTCTTATCTTTTATTTAACCTCATCTAATCTCATTTCCTCTCATAACCTTTTATTTCATACCGTATGTCATTTCATGTTTCGTCATCTCATCTCTCAGTTCATATATAATTCCAAATTTGTTTGTCATCTAACACCTATCTCATCACAAAATGTTTAGGTATTATGTCTTATCTGTTTTTCATATTATCTCATCCCACACCTTATCTGTATTTCATCTCACGGTTGTTAAAAAGGATCTATCTCATTGCATTATCTGTTTATCATTTTATATTTAATATAATTTCTCATCTTTTCCATGTGTAAAACAACTCCTCTTGAAGTAGCCTAAGGTAAAATTTGTTAGCTCTTTGTATATTTATTACGGAAATCTTTAAAGATGTAGCTGGAGTAAGTAACAGGCGGACTGAACTAAAGAGAGCTGAACTGTGACTTTGTTGTAACAGACAAGGGGTTCTTTTACCTCCGTGGGCAGGGACCATTTCCTTTCCCCCCTTTCTCCCTTCATTTCTCTTTTTAGGGACTTTATATCTTCCCCTCCTTCCTTTAGCCCTTACTATTCTATGCAACATTTCTCTCTCTTTCTCTGTGTCACATCTCTCCATTGCTTCCTTCTTCCCTCTTTCAGGATTCTGGCAGAGGAACTGTCAGTGTGTGTGTGTGTGTGTGTGTGTGTGTGTGTGTGTGTGTGTCAGAGGTCCTGTGGCTGCCGTGACTTCAAAGCTGAAACCAGAGTCTCTCCACAGTCTGCAGCTACCCTATAAATCACACTAACTATACTGCAGGGGAAGCACACATATGCATATAAACAGCCACAACACAGAGAGAGAGATGAGACTGAAAGCAATAAGAAAATAAACAAGAAATATCACTTAAAATATTGACAGGTATGACAGATGTGAAAAGAAAAGGGAGATGAACTGAATGTGGCAGATAGGTTCAATGTGGACTGGAATGAAACACAGATGAGATGTTGGCAGAGATGTACTTGAAAGAGTTGAGTAACAGTAGAAAAGGTCAAGTCTTTCATTGAATTTGCCATAGAATAAACAGGGTGTTGCCAGCCAAGCCCTAAGTGAATTTATTTTTGTAACTAGATTTTTACTCCTGGCATAGTTGAATCAAATGATTTCCCTTGTATACAGTAACCAAAAATGAAATCCTAATGTCTGCAGTGGGTTTTGTTATGTTTAATCCCCCCCCCCCCCCCCCCCTTTGTGAAAGACAGGGAGAGTGGTGGTCTAGAGGCATGCTTAAATCTGATATCTCAGTTGGGGAGGACAATAAACATCGAATTTCTGAAGAACAATATTTGAAGGGGGACACAAATAATACAGCCACAAGTATACTTGCACAGGGGAAAGTCTTACGCCACCTTCACACTGGCACTTCCGATCAGCTTCGATACTGCAAAACAACCAAAAGTCATTCATTTCCCATGGAGATTCGCAGACCGCATGCGAATGGGTCCGAACAAGTGTGACACAATTGAACTCTTGCGACAAGCAACTGACGGTTCCTATCTGAAAATTAGAGTGGACGTTAGCGTTGCTTTTGTACAGATAGCAAATCTGAACTCTTAACTTTTAATAAGATAAATGATTTCATAACAATATGCTGTCATGTAATTTTTAACAATTAGGGCTGTTTATAAAATTGCTCACATTAGCTAATTGACACAATCTAGTTATCTTTAGCTAACGTCAGCTACACTGACCTCGCTAACTGACGTTAGCTAGCCAGCTAAACTTTCTGTTTATATCTTTACAGCCCGCAGATGAGAGGTCATGGAGAATTAGACATTCGGACATGGACAGAATAGCCGTGCTCTCCGCCATTTCTTTTCTACTCCTGATTTCTACTATTCCAATGGTGTAGTGTGACGTTTACTAGGGGCGTGTTGCATATTACGGAGCTGATTTCAAGTGCCAGTGTGAAGGTGGTGCTAATACTACCATTAGTGTAGCGTGGAGACCGTACCATTATCCTTCTTATCAGTGTTTCTTGATTCAATGAAAAATATCATTCTTTATACCATTTACTGTATTTATTTTTAAGTTGTACATATGGTTGAGCTAGGAAAGCAACAGGGAAAGAAAACAGTTAGTTACTGACGTAGCAAACGTTTTTGTCATGGCTAATTTATTATAATTACGCCGCGTCCTCACTATACGAGAAAAGAAAAACTTCATCCGAGGTTTAATGTGCATAAACCTTGACCACATACTTATTACATTCCTGTCACTACAAAGGGTAGGGGGAAAAAATCGATACAGCATAGTATCGCAATAATATCAGGTCATGACAGAAGTATCGTGATGATATCGTATCGGGAGGCGTCTGGTGATTCCCACCCCTAGTCACTACCCGATGGGAGTCAAGTGCAGATCCTGACGTACAGCAGTCAGTGGACCAAACCACTGTGACGTGGTAGTAGTAGGGATGGGGGAAATGTTTACTCTTGACCCCTCAGGGATTTGGAGAAGCCAACTTTTGACCCAGACCACCAGGATAAAAATCTGGGTAGGGAAAGTGAAAGCGCAGCACTTCTCCATCCCTCAGCACCACAGCTGAGGTGCCCTTAAGCAAGACCCTTAACCCTTATGTTTTCCTCAGGTCAAATTGACCCGTATCAATGTTCTTTTTAACTACCCAATTATGATTACCTTAAATAACATGATTGATTCCACACAACGCTATTTTGGAAGTACAATCTCTACTTTCATTGATTTTGGGGTATCTTATTCAGTTTTATAGCATTTTGAAAAAAATGAAAATTGAAGTGGTTTTGAAACAGTATTGAGTAAAAGTTGACATATTCCACTCTGTGATTATCCATCAACCTACTTTCCTTTAATTTTAGTTTAAATAATTTCTAATTTCTGCTTTTCTCACTCAAACATTAGGTTTAGTTTCCTATAAATGAGGTTTATTGAACATAGTTCCAAAAATAACTGTAAAATTAAAGTTAATAAGTTAGTGTTACGTAGTGTTGAAAATGTCAAAAGTGACAAAAATGGATCAAAAACGTAAGAAAAAGTTAAAAACATTGGTAAAAAGCCTCTACAAAATTTTTCTTTTTTTGATTTTCAATTTCGACAGGAAGACAAAATAAGGCACAAGGGTTAAACCAAATCGCTCCAATGGAGTTGCTCAGTGGCCAGACTGCGGTTGTACTGGGCAGCTTCCAGGTATGAATGTGTAACCGTGTGAATGTGACAGGTCGTCGTTGCAAATCAAAACTTGTTCCCTTCCCTGGATAAATAGTAGTTCAAAAAAAATAAAAACATGTATTTTACAGTGATGGTTTGGTCCACACTCCGTGTATGGCTATTAGCCCTGGAGCTGCCGTCACGCGCGGCCTGTGGTCATCTTAAGCTGCTCATTTAAACAGCAAGCATGAATCTCTCACGAATCCCCAGCGTCGCAACTTTCATTGGCTTTTTCCATACAATCTGGTGAAACTCAGACACGCTGAACCAAATCCTGTCAGAATGTGGCAGGTCTCTATTTGTCAGGAGGTCACCAGTCTCCATTGTAAAGCCTCTGACAAGATAACCTCAGAGACCTCTTTCCTGACTGGCATGCAACAGTCGAGTCTTGTAGAAGTTGACTACACAACTACACATTAGCCGCTCTGACATGCACCAGTTTTCACTAACGGCCATTTGTTAGGTTTTCCATATGTTTTATGGGCTGTTAAACTAGCGATTGTGCCATGCTACCCTGCCTGAGGTCACAGTGACAGATTAGCATCTGTTTAAAAAAAAGAAAAGAATAATATATAACTTGTTTTTTTTGAGGGTGTAGATAAAACACAGGTTTGTCTATGAGAATGGGAGGAGCATTATCTGGGAACCAGGTACAGCCTATTCTTTTATAATGTATATAGTAAAACAATTTGCTTCCCTTGTTGTTGTTGTATTTTTTTTTGCATTTTTATAGAGTTTTATCATGGTCTTGGTCAACATTCATACTCGTAATACCAAATTTGGGAAGGTATACACCCCAGCATTGGACACTGTAGCATATTTGAGCATTTTTGTTGGCTGTTAGAAATAGTTGTCCAATATCCACATAAGAGAATTTGACAGAAAAATGGGTAAATACTAATAAACTGAAGAATCTGCATACCCCAATGGGTTACGTAAACTTATGCTGTTTAAGTTGGACTAGCTTTCATTGGCTTTTGAAGAATATTTGAGTATGTATTTCTGCCATTTGAGCAACTGGCCTACACTGCTGACAACAACTTGACTGTGGAGATTTGGCTCAATATTAAAATTACTATGAACAACTTGACCTGGGATTTTGTTTGGACAACAGTGTGCCGAATGACCAATCTCCAGCTGTTGCAGTGGCTCGAGCATGCAGTTTTTAGGGTTGATTGTCTCTAACGTGGAGTTTAGGGGCGAGCTTTCTTCACACAATGCCTGAGAACCACAGCAGTCAGCACATCGTCACAATGGGTGGTAGATCCACATCCTCCCTTCAGCCATTAAAACAAATAGCTCTTTATCCAAGAGTGTGTGTGTGTGTGTGTATGCAGCGGAGACTGTGTGTCTGAGTGAGAGCAAATAGGCATTTTTACCTGTTTCTTACCTAGTGCTGTGGGTGCACATATTTGTATTTAGTCCTGGAGTTCTCTATGTAATTCTAGTCGGGCCAGCTGATAAAGATTTTTGTCTATCTACTGAATGACTGTTTTTCTCTTTTTGGGGTGGCATGGGGCACGTCCCCCTCAATATTTAGAACACATGCATTCCTCCCCCCTAATAAAAACCTGAAAGTAAAAGAGGACTTTTATTTTGAAGTACTGATAGAACCCGACTCATAGGCATAACGATGCCTCCAGTAAAGGGGCAGGTGGCAGTATACAACTTCACAAACAAGAGTTGCAATCTCCCATAAAACGTAACAGACAGAGCAGATATGCACGGTTTAAGCAGAACAGCCCGTCCTCATTCAGAAAAAACGGCCTTATGGGTCGATTTTGCCAGCAGCTCATAACTACCAAAGAATACAATTCTTGTTAGACCTCTCGGGGCTGGGGTAAATGTCGTGAGAGCAAACGAGGAAGTGAGGTGACAAGGTATAAGTGCACAAAATTCTGTGTACGGAGGAAGTTGGGTTGTAGATGGGTCAAACAAACCCAGGACTTCCACTCAGGAGACCGGGGATTGTGTCCCTCATAAAACCTAAAGTCAACAAAAAAAATGAAATCAACTGAGTTTTAACGACACCCGATTTTATACAGATGGTCCTGGCCCCCCAGAAATGAATCTTACAGACTTTGACCAAAATATGCTTCAATGCTTCAGTATCATTGGGGTTTCTAAGGAATTATCCATGTAACAGTGTATTCCAATTAAACACACACATTACTGTACATGTAAAGTAAAAATACATAATGTGGTGAGACATACAGCATAAAAAAAAATTCTGGGAAAATAGAGCCACATTTCTCTTTGTCAGTGTGACTATATTGTCATTTCTCAATGTTGCATTTCCCATTTGTAAACTATATTTAAATACTCATACAGATGCAGGCATGAAACAAAGAAATACATGTATTGCAGATGGTGAGGACAATCTAATGCAAAGATAATACAGCGCTGTCCAGGATGTTAATCTGCAATATCAACTGAAATATGAAATGTGCAGATAAAATCAGTTGTCAGGATGAAGTGGACGGAGAGACACAGGAAACAGAAGATGACAGTGTGAGATATAGAGGGATACAGGAGCAAAAGTGTCAGAGTGGAAAAATGACAACAAAAAGACAGAGAGGAGAGAAAGTGAAACCGAGAGGGAGAGAGTGTACAGTGTGTGAGGGTTACCACAACCATGCCACTGAGTGGTGTGTTTACATGGTACCACACCACTAGGCCTTGAACCACAGACGTGGCACTGCTCCGTGGGAGCGTGCGTGCAGCTGTGTGCATGTGTATTCTCCGCTAGTGAAACACTGACCGCGTGCATGCCTGTGGGAAGAGATTCAACATGTTCCAATATGTAACCTGTGATTTTACAATGCAGACGTAGCTTTAATGAAATCTGTGACTAATTTGGTTTCACAGACAGGTGACATTTGAACCAAAATCCCCTGTATGCCTGTGTCAATACCAATTGGATTACACAATTAGGAATTCCCTTTACTGCTTCAACTGAAATTATGGTTTTTAAAGTATTTATATTTGGCTTGTAATTTCCACTGCCTTAGCAAACATTTTATACTCCGCACAGCAGGATGGCTTCACATGTCTAACTTCTTCACAACAATTCATACTCTTGCTGTCTCATGGCAGTTTGTTCAATGGTGACGTTATTAAATGTATTGATTTGTGTACAGAGACACAATTTTCTCGTTTTTGTTTGCACTGTGAGGACGTTGGTTGCGGTGGTGAATGGATCAAACAACAACAATATTTCTGTTACAATTGTGCTTCTTTGCCTATAGGACAAGATGAAAAACTTGTCTCTGCTGCTTTTATGCCAATAACTGATTCACGCTGTTATTTGAGAGGATTTCTTTATACACTTAAACTGTCAAACAACGCAGGACTTTCACTCCGGAGACTGAGGATCGCGTCCCGCATGTGACAGTTGTTCTTTTCCTAACCACACCCCTTCCGTTGTTTTTGTGCGTCACGTGTGTGGCGATATGTCCACCAGCGTGTGACGTTTCATTTCCCCCTTTTTGCGTACCCCAGGGACCACAGATCGTGTCCCGGCGGCCATTGTCTGTTTCATAAATTTGTGTTACTGTTAACGAATCAATAAATCAAGTATGACATCAAAATAATGTGACAATTTCACGAATTGCCGTAAGACTGGGCTGGTACGCATCACATGTAATGCATAAGGCATTTTAACAAAGTCAACCAAAGAGGAAAAAAAACCCTTTTTTTTGTTTCACGTGGTTGTGGATGTAAGCCTGGACACTTTGTAACAATGATAGTCGTGTGTCATAATGGGTCTCACACATAAGGTGTGCTTGTACGAGTGTACCAAGTTTCTTAAAAGGCTCTTTTCAACTTGATGCCACCTGTTTGTTAGGAGGGGAGATTTAATCATTAGCTTAAAAAACAGATTCCTATGTATCAGAATCAGCTATAGTGGCCAGGTTTACGTGAACAAACAAGTCATTTGACTCTGGTTGACCTTTGCTCTCAAAGTACAACACTCACTTAAGGTCAATAAAAATATATATTTACAAGAAATACTGTAAAGTATATAGTATTGTATATAGTAAGGTTAACTCTTACATTTCTGGGGACATTTCAGTCACAAAATTGTAACGAGAGAGTAAAAAAAGAACTCATTCTATGAGAAAATCATAAATACAAGAAAATTGGTAAATGCCACAAACATTCTTAAATTACTTGTATGTGCCACTTAGGAACACATCCATTCATTCGAGTGGTTCTTGCATGAAGCCCATTGTGCAAGATGGGTCTAATAAAATGTCTCTTACAATCTGCGTGACACTGGTATTAATTTTAAAAAATGGCATATTGTGCGAGGAATCATAGCGCTACGATGTGAAAAAAAGCAAATGGAGGCATCATAAACCCACTTGGATTGTAGCAGCAGTCACACTGCCAGAGTTTGGTCCTACCTTTCTGACAGTCACTGGATGTGTATTACACAATGCCATCTAACACAATGATGGAAATAGATTGATAACCATATTTCACCATATTTCTGTTACGATTGTGCTTGTTCGTCTACAGGACGAGATGAAAAACTTGTATCTGCTTTTGTTTTTGCCAATTACTGATTCATGCTGTTATTTGAGAGAATTTTTTTTGAACTCCAACCGTAGTTCATCTTTAGAACCTAGATTATTTGCAGTGCAGGGTGGAGACCTTGGAGAGAAGTAGAGGGAGGAAGATTTTTTTAGGGGATGGAGGGATGATAACAAGGAGAGGGATTGGCAAGCACCGGGGCAAGGAAAGGCTGTGAGAGGAAGGAGGTATTGAGAAATTTAGTGTGAAAATTAGGAGGAAAATATAAAATTGGGGTTAGTAGGCAGGAAAGGGTGGAGGAGAAAAGAGTGAAACCTTATAGAGAGGGAGACAGGAAGGAAAAGGAGGGCTAGCTAAAGAGTGAGATGCCAGCAATGGAGAAGGAGAAATAGAGAGGGAAGAATAAAGGAAGGAAAGGGAGGGATAGAGCCATAGGAGAGATGTAGGTACTGGCATGGGGACGGGATGGAGGGAGAGGTGGGGGATGGACACAAATGAAGGTGGGGGGTTCTTCAGCTGCTTTTCGAGGAAAAGCAGTTGAATGTAATTGATTCCTGATGTGAAGCTGAGCTTAGGTCTCCAAATAAAAGGCCTTTCTGTCAGCTGTAATGGCTTTTCCACGCGGCACTGCTCCGGTGGGGGCTACATTAGCATCCCAGGATAGTTTACGACCTGCTTTGAATCAAAAGGTGCACAAAAAACACAAATGTACCAACTGTGATGGCCTGATAGCATCAAAGGTCTTTAAAGAGAGTTTCTGCGACAATACAATCTTATCTGCAAGAGGCTACAGTTGATAAGAATCTAGGCATATAACTGCAGACTGTAAGCTGTTCAACAATGTACAATACAGGATTTACACACACACACACACACACACACACACACACACACACACACACTCTTTACAGTAGGATCCAAGCATAACAAACGGACAGCCGATGCCAAGACAAATGAGAAGGACAAACGGCATCGCAAGAAGACAAATTACAAGAGTGTTTAAAGGAGCAGTTTGACATTTTAGGAAACTCACTTATTTGCTTTATTGCCAAGAGTTAGATGGAAATATTGATACCACTTTGAAATGGAGAGCAAGTAAGAAAGCTAGAAAGTGCGTTCCCTAAAATGTTGAACTATTCCTTTAAAACAAAAAGGTTCTCAAGTGTGGAAACTGCTGGCTTTGTGTTGATGCAGGTCCAAAGAAGATGGAAGAGACATGGTTTCAAATCCATCTACATTACTGGGGACCAGGGTTATTAAAGTTTTGCATTTTTCAGTAGTTAATTATTTTCAATTTGTTTGGACTTTTTGTTTTCAAATTCAGTTTAGTTGTAATTAGTTTTTAAAGCGGGTTTGCTAGTTTTTTTTAAACTTTTTTCAAATGCATAGTTTGAGATTTGTTTTTATAGGTTTTAGAGTTTAGCGTACTTCTTATTTGTCAGGGGCAAGATTCGAAAAGGTCAGAAAAAGTATTGTGTAATAATAGCTCAACAAAAACATCACACAATTTTAGAAATATGTGTTCACAATGTTTTCATCAACAACACCAGTACATAACATGTACATATGTTTATAAGCCCAGATTTGTAAACAGTCTACACAAGACGCCGCAGTGAGTGCAAAATTTGTAAGTGATGTGAGCCGGGAAAAAAAACTAAATCGCAAATAGACTAAAGAGACGGACACCAACAGGTGTTTTGAACTCGTGAACTTCGAGTAAAGCGGCAAACTTTTGAGGTCAATTGACTCACACAGTTGTGTAGACATCCCAATATCAACACACATATTAACCCACGCTTCCTCCCGTTTATGGTGTCCATGTGTATTTACTAACCAGCAGCTATCGGGTCGCTGGAGAAAGTACTCCTGTAGTGTTCTATGAATGCTAAATTGCCTGATTGCCTCTTTCTGTGTGTGTGTGATGATGGCCTCCAAAGCTAACTGATTATCAATTTATATCTCACTCGCTTATTCAAATATATGTAATAAAAAAAGTGTTCTGGAGTCTCCGCTAGTTGCCTGGCAATGGCTCGGAGATAGTCTGGCACATGACCCCCCTGTAAATATGAATGGTGAGTTTTTACACTTTTGGTTTTATACGGCTCAAACCAACAAGATGTAACTTCTCTATCAATGACCCTTTAGATGTGCTGGTGGATTCTGTTAGTGTTGGAGAGCGCAGGATAGCCCTACAACTGTGTAAACTTTATCTTTTATGTTTATTCAATTGTACTGGCCCTTGCGATTTTAAGAAACAAATAAAACAATCCCTTCACGATGACAACCTGGCAATGACGACAAAACAATGTGGTTTAAGACCTAGTAATTGAAAGGGAGGCTGTAAACCAATATACAAGAGTCCATTCCAAAAGAACACTTTATCACTGAGCCAGTCATCAACAGAGAGAAGCCATTACCATGTATCATCACTACCTGAGACAAAGGAAGTCCCCGTGGCTAATCTGTCGTCTCCATCTCATTAATCTTTTCTGCTGACAATAACAAGAGAGAGACGAGAGAGAGATGTTGTCCGGAACACACATATACACTGTTACACAGTCAGTCTCGCTGTCATCGTGTGCATCTGGTCTGTATAATTTATCCTGTCGGATTGTAATCGTGAACATAAAATCTCTGAGTCAGAGGAGCAAAACAAGGGAGAGGATAGGTGGAAGTTTAGAGAGGTTTACTAAATATGGCAAAAAGGGATTCCATGTGTATTATTCATGACTTAAAAGGCTATTTTGTCACTTACTACCCACGTAAAAAAGTGCTGCAGAAACTGTATTGCGCAATAAACCTTCATTTGAAAATGTAAATGAAATCACAAACTGTAGAAGAGGATGACAGGGGCGCTATATTCTTTCTTTCCATTATGGGTGTGTGTCACTTATTTTGTCCCTTTGTTTTTCTTTGACTCAAGTCTTTTCTTTATAAATCATTCATATGGAGGCTTTTTATATCCAAGCCTATTGTACCAAGATCATCAATAGATCATAATCACCTTTTTTCCACTCTCCTACCTGAGAGTTTTATTTACTTTGTGACGTAATTCATCTCCCTGCCCCCGGGCTGTTTATGTAGCCTTTTCTCTCTTCCCCCACTTCTATGTTTTTTCTACCATTTCCTCTTATTTCACCCTACCTAACCCCTTGGTCCCTTTCACTCTCTGGCCCCACTACTGAAATTGAGCACCCTTTGAAAGCCACGTGCCTCCCTCCCTGTGTTGTCATATGTCCCAACTTCTGAACTTTTTATTTTATTTATTATTAAACTACTTCATTTCTGTCTAATTCACTCCTCTGATTGTCTTAGTCTCTTTCACTCCCAACATGAGGGTGATTGGCTCTCTGGGTGATTTGTACCTGCCTCTAAATGCTTAAAAATCTTAAAGGAGTTTTGTATTGCGAGGCAGAGCTGGGGCTAATCAGCAGCTCATGCTTAAGAAGAGGACCTTTGTTTTACTTAAATACACAAATTCAAAGTGCCAAGTCTCCTTTATGTGCATAACAAGGCTAAATGGCACGTGGAGCTAGACCTGGTTACATGGCTTTAAGAAGAGGTGAGATTTTAAACCAAGTTGTTATCATACAGACTTTGCACTAAACCTTTTTTTTTATTTGGAACATAAAAAAACAAGACTTTCCACTCCATTGGCTCTTTGAGGTTGTACATCAGTTCTTTGAGCTGAATGCTAATGTAAGTATGCTAACACACTCGCAATAACACTGCTAACATGTTGATGTTTGGTAGGTATAATGTTCACCTTATAAGTTACCCTGCTAACATTCAATTAGCTCTGATCACAAATACAGCCGAAGCGTCTGCAGGTATTCAGTTGGACATCTATAGTATTTACCAATTTTGAATTTTGAGCTGATGATAGCACTGGATAGAAAGTCAGTGGATCACCAACGTTATTATAATTCCTGCTTAGGGGGTGGGGGGGCACGAATGACAATGCCACGTGTAGAAACATGTTGGATAAACCTAAACTAAACCTTTTATCAATGTTGTTAAGCTTTGCGGTTTACAATATCCAAGAAATCTCTTTTACGTGACCCTGCATAAGACAGTTGAGAAAGCACCTAGGCAGGATAGCCTATTTAGGAATTTAGGCAATCTGTACATTTCCAAATTGTAATACAAAACATTTTCTGAAATGTCAGAGCTGAAGTGACACTGCCAGTTGCTCTAGGCATCAAACAACCTCATCTAAGGGTAACTACAGCATATCAGACACATGAGCTAAATGGTACGCAAATTATCTTCTAAAGATTCCTGTTTATTTCCTATAGCACTATCCAATGTCTACAAAAACATGTTGATTGGTATGTGATCGGGAAAATGTCTATCAAGTGCGTAGTTATCAGAATATAAGCCTGACTCAGGTGATTATATGTTGTCTACACTTCCAGCAACTTGCGAGGAGACCTTTAGCGTCAATAACAACGACTAAGGCTCCTGACCAAGCGTCCAAATTTGACAAGATGGAACTGAGAATGTGTTGGGACTTGCAAGGAAGAAGTACATTAGATAAACGTATCTTTGCTCTTCCCTTCCATTCCTACATTTATGTTGGTTAGTCTACTACAAACACCTAAATGCTACCAGATGGAAGCCTGTCGGTGTGACACATTAAAAAACAACTCTTGTGGATTGTGCTTACAGTACTAACTGGTGGCTTTGGTATATGCATCAAAAGTCAATGACATTTCTTATTGAGGTGTTACAAGCATTTTTAATCCTTGAGTGACTTATATTGGCAGACACAGGTCCAAATTACACATTTAGAAAGGTTGGTCCTAGTCCTTCTGGGATTACTCCGTTACCGCAAATTCCGCTGGATGTCACTTTCTTCAGCTGAGTGTCCATTACCTTCCGCTTTCTTTGTGTTTTAAAGCTTTAGTGCCTAACTTTTTTTATATTAATGAGTGTCCGTTATATTCAAGCCTTTGCCAAGTGAGTTGATAAAAAGCTAATTTAGACTATCAGCTCCACGCAACTCTCTCTGTATTTCTAAGTATGGCTATGTTTAGAAAACTAGTGTCGTCCAGTGACATTCCCGCGCAGAAACTCGAGTGAAGGTAAACACCTCTTCTGAAGAGTCCATCACGTTTTTTGTAATCCTACGTGTCCTCTTTGAGCAACTAACAACTGTGCGGAGGAGGGGTGGGGGCGGTGCGCCGTCATAGAACAGTGTATTACTTACAATTCCTCAGGGGGGTGGCGGAAACTACGCACTTTAGCTTTAAACCCTGGTGGATTTCTGGGGACTATGGTTAAGGCTCCTCAGATCTCTGCAGGGTAAATCCAGACAGCTAGCTAGACTATCTGTCCAATCTGAGTTTTCTGTTGTACAACTAAAACAACCTTTGAACGTACACACGTTCCACCAAAACAAGTTCCTTCCCAAGGCTATTTTTCAGCGGCACCGGTGCCCCGGTTTGGACAAGATCATCTCTTTTCTCCCATCCCGGAATGCTGTGTGGACTAGCACCGTGGCTCGATCCGGCGCTTAGCACCGCCAAAGATAATTGTTGGTTTTAAAGGCAAGAAACCGCCAGACACTCCTCCGCAGCGCTGTGGAGGAAGGTCTGGCAATGAGTGACTAGGTTGGTCCTTGAGAATATAAAGGCACTGCAAAGCATTGAGGAGAGTAAAGAGTTTTATTTCATGACACACCAGCTTGCCAACTCTAGTTGGGTGTGATTATTCATGGTAAGCAATCAATCAATAAATCAGATATTTTGATGAGCAGACTGATGCGACAACAAAAAACAAAGTACCATATCATCATATCTTGAAAAATGACAATACAAGAAGTGCATGACAGAAGTGTGTTGAATTACATCAAAGTTGATATAATAACTTCTAATATAGCTAGGTAGTGTTCCTGAAAACTAGTTTTATAGTGTTATGTTTAATCTGTAATTTTGTTTTGGCTGTAGTTGCAGAGTAAACAACGGGTCCATCTTCAAAGTAGATCATCAGAAATGGACAGCATAAAATCAAACCAGTATACTGTACATGTGCCTGCAGCCATGTGAGCCTGAGTCTCCCCCTTGTACAGTAGGTAGGATTCTCCTTTGGCCAGCTCGGAGATGTTTGCTTTCCATTGTGGGACGCCACGGTTTATATTTGGTCTGTTAGACTTGTGTGAAATACACAAGCTTGTATTACAACAAGAGCGCAAATGCAACATAGCAGCCATGCAAGTATTTTCACAATTCCCTGAAAGCAAACAGATTTCCCCGTTGCTGGTTTCTGTGTTGTTCCACTCATTCCTTACCCACCCGCCAGTAGACACTACAACTGACTATGTACAACATGTCTTGCTACGTCATTCAGTATTTTCAGTTTTTACTTATTTTTCTCCCAACAAGTCATTCAAACCATACTACGTTGTCCATTCCTCCCCTCTAATATGACCAACAGGAACATTTCATAAATTTGAGTGGCAGGAAATACAACCATCAGGAGCATTTTCACTCCTCTTTGGTAAACCAGAGAACTGTCTTGGTTTATAACACGTCGTTAACGTTGTGAAACGCCACAGTTTGGCGATGTCTGACAACAAAATACTTCATTAAGTTTAGAAAAAACATTGTGTTCAAATCTGTTTCGTAACTCCCGGTTACACACAACAAAGAAAGTGTTTTTTTCCCATAAAGTAAAAAAAAACTCACCATTTACTTTTATTTTCAAACGGGGCATCAACCGTTCTTACTCCATAAGTTTCCTGGGAGAAAGTCCTCTGTTTGACCGACCCACCACCCACCACCCTAACCTGTCTCCTTATGCAAAATTTGGCGCTGTTATACTTCATCACCTTACTTCTTGCTTTGCTTCCATTAAAAGTAATACGGCCTTTAAAATAATACGACCACTTGAGTGTGCCGCCACTCCACGCTATAAACATAAATAGGAGTCACAATTACTTCTGGGGCGTATTTTGGAGGACAGGGGCACACAAAGAACCACAAGTATGTATAGGAATCAGTTACTATGAAAATCAATACAGGTAGCTGAGGAACTAAACACTGAGGTTGTTCTAAATTATGTGGCAAAGATGACAAATATCTTAGTTTTGCACAATGCTCAGATCAGAAACATCATATACAGTACATGTACGTCTTTTGTCAGGGCCACTTTATAATCATTGTGCTTTACATTCCTGCTGTCACTTGAGCAAGGGAAATGTCAGACTACAAGTTGAACACCAACCAATCCTAACAGTCAAGACTGTGAAACGAGGAAACGGCAACATTTGTTTTAAATGCCTACAACAACCTATGTGAATTTTGACTTGTTTCTGTCAGCAAAAGGCTGACTAAACGTCCAAAGACCCTGACACACCAACCCGATTATTGGCCATCAGCCATCTGGCGAGGTCAGTGACTCCAGTCTGTTCAGTGTGTTCCGTGCCTTTGTCATCGGCCTTCATTTGGGCCAATTTGACATGTTGAATCGGAAGGCGGGTAGTTGGATTCAATGAACAATCTGATTGGTGGCGTGCTAACCCAGAAACAATGGGCAGGATGAGCATGACAAACAAAATCTAACAAAAATCTTTTAAACTGACCTTTGTTGATCTGACATGACAACAGATTTGGCAGCCGCATGGCCTATTTCTCACTTAAACTGTTTTCAGAAACGCGATTCGGTGAACTATTTGCGTAAAATAGGACATTGTATTGCTAAAGGAGCTGCATAACAGTCTGTCTTTAAAATTTCAAAGAGGCCAGACCCATGTGACATTTGTCCAATCAGCTGCCGTTTTTCTATTTTTGGGCAACAATACAGAATAGCACCACCTGCTGTCATGGAGACGTATTACGTCTCACGCAAGTGCAGAAAATACATGTCAATACATCCTTTGGTGTGTTCCGAAGCACTTTTTTTTTTACCAAGTCGGTGAGAGTGGTCAGTCGACTGCCTTTCCTGCCAACAGTTGGCCGTCGGATTGGTGTGTCAAGGCCGTTACGGAAGTGGCTTGGTGCATGGTTGGACCCACACTGTGTGAATGCTGTGTTCAACCAACAGTCAGAGAGTCAACATGGGACATCAACAGTCATGGCATCACAGACGTTGTAAAGAGGAAAAAAAGAAAAAGAAATTGGACGTGCTAGACTCTCAGTGTACTCTTCATGGGGCGTCATAGAAGAAGAAGAGCAGCTATCTCTGGATTTTAGAAGCTGGAAGTGCAGAATGTTAGTTTTTTTACTTGAAAATGACATTCGCAAAGAATTGATGAAACAGTTGCAGTGTATAAGAAATGGTGTATGGTTAGTCTATATCCAGGACGTTCATTTCACTTCTGGGATTGCCTTCGCTCTGCCGGAAATTCCGCCGGATGTCACTCCGTTTTTGGATGTCTGTTACTTTCCGCTTTCTTTGTGTTATAATTTAAAGCTCCGGTGGATTTCTGGGGACTATGGTTAACTGCTCCTCAGCTCTCTGCAGGGTAAATCCAGACAGCTAGCTAGACCATCTGTCCAATCTGAGATTTCGGTTGTACGACCAAAAACAACCTTTGAACAGTCACTGGTTACCCAAAAAACAAGGCACGTGGCTCTGCTTAGCACCGCCCAAGACGACTGTGATTGGTTTACAGAAATGCCATTTTACTCCCATCTGTGTGGACTGGAAAGACTCTTCTTCTGCAATGCTGTGGAGGAAGGTGTGGCAATTCAAGACCAGTGAATCAGTAATGCTTTGAGGACATTGTAATAGGTTAGTGTTAGGTTAAAGGGTTAGGATGGCTGTTTTATGTTTCCCTGGAAATTGGTCCTATGACATTCACTGTAAGTGACCCACTCAACTTAATGAGACAAAAGAGAAAACGTTCTTTTTTCGATGTATCTTGGCGTTAACGCTTCATTTCATTCCACAACAGCGGTTGGTTTACTACACACACCTCAGTAAGTGTTCACAGATGGTGCGAAGTTGGCAGACATATAACTGTCCCTACCAAATTTATATTTTTTTGAAGGTATTTCTCATAACCTGAGAACTTTGAAAGAGAAGGTTTAAACTTCCTTGGCCACCAGCACTGGCAGCCAGGAGGAAACATTTCCAATACATTATGAGGAAGGTTAATTGGTGAGGAATACAATATGTCTTTGATTCCCTCAGTGTCAGTATCGCGCTCTCTTTTTCTCTCTGCTTTACTCCACCCCTCTCTGCCTTCCTGTCTCTCTCTTAACAAGTTACTGAAAAAAATGTGTTTCCAATTAGGCAGCAGAGGGAAAAAGAACAAATCTCAACTGCGGAGATTACAAGAAATGTATTTGGGAACAGTTGCATTTACGTTGTAAAATATATAAGCAAAGTGGGAAAATTGTGAATAAGTGAATGAATTGCACTTGATACTAATGAAGGTTTTGTTTTATTATGCAGTCATTTAAATGAAATCTTTGCCGTGTGCGCCTTTGCGTGTGCGTGAGGCGTGTGCAACGTCATGTGTAGACAAAGATCCTCTCCTGCAGAGTGAGAGAGAGAGAGAGAGAGGGGCAGAGAGAGAGAGAGAGAGAGAGGGAGCTTGGCGGAGCAGCCGCGCCAGCGCAGAGAGGCACGGGGACGCAGCACAGAGCATCAGGGCGACTTCAGCTGGAAACGAATCAATAAAAAACAACTTGAAAAACAGGGACACACCGGTGGGGGAAACAAAACACCGTGGGAGCTATTTTCTGCACGGACATAAAATGAAAGGGTTACCTGGCTGTATTTTGGATTTGGAGTCATTTACTACACCGCCGCGACGTTGACACAAGAGTTGCGCAGAGTCTCTAGGAGTTGTCTGTTGGAGGCATTTCAGGCACCCAGAATCCAACTTGATTTGGACATCCAGGAACCAGTCAGGGAGTAAGCTAAACTACCTACTGCGCTCTTTGGAAAAGAAAGACACAGTAAGTATTCCATGTATGTGTCCTGCTTATTGAATTAATCCTTTTAAATTCACATTTGGGATTTTTTTTTCCTTCCAGTGCTCACTTACGCACGCACGAATGTGGGCATCTTTACATAATCAAAGTATACCTGCCACGTAGACGTGGCTAGAAGACGCGTTGGGTTAAGATAAAGGCTTTGATGGCATTAGCAGATGCTTGCGCACACCGTTATTTCGTTAGGAGACGTTTGGCTGTGCGCAGACAGAGCTCGAGAACTGGGACGCTGCAGGAATGAAGGGACTTGTTTCGCCAGAGCTGGGCTCTTTATCAAACTCTGGGATTGGTACTGTCCCGGGGTTTGGCATTTGTGGAAGGGAGTGAAAAGAAAAAAAAACAAGCGGGCGTTTGGTCTGGGAGTGAAGGTTTGACACCGGTCTTGATTTTCCGCGCTGATCTGCAGTCAGAGAATGTGATTGGAATTTTCTTTTCGTTTTCTTCATTGAATCCCTTCCTCTCTACCAAATGTAACCCCACTTCCCTAAAAACCAAACAGGTTAGCCATAATCCAGGATCAGTATTTCCCAACAGGAAATACTTGTGTCAGCACATGAAGGTGGAATTGCAAAAACATGATGAAGAGGCCAGCAGCAGATTGATAGTCCTCAAACATTTCTTGTGATGCTGGCATCCTCCCAAAGTATACGCCTTGATGCTGTCTACTACGGCTGGGGTTGATCCACCCTGCTGTGCCCTGGGCTCAGGCCTTGAAAAAAAAAAACAATCTCATGAACTAACCTAACTTCTTGCTGAACTCTGTTAAAGATGAGACAAAGGCTAAAATGATGTGACGTGCCAATAAAACAGGATCAGAAATTCTAGGTGCATGATTCTCACCTGCAACGCGGAGGGAGATAACTATTGACAGAAATATTAAAGTAACATCATATGTTGTGTTTCCAAAGGTATTTTGTAAAACGTCCATGGAAACATCATCCCGTGCATATAGTTACGGCTGTGGCCAGGTGCATCCTGGGGTTCTTGAATGAAAGTTAAGTCATGATCACATACAAAAGGTGCTCATAAAGATGATTATCAGTCATTATGTGTAGTATGTATATTAATGTGATATGATTCTCTATATTGGAGGGGATGAGCATGTTTGCACCATTCTCATTAAAACATATAAAATCTAAAAATTGAA
>NC_048422.1:8479209-8495845 GCF_013103735.1 Etheostoma cragini
TTCAATTTGTAGGCCACCTACGCATGATCCCTTCATTTGTGCAGCGCAAAGGATTCTGGGTCAGAATAGCAAGAAAACCCTGCAAAATATGACCAGATGCAGCAGGACATCCAGGTATATTTGGCATACAGCACTAGGAATAGCCTTCTATGTATCATGACATATTTAATACTCATGTGGCATACTAGATAGCATGGTAGTATGGGCATTGGAACTCAGGGCAGATATCTAGCAGGCTAAATATCTGCAGCTGTCAGGGACTTCAGGGAGCTTCAGCCAATGAGAACGCAACACGTGGGCTGAGGGATTTTTCTTTCTTTTCTTCATTTCATCACTTTTATTGTTTTATTTATTGTTATTATGTGTGCCATTGACAACACTCTTTTGAGAGTGTTCTGTCTGATTTTTCTTTTTTTCTTATTTTATCGCTGAAAATCAGCGACCAACAACTTGGAGCGCTGGTTCCCAGTGGACATCCAAAAATCCGGCCCCACATATGGTATTTCATGAAAGGGCTGGGCGATGTGGAGAAAATCAAATGTCACGATATTTTGGACCAAATACCTCAAAATCGATACCGCAACGATAATATGGTGTTGACTGTTGGTGCATTCAGAAAATATTTACACAATGAGATTTTTGATAAACAGTCATCAGTAATGTGGATATAATGACTTAGTGGGTAAAGGCTAATAACAGAACAGTTACAACAGTCTGGTGAATTCAGAATATGACATCACTTTACTGTAATTTAGCTTTTAAACCAGGAAAAGACAACACTTACGGCATTTTACGATATCCAAAATCTAAGACGACATCTAGTCTCATATCTTGATATCGATTTATTATCAATATATTGCCCAGCTCTATGATGTCCCCTGTCACTTCTTGCATGTGTTTTTATGACCAAAAAGTGGTTTGGAGACTACACTCAAGGATGCTTCCTGGCCAAAGATCTAGTAGTGTATCAACCCGTCGATGGTGGGTCCGGTTGTGTGAAAACAAGACAGCAAAGTGTGTAGTGTGAATTGCCGCAGCCAACTGGAACTCATCTTAGGAAGCTGTTGTGTGTTCAGGAAGCAGATTGAGAGGCCACTAAAGCTGACATGTGTGACAACAACATCTTAACCCTTGTGTTTTCCACCATTCAACGATGCATCTTCCGCCCGGGCTAAACTGAAAATCCACATTTCTGACTTTTTAGTCTCTTCTTTTGACACTTATGGTGCATTATTTAACGTGTTTTGGCGCTCTTTTTTAATGTTTAACACTTCTTTTCACTACCATGTAAAAACACCACCAACATCAAATCATACTTACAATTTTTCCCTTATTACTTGTTTTTGGAATTCATGGTCAATGACAAACCAAATTAAAGGAAATTATGCATAATTATTGAGTTAAAAAAGCAGAAATTATGACTGATTTAGACTAATATTGAAGGAAGGATAATTGCAGAAGGGTCAATGTTCACTCAGGATACTGTTTTAAAACTTTTTCAAATTGCTAATACTAAATGCATTTTCAAATGCAAAAAAATTTAACAAACCACCCCAAATTCAATGAAAATGGAGATCCTTTGTTGTACTTGTGAAGCACATTGTATGGAATCATCTGTGTTATTTTTTTGGGTCGTCCAATTTGACCTGAAGACAAGACGAGGATTAACCGCATGTTGTTTGTGATGGTTGATGATTCCGGCCAACACTTTGGCCCAAAGCAGAATATTTCAGTAACTTCAGGCAGCTGTGAACCTTGGCTCTTGTGTTCCCAGAGGCGAATTTTGAGTCACTCGACATTTCATTTGCAGCAGGTCAGGTCAGAATTTTCACGTGAACAACAATTTAGAACATCTGTTAGAACAAAACTAATGGCCTTTTTGCTATTAAATGTGTGTAAAGATTTTAATACTATTAGTGATCTAGATCTTTGCCTGTAACGTAATCAACAGGTCAACATTTTATGAATGATTTGCCCCTTTGAATTACCTCCATACCAAATCTCTGAGCGAAATCTCATTTGTACTGAAACTCACATCTTTAAAGAAAAAATAAGAATTTACTTAAAGCACCTAAATGCTCCCCAGAAGATTACAGATGGGGTCCACAGGTGGTACAGAAGTGAAGTTTAGTTAAAGCGCCCATCCGCCTCTTAACACCCTCGCTTTGTGGAGTTAGCATGGTCAATATGGAAAATGACAAGGATAGCTAGAATAAAAAGATCTTTGTCCAGTTTGGCTATACCATGAACTACCCTTTACTGACTCCGTTAACACAAATGATTATTGATTGATTGTAAAGGTCTACTGCAAAAACAAATAAAAAATGCTCCCTGCATGCTATCCTTGCCCTTTTGATGTTACCCAATTAATACCGATCTGAGACGCAAAGGGTATGTGTGTGTGTGTGTGTGTGTGTGTGTGTGTGTGTGTGTGTCTGAATATTGAAACGAGATGGCAAGAACGCTGTTTACCTCCCACCCACTGCTACAAACCCCAGGTGGGCTTTGATGGTATGGTGGAGTGTGAGAACCATTTACACTTCTGTAGATCGATTAGGTCAATGGCTTTCAAGCTGTTTTAATTATGGAATCCACATCCTCAGTAGGGGGGGGGAATCACCCCCCTACTGACGCCTCCCGATACGATATCATCACAATATTTATCCCACATAAACATATTGCAATATTCTGCGATATATACCGCCTGTGTATCGATACAGTATTGCTAATGAAAATACCGCGATACTTTGCTATATCGATTTTTTTATATTTTTTATTTCCCGCCCCTAATTCTCAGAATAATGTATCACAATAAGTAATGTGTCGACTGTTGACTCACTACTTTGCAATACTTTCCTGGTTGAAATACAGTATTTCATCACAGGGTCTTCAGCGTTTTTCAGGCTTGTGTTGAAAATAAGACATTTAACCTTTCCACTTTTAACATGAAGAATTATGATTACAGTACTTTTTAAGGAATTCCTCAGAATTGTGCTGTCCTATGGCTTATAGCCAGTTTGGTTGCTTTAATAGATCATGATTAAGTAGTTCTTACCAAATTTGTTGAAAACACTCAAATGCAAAACTGCAAACTCTTGAAGAACGAAGGCAAATGAAGTCTTGAGTAATTAAAGAGTATTTAGATTAATGGCATTTAACTCACAATAGGCACAATTAGCTTCCTTTCTGAGCAACAAACCAAAACACATTCCTATTTACCCGGATCCTGATAGGAATGGATGTGATAAAATGCGTATTATTCATCATTTCACCATGAGCACGGCTACTGCAGAGGGTTATGACATGAGGAGATAAGATGTTACAGATGATAGGGAGCGATTTCAACAGAAAAGCAGCTTGAACTGCTGAACGGTTTTCAGATAAAAAAAACAGACTGGACAGAGCAATCTACAAGAAATAATGATTTAAAGTAAGAAAGGTTGAGCTCCTGTTAGATGGTATGAACTCTATTTTACGTCACCTATAGCACGAGTCTTAAGTTTCTAAAACTATTAATTGATCAGCCATCCAAATGTTTAAATATCATAACACCTTTTCAGTGAATAATCACACTGTGTTTCCCTGGAAATAACACAGCTCAGGAGTTCAATGGTTGCAAGTGCAAGCTATTAGTCCTTAAAGTTCAGGTTGATAGATTTGACAGGATTATAAAAACATACTCATCCCAAAGTTATTCCACAACTTGAGAGAGGCTGACAAGCTCAAAGAGGATAAGCTGATACCTCTGACATCTGACCTCCTTGCTCAAACTAAACAAACCTCCCACTGCAAAGACTTATCGTCTCCCCTGAAGATGGCTGTTTTATGTTTCCCTGCATGAGCACTGACGTCCGTCAAAAGAAAGGGTCCTTAAAACATCTGTGTTGTGATTAGTGAAGGCATGGTTCCTCCTCCCCCTCATCTAAGGACATGCATTCCACCCATTCTTGCTCCCAACGTCCATATTGTTTCCACATTTGTGCAGGTAACAGGGTCACACTTTGTGAACCATTGTGGCAGATATTAAGTTCCCCCCAAGGCCATGTGAGCAGCGAAATGATTAAACAGCTATAGAAATAGTAAAAATACAACAAATAGTTACAAAGAAGTCTTTTATGGACAATTTCTTTACTGACTTTTTCAATAAAAGAAGCAATATCAGTGCACAATAGTGTGACAGAATAGCATGTCATTGGAAACCAATCCTAACCGTGTGTGTGGTGATCCGTTGCAGCGTGAACCCAAACGGTCTTTAAGAAAAGGAGTAAGCCTGCATTGCATGACAAAGGAAATTAAGACAGAATAGTAGTTACAGTTCTAGATTAACACACAGATAACAAAATACACACTCATGCCTTGACTTTTGTTGTCAGTTGTCTGTTCTGTCTGTCTTAAAAACTCTATTTTAAGTAGTAAATGCACTTTATGTATAAACATGGGTGTGCACTAAATGTAGCATGTCTCAAATGTTGCTTTTATATATTTTATAATATGCTCAGCGTGCAACACCAATTTATCCAGGGTGAAGCGTTGTTTCGTCTCACTATATACAGTGTGCAGTGTATGGTTGAAATGACAATAAAACCCACTTGACCTGTCTTGACTTGTAATAATGACAATAGTAATGACAAAATTGTTAATGAAGATACGATTTGAAGAAGATTATCTCTCTAAATGTTCTTAACAGTCATACACATACTGGTATTCATGTTGTTTTGGAGCTTCTCAGTACAACTATTGCCTTCTAGTTTATTAGATCTGCTGGCAACATTTCTAAAGGTTATTTATTGAAATGTTTCTTTTTCAGTTTCCCTTTGTAGCTCGTATGTCAATCCGGGGTCAGACCACTACTTCTTCAGCGGCTTAACATGAAGAAGTGGGTGATCACATCTTAAAGGCGTGTTGTTAGCCACGACTGTCCTTTCTTTACCATACCTGAAGTTGCAGCATTTTGGCTGCTGTCTGTAGATTCCTTCATGCACAAATCATATTCTGTTAGATGTTTCATATGCAACTGTTTTAACAGCAGCTATGTTGTGTATTGTATAGGGTCCTTGCCACAATGAGACAGCAGACAGCGAGCCGGCATTGCAAATTGAACATGTAGCTCGACTTGACTGAAAGTAATGCCAAACAATTCCAGTTCCAGTTTAACTTTCTCCCAGCCTACTGCGTTAAACGGTCACCCTACGTAAACACCTTCCCGTAATCAACGGTGGCGACGGCTGGGCGGGTTTGGATTGGTGGAAAAAAAAAATCTAGTTTTCGTCAGAAACCAAACCCCGTCAAAAAGCCCAACATTCGAACCAGAATCCTGCATCCCTGCTTTGACCCCAGTGTGTTTGAGCCTGCATTGGCTCTGCCTGGGTCGGCTCTCAAAGGGTGCGGCAAAAATGCAGGTCTGCCCATTCATTTTGAATGAGGGTGGTGCATTTTGGCATTTAGGGGGTAGCTGAAAAACTAGCTCTATCACAGCCACAAAAAAGTTTTAAAACACTACGAGGTTAAAAAACAAAAGACAAGCACTCAACTGCGCAGGAGTTTGCTACAACAATGCACATTCCCTTGTCTGTTTATTTTCTCTCTTTCTCTGTCAAATAAAGCTGCCTTCAAGTGCGGTCAAAATGTCAGTCTTTAAACGATCTGACGGAAAACGGTAATTGTGAAATATAAAGTCTACTTGTCTTACATTGGGAGGTTAAAGAACACAACAGGGTGTCACACGAAAGAGCTTTTTTAGCAACATTCCCACTGCGGGAAATTGTAACATACTCTTTCGCTGGTGTGAATGGGCCCTAACAGTTGAAGACCTCCAATTGATGATTTTATAGCTGAATGTGGTATATTAATAAGGAAGTACTGGAGACTCTTCTGGCTGTCAGACACATGCTGCTTCTGCACAAGGAGATATGAATGTTGAAGCAAAGGTCCTTATCAAGCCATTTTATTTAAAAATTGTGGTTTGGACAGGAAGCTTTTCCTGTCAATTTGAAGGCACAGCTGTCATTGTGTGTGTGTGTTTGTGTGTGTGTGTGTGTGTGTGTGTCACACAACGAGTGCAGTTTACAATAGTAGACATTTTTGACATTGTCATCTTATAATGTGGTTACTGACTGTTGAGATAATAACATGTGAGCAGCTGTCATGAGAATAGTTTAATAGCGGTGGCACGTAATTTATTTGATTGACATTCTGATGCCATGGAAACAATTGGGGTTCAGGCAACAAACCTACTTGGTTAGGTTTAGGAAAAGAATATTGTTTGGGTTAATATAAGATTGTCACGTACGTAAGTACAGCAGGCTATTTGACTTTAGTGGTCGGTACTGCTGAGTTCTGGGCTCGATCTCCGATCAGGGCCTTACTGTGTGGATGGCATGGGTTTTGAGCTGGGTGTTCTGGTTTCCTCCCATCACCAAAACCATAGTATATGTTAGGTTATTGTTCCTGTCAGCGCCCAGGGCAAAAAAAGCTGGAGTAGAGTATGGGTTAAATTCAGAGGACATATTTTGCTTTACTGCATGTTAAGAAATTGCAGACCACCGAACACGTGTGTCCACCCCGACAACAGATTTTCTATTGGCATATTTTCCGTGGTTTGGGCACATAATTTCAACACATTACCTGCCACCAGCACATAATGTGGTGTCAAGAAGTCATGGTCATTCCATGTATTTCTGTAAAATCCCATAAAAACAACCTTCTGAGGTATCATTTCAATAATTCTTAGATAATGTACAGAAGAGTTTCCGGACTACCTAGAAGAACAGCTAGCAGCTGGTTAGCAAGTTGGCTCAATAGAGTTGAGAGCAGAACAATGACTGAAAGTCATGTTATCTTTGAATGCC
The DNA here is from genome assembly GCF_013103735.1 of Etheostoma cragini. NCBI lineage: Eukaryota > Metazoa > Chordata > Actinopteri > Perciformes > Percidae > Etheostoma > Etheostoma cragini. The sequence continues at coordinate 8,486,058 of NC_048422.1, forward strand.
CTGCAGGAACCACGTCTCACAGCCCTGCAGTGTGTTTAACATATCCAGATGAGTCAGGGAAATGGAGACTGGACTGAGGAAATAAAAAGATGATGAGATAGAAATAAAATGGAGACAGAAAGAGAGAACAGTAGGCCCATCCCTACTTGCCTGCAGGTTTGTAGCCATACCCAAGTCTGTTTTTAAGGTCTCAGCATACTTGTTGAGCCCCATTTCCTCTGCAGACACATACTCACTGCCTGCAAATATGAATGTGTACATATGCTGCTGTCTGTGCTGTCATTGTTGCTGGAGCGGCCATTGCACTCCACCCAGTTACATTTACTCTGTGTGATGTAAGAAACACTCATCCCTTGTGTTGTCAAATTTTACCCAGTTTGTTTCTATCAGAAATATGGGTTTCTTATAACCAAATTACCCCAAATAACTTAGATGTATGCATGCAGATTGTATGGAACCTATACAATATTCATAAGTAAAATAAATAATTTTTTCCATTGTATTTTGTTTTTTTCATTCATTCTCATAGCATTTGAAAGAAAATGTTTAAATGGTTTTTAAACATTATCCTTACTCAACTTTGACATAAACCAGTGTGTGATTCGCTCAACATCCTCTGATCTTCTACTACACATAGTGTATAACATAATCCATTTATAATAATATATCAATTTATTAGTAATAATCTATTAGTCCAAATAAGTCATACATTTTGCTTTTTAAACTAAAAAAGTAGATAGTATATTATGAATTAGGTTTATTGACCACGTATTTCTTTAAGCGTCAAAAGCAGGGAAAAAATAGTGCCAAAACAAGTTTATTATCAATTTAGACCTGCAAGGATAACAAGTGTGTGGTTGACGGAAGACAACACAATGGTTATAGTATCTTGACAGCATGCGTTGGCATTACCGGGGGATGGACCAGTGACACTGTTACCAAATACTTGCTGTATTGACATACATATCATGATTGTACTCCCAGACAAGTTAGACAAAAGGTCATTGGTCAGAGTGTTAGGGTCAGTTCTAATCAGCTGATGGTCACACCATGATCTCACCCTTACTGCACAGGGGTGTTCAGACATGAAACCCATTAATTTCCTACCTTGACACTCTTTACTCCATGTGTGCGTGTGTGTGTGTGAGCTTGAGTGTGAGCGATGAGGGTTAAAACCATGTACAGGATATCATAAGTTAGTCATGGGAAAGACAGAAAGAGGAACCAAAAGCTGCAAGAATGAATTTTTACAATAAACCCAGCAGGATCTCAAGAATGAGGTTCAGTTGAACTTGCTGACTCATCTGTATTGCGTGTTGCATTGAGCCTTCCCTGGGACAGTGATGCTCTGTTGTGTTGGCTCTGTGCAACACTTAGGAGCGCTGGGACGTAAACAATGACAATGAGTTTACAATGCTGACTCTCCACTTTTCAGTTGACTGTGTCATCGGGTGAACAGTGTAGTATGTTATTAAAGAAATACAGATGCAAGTGATAATTTGATTAGAGAATCCAATCATTTGTCATAGTCAAGAAAGTAGTGTAAATGAGTATTCATGGCTGTGGAAGTGGGAATATTTGTAGAAGAGAATTTCAGAACTGAAAAAGGGGTGCTTTCTTCTACAAGAGGAAGGCTACATGTAAATGTGCTGTTTTTATATAGCGCTTTTCCAGTCTTAAAAACTGCTCAAAGCGCTTTTACATCTACAGGAAACATTCACCATTGACACACATTCATACACTGGGGCTGCCGTACAAGGTGCCACCTGCTCATCAGATAAACATTCACACAAATTCACACTCCGATGCGCAGCGCCGGGGGCAACTCGAGGTTCAGTGTCTTGCCCAAGGACACCGATTGGCAGGCAACCGCTCTACCACTGAGCCACAGCCGCCCATGCGAGTGAATATTAGTTAACTATTCTGGATGTGGTCAGATCTAAAAGATCAGTGATTTATTTAAAAAGACTGTGAAAAGTCAAGTTGAAAGATTGCTGGTTTATCTTTAAATTTGAAAACGCCTTTGTTAACTGGACTTACAAAGTATTGTATTGGCTGCTTCAGTCATGAATCAAACTGAACCTGCTGGCTGCCATTAAAAGTATGGACAATTACGCATTCAAGACAAAGATAGAAGTAACAGCGTGTTGCATTGCTGGTCTTAAAATGCATAATACATGAGCACAAGCACACAGTCGTTCTGTCAAACCTTCTGTAAATATGGACATATGTAGTTTGCCTGTTTAGGGCTGTTTTTTTGTTTTTTTTATAGTGACTTAGGAAATGATTCACTTTATTACACTTAATTGTTGGTGCAGATTTAATTTGGAATGTATCACATTTCTTTTTTTGGAAAAACCCATAATGACAAAGCGAAAACATGTGTTTAGATATTCCTCCAAAAGAGCAATGAATGGAATCTTTCATTTACATAAGTATTCAATAAGATTTCTCTCTCTCTGGTGAGACTGAATGGAGCCAAATGCTCCGAGGTCCTTGATGTAAACCTCAAGAGTGCACACAACCTCAGCCTTTTCACCTTTCAGCACGACAAAAACCTGAAGCCTACAGCGATGACAATGCTAGAGGGACTTCAGGATGAGTCTCTGAATGTCACTGAATGGCTCAGCCAAAGCCTGGACCTGAACACCATAAAACATTTTGTGAAGAGAAATGAAAGGATTTGCCAGTAAGAACGGGAGAAACTGCTCAAATGCACAAAGCTTGTAGAATGTTACCTACATATTGCTGCCAAATATTTTTGCTTTGTCATTCTGGGTTATTGTGTGCGCATTGCAAATCCATCTATAATTGCAAAAGGTGAAGGGGTACAAATACTTCAAGAAGCCACTGTGTCTCTTTTTATTCCCTCTTTTTCTTTTTATCATTTTGTGAAGCAAGCACTTGGCATACTGTTGTAATATGTACAAAATAAAAAAATGAAACAGTCTGGTCTTGAGAAAGTGAAAGACGTACAGTTGGACTGAGGGCAGGGAACTGGCTTGGCCGGTCAACAACATTCCACTGCTTAACCATAGAAACTCTTTGATTGTCTTGCCTGTGTGTTGAAAAATACTAACCTGCTGTACTGTTCTAAAATTGGAAATGTCTGGATGTAACCTTAAAGCTGAAAGCAAATGTGCTAAAATTGAACCAAAACAATCAAACCATGTCACTTTCCAAATACTTACAGACTGCACTGTATGTCACAAATTTTAAGTGTGTTGTTTCAAAACGTATTTGCCTGAAATATGTTTTCAGTGGAATGCATATTGAACACAACCCTATTCTGATTGGCTTTCAGCGCATTAAAAAAACGCGTGCAAGCACATGTTTTCATTTTGTCTTGCAGCATTAGGGGATTTTGACAAGTGACAGTCCGGAGCATTCCTTTAGTGGTGAATTTGAAGAATGCTTTTGAGTCAAACCCCTGAAATCTTGCAGACCACTATGACACAATCCCATATTGCATCTGAGCGACGGTGATGCAATCTGTGAAATCTGTCTCCAATAGTGTGATTTCATTAGGGGATGGACTGAACACACCCAACAATAAACTGCACAGCAACCTTACACATATTGGTTCAAGGCTGTTTATCCGGACGCATTCATTGTTAAATAATGAAACCACCATGTAAAAGTACTAAAGTCACACACTGTATCTATGTGCATCAGAGGGATGTCACGTGTTTCCCTATGTTGGATCCGATTGGAATTACAGTGTGTAGGCCTACTGTGGCTTTTTGTGTTAGGTTAGGTGTAAAGTGGTACTGTATTTGTGAGCTCATGCTGCTCTTAACTGCATTTCTGAGGGCTTTGAAAGGATTAACTTCATGCTTATATATTTTTTCCTGTTTCTGCCATTTAGCCTAAAAACCTGCTTTACATAACATGTGGAAAAGAACATAGCAGAAAGAGCTTGAAGCAAAGAAGCCTATTAGATGGACATTTACAAAATTAAAGTTTGTTATACACTGCTCCGCAGATAAAAACCCATGAGTTGGATATTGGTTGTCACTAGGCTTTCCCGAGCTATGGTCCATGGAAGAATTTATAGCCAATTTAAAAAGCTATGATCCTTGGAAGAATGTAAAGCTTAATTAAAAAGACTTTTAGATGTTATTTATGATTGGCTGTTATTAGGAAATAAAACGTTGTTTTTAATGGCTTTGGAACACTAGAAGCCACTGTGAAAGCCCCTCAGCCTGTCTCTACGGAGCTGTGTGTAATTTAGCTCATTGACTCCTCCCTAGAGCCCGACTGATAAGGATTTTTAATACAAATATTTGGTCATTTAAAGATCAGATTTTCTGATGTATATTGACCGATATATATGTATATTTAAAAAACAAATCCAGAAATGCGTGACAAAACAGATTTCCCTGACATTAGTTATTTGTAGTATTTGAGTTTTCACTAAAGTAACATGATAATTTGTTTTATTGTCACAACAGAACAGAGGAACATTATAATATGTTAAAGTTCTGATAAATAAAATCAAAGTTAAAGTCCAACAAAAAGGAAAAATCAGTGTTGCCAACAGGGACGTTTTATAGCGCCCTCTGGTGGACAATTTGTGCAATGCGAATACTCACAACATGGTTAACCTTTTTTTTAACATTAATTTATCAGAATCAATCATTTGTTTCTGATTCCAATAACTTAATATACATGTATTCTCGTTTTTATTGGCCATTAGAAATGCAGATACCAATGCATAATAAATGCAGATTTGTGAAATGCTTAATATTGGCCCATGGTATCGGCCCACCGACATATCGGTCGGGCTCTACTCCTTCCTGTGGAATAAAACGTTATTTTGTCAGAGAACATCCCGGACTAAATGCTCCAGAAGAAGCTTCTCTTGGTGGTGTGATGACATTCTGCTTCTTCCATCTCCTGTAGTGTGGTTTCCTTAATATCACCTTTGGAAGTTCCCCCTTTTTTTAATAGTTGCTGTTAAGTTTGATTAGGGTTTTGTGCCTGTACTACAAGACATCTTTTCTGTTCATGTTGAGTTGTGTCAAATCAACAATATTCTCACATTTTCCGACAAATCTCCACAACAATGTGCAGTAAGGTCTGGGCACACCACACATACATTCTGGAATCCGGAAAAAAATGCACTGGGTTGTTAGGGTTAGTCAATCATAATCGTCTTGGGTGGCGCTAAGTTCCAGACGCAACAACACTGGCTCAAAAAATAGGCTTGAGAAGGAACTTGTATTGTTGGCAAATTTGCACCCAGCAAAACTCCACATACAACATTAAATGAAGTAAACTGTAACGTGAGCTATTTAATTTAGCTGGGTACAATGTTACACGTAATCTGCTCTGATTAGTGTGTTGTTGTGTACTTTGTCCAAAGCAGTCCCACCAATCGGGCCCAAAAGATCCTAGTTAAGAGAGTAAATGCAGTAAACATATTCTTTGTAAATCTTTACAACCATTCCCCAAAAGAACCAAGAAGTCTTGCCTTTTCTATTTTATCCTGTTAAAAGTCATCACATTTAATGACTGAACATGTGTCAGTTTGGGTCTTTGTGTGTTGAGATGGAAGCGCTTAAGTGGTTGGTGGGTTATCATTCACTGACGAGCCGTGAATCAGCCCATCACGGCGGCAGTCACACATGACTCAACACCAACTCTCAATCCAGCCCTTGTTCTGAGCTCCGCTGCTCGGCAGAAACTGTTTGAGACTATGCGCGAGTGTGAGGGTGTGTGGTTTGTGTGCACTCGCCCATGATGTTGAAGAGAAAGTTAGAGAATGAAGGCCTATGTCTGTGTGAGTGAGTGTTTGTGTGTATTCTGGGTTGTAGAAGTCCTGTTTTTCTGCTTTCTGGGGTGGGAGCCTGGGAACAATGGGCACTTTGTGTGGAAAATTGGCACAGAGGAGACAGGGGGAGTGAGGTGAGGAGGAGGAGACGGGAGGAAAGCTGAGGAAAAGAGAGGTGATTGAAGATGAGCTGAAGGAAGAGAAGGGGTGTTATAGGGAAGAGGAGAGGAAGAGAGGAAAGGAGGAAGTGTGGAACGAGTTAGGGGAGAGGAGACGGAAAGGGAAAAGGGGTAGAAGGGCGGAAAAAGGAGAGGTGATGAGGGAGGAGAAACTATGGAAAAGGAAATAGAGTGGGGCATAATTGAAATGTGATGAGGTGCAAGGATTTCACATGAAAGAGGTGAGAGGAGAAAAGGAAGAGAAGGAAGAAAAAGGAGGAAAGTGCCAGTGTGAAGATGTTGATGGAGAACATGGAAACCATCTATTTATTATCACAGAATTGCTGTGATATAATCGTAACTGTGAGCCATGTATCAGATTGGATGCTGAGGTACCCTGTGATTCCAACCCCTAATCAGTACACTCTTTACATAGACTTGTTGACTCTCACTTTATCATGTCATTTATCTTCTAATGCTCTTGCATAGCTTTTATTTTAGCCTGCGTACCTGTATTTCTCTCTGTTGTTTCCATTGTACTGCTGGAACAACCAACTTTCCCCGCTAAGGATCAAAAAAGGTGTACCTTGTCATACATTCGGAATGTAAATCATCATACCGTGTTTGCAACAGAACGTCGCTCGTAAATCATCTCGGCAAAAACAAATCAGACTAGTTAAACCAATCAGAGGCAGTAGCTCTGACATTGACAGACAAACAAGTAGCCAAGACTTAGGACTGTATCACATCCTGGACATTTAAGTCACTCAAATTGGCCATGTGAGGAATGTTTAAGATATACACTCATCGGATGGTAGCCAGTTTTTTAGCCACTTTGCAGGCAGAGAAACATTGTCAGGTGGATATAAAGGGGCAAATCTCTTGCATAAAACGCATGGGTAAACAATGAGAATTAGTCAATGGATGCTTCTTAGACTGCTTACTTGTCAAATTAGCTAATTGTTAACTAACTAATCTGAGTCATAGGCCGTAAACTAAATATCAGCAGTTTCACTCTAAAGCAGAGTCTACAGACAAGTCCTCTAGCATTTAGTGAAGAGACTTTCTATCATTTTCAGATGTTACCTCCTCCTTTACTCATATCTCATTCACATCAAAGTCTGTAATTTGGTTGATTTATTTTATTCCCTAAAAATAGTTTAACATCGTCATCATGGCCCAGATGTGTACACTGGAACCATTATTCACGATGATAATCTATGCATAGCTGTAATAATTCATTGATGCTTCGTGACTTCGTTATGTAAATGAAAAAATTCTTCCAGAGCTAGAGACCACAGAGCCAACCTTTTACCCCGAGATGCAATTCTGATGAATTGCACAGAACATTTCAGGGTTGTAAAACCTTAGCACATTTGTCTGAACTGTAACATCCACATCAGCTTCATATGATTACATTTTTCTCAGGTCCAAAGCCAGAGGAAAATCATCCCGTTTCCCTCTGACACACTCGTAAATGTTCTCTAATGCAGACTAAACTTTCTCTCTGAATAGGAATAACATGTCAAACATGAAATCCACTGGTGTCCCCCCTTAATGCTGTATTCCTCTCAGGACGGTATTAACAATAGCAAACCAGAAGGTTGGATGATGGATTGTTGAGAAACTTAGATCAGACTTGGGATTTGTTACTCTTTGAAGTTTATTGAATTTCTGACTGGATCTAGCCAGTTTAATCTCAGTATGTGTTAGACTAACGATGATTCAAACTAGTCCAATTAGATGTGTATTTTTAAAAACTTTGTCATTTTTTTTTATTTGGCCTTTCATCCACACAAACGTCATTTAGGTCACTGTACGCTGAGCTTTTGGAAAAAATGTGGACAGGTTTGTGTGTGTGCCATTACACAGTTTTGGAATCACAGGGTACCACACGATACAATGATTTCATGATACAGCAATTCTGGATGATCAAAATATTGCAGACAATCCTATAATGAAACACACAAACATACAGCTACGTGTTTTAGGCTTTTACCATTAGACTGTGCACTGTTATCTCCTTTGTGAGGCGTCACAATTGAGCCAATGTCGCCCGCCTTAGAGTAGACAGTCCAACTTCTGTGGGTAGCGGTGGGTAGTTTTTCGGTGACAGCTTTTTATCAAGTTTCTGATGGACGTCTTCTTCTTCTTTGTGGTCGTTTGAAAGTCATGGTGTCACTCTCTCATGGGTGAGCGTAATTCTCTGGGTGGGCAAAGCAGAGAAAGGGGAGGTGTATTTGCCCCTTATGACCTCATAAGGGACAAGATTTCAGATTGGCCCTTCTGAGCTTTACATTTCTAAAAGGCAGAGCAGGATACCCAGGGCTTGGTTTACACCTATCACCATTTCTAGCCACTGGGGGACCATAGGCAGGCTTGGGGAACTCATATTAATGTTAAAAAAACTCATAAAGAAAAATGTTCATTCCATAGGACCCTTTAAAACACCCGTTTTAACACAGTAGATAGTATAAACAAAATGACAAGTAAGTAGATACAATTGAAAATGCCGATGTTTGAAATAATGAGAGCAAAGACTCAACCTTGATTAAATGGTTGGAGGGATAGGCCACTGCCCACTGTTGATGTTAGATTGAGGCTGAGTCAACAATGGATGTTGCAACAAGTACTCCAAATTAAAGCACTCTCTAGAATGACACAGTTTTATTTATGGTGTCAAATCAAGTTATCTTGGGACACTTTACAGATAGAGTAGGCCTACACCACAATATCATTTACAGAGTTGCACAGAAGCGACACACACAAGCCTTTTCTGGCACCCTTATCGGCAGTATGACATTATTTCCGTGCCTTCCAAAATGGTTACAAATCTATTTAATAATGTGACAGCGCTATGGTAACAAACAAGACTTAGTTAGGGTGTTTGGGAAGAGATTGGGTTGAAATAAGCACTTTGTTAAGGTTAGGGAAACATCGTGGCTTGGGTTAGATTTATTTCTTCTTTAAGGTTAGGGGAAATTTGTCATCATGGTGACAGTAATAACCATGTGGTTATGGTCAGGCAACGACTGCGGTCATGGTTCAAATAAGCCAATGTCTGATAGTTATCGTTCGTATTAAAGTCAGAGATTTCTTGACCCAATTATCCATTCCAACCATCTATAATGTTACATTACTTTTGCTCTATTCCTTTCCCGTAGAGGGCTACATCTGTGTATGTACCTCTTTTGTCAAAAGTAACAAAACTTCAGGCCAGGTTCCCAGGTTTTAACAAGATGTTCCATGATGCCATCAAATTTAATATGAATATATTTTCAGGCCCCTTGGCACCACTGTTGGGCCAAACTTTCCATGTGTACACAAAAAAATAACAGAAAAACCTAAACTGCCATGACATTGACACATTGTTTTGACACTCCAGCTCTCCCAAAGTCAAAATGTCAAGTTTGCACTCAAGAGGCCTCATGATCTATTTTAAAGAGTTCTATAAACCTTTTAGTCTCAATGATTGCATTATCTTATCTTCACCCCATCTTCAAGATTTGCCATTCAACATGCATGTTGTGGGGTGTAATGAGCTTTGCAGTTGCCAGCATCTGGAAGTGACACTTTTGGTCTTGTTGTTGAGAGAAATATCTCATCCTGTAAAGGAGAGTCACCAAAACATGAAAAACAAACAGGTATATAATATTTATTAAGTAGTATATTTAAAGCATGTGTGTGTGTGTGTTTGTGTGTGTGTGTGGTTGCTCATTGGCAAAGAAAATACAAAGTGTGTTCATTTTTAACAGTAAAAGAAAGAAAGAGAGACTTTGATAAGTGTGTGTGTGTGTGTGTGTGTGTGTGTGTGTGTGTGTGTGTGTGTGTGTGTGTGTGTGTGTGTGTGTGTG
>NC_048422.1:8495945-8525293 GCF_013103735.1 Etheostoma cragini
ACACACACACACACACACACACACACACACACACACACACACACACACACACACACACACATATGACAGGATCTTTTTCTGCAGGCTCCAAGGGTCTGATGAAAGTGTTGGGAATGTGTACTGAGAGGCCACTGACACTTCCTCTACTTTCTAGTACTGACGACTGGCCTCAGGCATCTAATGCCCCAATGGCTGCTCCCTCCAGACGTTTAATGGCCATAAATCGCAGATGACAAGCCGAATAAATGGGCTTTCATCTGCAGTGGGTATTGTCATAGACTCCCTCGCTGAGGGTCTATCCTGCGTTATATGTTGCTGCTGTCACTCAGCGGCTGCTTTCGCTGCTTCTTAATGGTTGGCTTTCTCTGGAGAGAAGTAATTACAAACGTCATAATTACATGCATGTTTGATCATTTCATTTTTGGAATTAGAAAATCACTACAGACACCAAAGGGAAACAACAAACCCATCACAGATAGAAAAGGCTGTTATCTTTGAACCATTGCAAATGTAGCAGCTAATTTCTAGAACATTTACCTGTGCTGCTTTTACACCCGGTGTTGACACACTTTATCACCATGAAGGCATACAATCTGCAGAAGGATGAATTCTTTTTAATGTACTATCTAAAAAAATAGTTTTCTTAAAGCACACATTCATTTTCTTCAAGTCTGTCTAAAATCAATACTTGTGTGCACATAAGTACATTAGAACAGTTTTTGCCTGCTGTAATCATTTCTCCTGTTCCTACTGGCCATTAAAATAACCACACTATGTCTGGCTCCATGAGATAACATTCTGGTAAAGGGGAAAAAGTAACGCTTTGGGTTGCATGTGTAACCAATGACGATTGTCTTGGATGGTGCTAAGATACCAATGCAGCAACAGTGCTTTTGCAAAATAGATAAGGGAAGGGGAGGAGGCACCAGATGTCAGGCTTTAAACCTGTACTCTTCATCTGTTTCATCCTTACGAGTAGAAAATTCCCTCTTTTGTTTGTTTTCCCGGAGAGTGTTCCTATGATGTGCTGTAGTTTAAGCGATAGTAACACAAAGATGCTACTCGTCGCAAAGTGATGCGTGCACGACTAAAATCTGAACTCTCCTCACATTGGGCACACTGCAAAAGTGCCCCGGAGCGGCAGTCACACCTGTGACTTACTAGCCGTGAACTCGTACCAGATCGTTACATATTTCCAGTATCATTTTTGACGTCACACACACAAACAACAATGGCGACCCCTGTTGATGCCGAACAGATGCCGTGAGAAATAGAAATAAATATATAATATAACATAACGTTAAGTAATTCCCCACATTGTAATCAAAACAATACACATACGATTGTCGCTAGCTAAAGCTATCTAGACGGGTTTGTGGTGGCTTTGCCTGGAATGCTACCAAGTTGTGAGTCGTGACTTGAAGTCGTAACTTACGGGCTAAAAACTGTGACTAGAACGCAGCATAAGTCTGTCTGCTACCTTTGTCTGTCGTCAGTTGCTACAGTGTCTTAAGTACTAGCCTAGTTTCCTGAAGTGTTCTGTCTGCCCAGTTTTTCTCTTGTCAATTTTTATTTTCTACTTGATACCTTCGTTGATGTTTGGAGTGTTGTTTGTTACTGGCTGTGCCTGTTTCTGATAGCCTTTTTGGTTGTAAAATGATTGAAATGGGTTATTCTCCTGCTGCCCATTCTGCAACCATGACAAAAACACATCATAAAAAAACATGGCCCTTTTATGATATCTGGCCTGGGTTTCATTTTTGACATTTCCCCTAAGAAATCAACATGCAGAAATTCAGCAGATGCGTCTGGCTTGTCTGGAGCTGTAAAGCATGAGCAATAATTACGGCTAATAGAATGAACCGTTGCTATTTCCGTGAATGAAACACCATTTTACAGCCACTCCAAGCAAACATGGCCGCAGATGGAGTCCCTTATCAGCCCGCCACAGGAAATTGGACATATAAACAACCCAGAAATGTGTTTATTTAATTGATTAGGACTTCCTTTATACTGTTATTGGTGCCCTGCCATGCCTAATACACACCCGTTTTGGCTAAGGAATATAAAGATGTTGTGCACTGCTAACATTATGAGCCCTTATGAGTCTACTGTATAGTTTGATGGAGAATATTGCTTTTGGCTTGGAGTATGGTTAAAAAATGGGCTAAATTTTGAATTTATAGCATGGGGCTCTATGGAGCAAATGTACAGTTAGGATATAAATAATGGGTTAGTGCGAACTAGCAAAATTAACCCATTAAAACATGTTTTTGTATATCATGCCCGTCAAAACAGTATATTACCATTGAGATTTAGAGCTGCTCAGGCGTCGAGGTTGCAGGATTTAGAAAATCTTTTTCGCAAACTTTAGCTGTCATAGCTTTCAGCACTGCCTCATTTCCCAGGAGTATCCCTCATTTTTCATGTGAATTTTTGAGAGGTGAAGGTTGTGATAGTTTTTCCAACATTGCAAATTGGTCCAAGAGGGATAAAAAACCCTTCATGTTTGCAGTTCTGTTTTTTTTTTTGCTGTGTCATTGCAGGGAGAAAAGAAGGTAAACCAAGATAACCAAGAAACCAATCATGTTAGAAGGTAAACCAAGATAAGGATTACCACAAAAACACTGGCCTTGACGCAGGACTGCTAATGCTCCTTTCATTCCTCGTCCCCTACCCTCTGTCTTTGTCTCTGTCTAACTTACTTACACACATAGACACACACACACACAAAGTCTCCCCTACTCTAGCCCTGAGGTCCTGTTTCCGGTCTGGGGTGTATGAGAGGGACTAGCCAGCATCTGTGTGGGACTTGCGCTTATCACACACACACACACACACACACACACACACGCTTGCATGCACATGTTTCTGTAAGCATTGTTTATGTGTGTGTGTGTGTAACTTTTTTTTTTAAAGCTGGAATGCCCGTGAAACTTCAACTGATGGGAAAACAACATGTTTTAGCTTCATATCAAACTGGGATTTATTCATAAAGCAAATATAGACAGACAGACATGTATGCACATACACACACACACACACACACACACACACACACACACACAAAAATGATGAGTCTAAATCCAAAGGGGATTTTTGTTTTTCCATGTTTCAGGAACCGGCTTAAGTCCATATGTTTCCTAAAGCGCTGCTTTGTGTTGAGTGTTATGAAATAGGGATATATGCATTTTTTTCCAGAAAGAATAGTTTAACTCATTCTTGACAGAAGCATTCAAATTTGGACATGGGCTGAGAAAAATGAGCGCAGAAGCCTATCTGTTAAGTGTACACATATTTTTTTTTTTTGGTGTCCAAAATCCATGTAAATACATAGTTACTGTACTAGTATACTGTTTAAAAAAAACAAAAAACAAAAAAACATTGATCAATCTTTTAAATGGTTGTTAAAGTAAACTTTTAGGCATATAACGGCCCTATTTGTATGTCTACATATACCAACAGATTACACTGCTCTGCTTAGAGCATCACCTTTCCAATGAAAAGTAAAAAAAACAGCATTCATTACATTTAGATTATTTTCTCCTTTCAGAAAGCACTGCTGCCACCATGGATGAGGAACAGTGTTACTATAACGAGACCATCGCTTTCTTCTACAACCGCAGTGGCAAGTACCTTGCTACTGACTGGAACACGGTCAGCAGGCTGGTGATGGGACTGGGCATCACCGTATGCATCTTCATCATGCTTGCCAACCTTCTGGTGATGATCGCCATCTACGTCAACAGGAGATTCCACTTCCCCATCTACTACCTGATGGCCAACCTGGCAGCTGCTGACTTCTTTGCTGGACTGGCCTACTTCTACTTGATGTTTAACACGGGACCCAACACGAGGCGTCTGACTGTTTCCACGTGGCTGCTGCGCCAGGGCTTGATCGATACCAGCCTGACGGCGTCTGTGGCCAACCTGCTCGCCATCGCCATCGAGCGCCACATCACCGTGTTCCGCATGCAGTTACACACGCGCATGAGTAACCGGCGTGTGGTGGTAGTGATTGTCATAATCTGGACCATGTCCATTGTCATGGGGGCCATCCCCAGCGTGGGCTGGAACTGTATCTGTAGTTTAAAGTCTTGCTCCAACATGGCGCCGCTTTACAGCAACTCCTACCTGGTCTTCTGGGCAGTGTTTAACCTAGTGACTTTTGTTGTCATGGTGACGCTATATGCCCATATCTTTGTCTATGTGCGACAGAGGACCATGAGGATGTCGCGGCACAGCTCTGGACCACGACGCAACAGAGATACCATGATGTCTCTGCTGAAAACCGTGGTGATAGTTTTGGGTAAGAAAGACATCTTATCTATCTATCTATCTTATCGCGCATGCTATCTATAGCATCTATCAAGTTTCTCTATTTATTTATGTATCTATCTATCTCTAACTTGCAAGCTACCCCTACTGTGTATATCTGGTACTCTATCTCTTTAGCAGTGAATGCAAGATTTAATGCCATCAGTAGCATGAGAACAATGAATCTGTTGATGGGTCTATCTGTGAGGCTGCATCATTCAGCACAAGGACAGTGTCTGCCTAGCACGACTGGAAGCCTCAAATACATCATCACAGCCAACCCAATCCCCTTAGAATTACGTTAATGTGCTGGGATTGTGCACGTGTTCTTTTTCAAAGGGCTGTCGAGTGCAATATGCATTTCATTTTGCCGATGTTATATACAGTATGTATCTATGTATATATGTGTATATATTTCTGTATATATTTCTGTATACAGTGTATGTATATATACAGTATATGTAGATATGTATATATGTGTATGTGGGGATTTGTGATGAATTCTGAGAGTTTGCTTAAAAATGCTCATCGACACAACTCCTTGAAACAGAAATGATTCCAAACCTGCCAAAAATCAGAAGCAAGTTGTAATAATGTGTAATTATTCTTCAATTTTACTATTCTATGGTCCGATGTGTTTGTTAACACGATAATGCAGGAAACGTCGGCTGTTGTATTTTTCAAGATGTGCTGACAGTTTTATGTCTAAGCATTCAGATCCAAATATGTTTCCCACTTTGCAAGTCTCCAGGCCCCTTCAGTGGTGTGTAATAAATAGAGGCAGGGCTGTCTATTACATTATAGCACAGTAGCGCACTAACTTGGCTATCAGTTGAATTGTGGGAAAAAGGGCTTCTTATGGCCTGGAAGCAGGATGCGTTGTTCCTAGACAAAACATACCAACGGATTCTGTGTGATTTGTCTCCTTTTGGTTCTGTTGTCTTTTCTCCAAACTTAATTCAAAGCAGTGGACAGCAGCAATGTGCTCTCCAGCCTACGGTTTGTATAAAACCGCAAAACGCATTGCATTTTCTGCTGAGTAAAGATGCTTTTTTTTGTTTCTACTTATTTGTTGTGCCTTGTTGTAAGCAAGCATAATCTAAGTCTGCAGACATTTCCATGCATCTTAATGGCTATAGGATGCAGAAAGATAGAGGCTTACCACAAAGTAAATTATTAAGCATGTGAGTAGATTTCTTCCATTGTTTGACACAAAGCTTGAAAGTCTTTGTGTCATTACAACTGCTTCTAACTTCTTGTAGTCAGTAGTCAGTGTTCCATGTACCACAACAGTGAGTCATCCAATATCACTTGTCACTATCACTAACAAAGAAAACTTAAAATGAATGCAAACAAATGCTGGTGGGTGATTCATCCCTAAACAGCAGAGGATTCCTTAGAAATTAAACAAAAGACGTCACATCCTATCTTAGGAGTTGCTCAGTAACAGGTTGTGCCAATAAAGGCCTAGCCTGGGGTCAAGGACGTGACAGACTAAGCTTATAATTTACAAAAGCTTTACTTTCATCTACAGATGGATCTAGAAATAGAATGTTTTTAATATATACATAAACTGCTCTCTAATATACTGAAAGAAAAGGGAAATCACTTCACTGAGTAAATACACGACTGCTGCTCTTTGGCTGCATTCCCAAGCGGGTCTAGATAACTACTGGGATTAAATGAAAATTAATAATTTAACAAACAAAGTATGACACCTGTTTTGTATCTTCACTACAATATACCGGTGTGTGTATATATATAGTACATGTGAACACCGCTATAAACAAACAAACATATTCATGCTCAGTTACATTGTCTCCCTTCGGTACAAACAGTTTTACAATACTTATGACAACAAATAATAATAATGTATACTTTATTAATCCCTGGAAATTACAATTTGCACTCTGTTACTACACACATTACACACAGGCCTGAATTACAAACACACATCTTCAGTATCTGTACATGCACTAAATGGGGAGACGTCAGAGTAAGGGAGCTGCCCATGGAAAGGCACCCCGAGCAGTTGGGGGTTCGGTGCCTTGCTCAAGGGCACGTTGTCAGTGCCCAGTAGGTGAACTGGCACCTCTCCAGCTACCAGTCCACCACCATACTTTGGTTCGTATGGGGACTTGAACCCATCTTAAAACCAACCTAACTCCCTACTGACTGAGCTACTACCACCCCAAATCTCAGTAATACTCATTTAAATCATTATTGGTTCAAATTCCTGAAGAAGTTGCCTGTGCTTCTTTTTACTGATGCCAAAATCTTACTGAGAAAGTATGTCTTGTGGGGAATGGTGTGATGTGTTTTGGTTCAGTCTGGAATCCACTGCTCTTTCTGAGTGAGGTCACTTTTATTCACAGAGGAGGAGACACAATTGTGTTGTACTAATAGAAAGGAGGTAGTCATCTGTTTCAATTGTATTTACAGTACAATCACTCATTCACATCTCTTCTCATCTCTACACTTATCTCCTTTTTCATGGTGTTCCCTCTTTGTCTGTTTTCATCTCACATTAGACACAGTTAGACAAAAAAGGTCACATGTCTCCAGTGGCTTTAAAGCTGCCCTTAAGTACTGGGAAAAGGTTAGGATGAGTTCAGCCATTGCTTCTTGAAGAGAAAGCAAACCCCATAGCGATTCTCTGTCCAGTGTCTCCCATCTGCTGGGCAGATGATGATGATAAGTGCTCCCCTGCTGCCTGCTGTGCTCTCCACTTGTTCTTCCCAGGACGCTGTAAAACCAGCCATGGATGATTTCTTCTCAGAAGGATGAGATGGAAAGTCGGTTACAAGCACTTGCGCAAAACCACAGGCACATGCGTGTGCACACCCAGACTCTCTCACACTTGCATACACCCTCAGGCCCAAGAAAAGATAGTGGGACATGAGATTGACTCCAGTCACCAAAAGTCTTATGATGGGAAAACAAACTGGCTTGTACTTGATTTGTTAGCAAAAGACAATAGAAACACAAACACACACACACACAAACACACACACACACAACCTGGAAATAGCATTAAAACACACACAAACACAAACAAGGAGAAAGGCCTTCCTATGCACCACGTTTTAACGGATTAGTTTTTAATGGATGTGAAGACGAGCAAGCAGGTGACACAAAGCCCATTTCAGCCAATGGTTTCACACTATTCCACTGATCTTCAGGCAGTGTTATTGCCCCAAGAAAAGCAAGAATGTGCTAGAAAAAGGCAGGAAAAAAGAAAACGTGGACAATGCAGATTTCAAAGTATTTTCAAATCAGCTTATGAGGTATGAAAAGCATGTGACATGTTTGTTTGGCCTCAAGAACACTTTACACTGGGGTTTAATATCTGTCCCGGAAATAAGAATCTTCTGCCCCGGGAGCAGAAGCACACTAGGAAAGTGACCTGTTATACGTTATAACTTCAGCTGCATTTAAAACGCATTGGTCATATAAGGAACACTAAATGCAACAAACATAAATATGGATGTTACTATCAGAGTAGGCTGATTTTTTTGGGTTGGAATAATTATTAGGCAAAATAACGGCATTTATGTAAATCAACAATAAAATGAACATGCCATAAACTTTGCACGCAGCTTTAACTTGGCTAGGTGGACTTTGAAATGCCTTTTTCTTTGGCTTTGATCCGTCTGCTGAGAACAGTCTCATGGAAGTGATACGTGACAATTTTTCATTGTCTCAATTTTTAAACAAAAATTGTTAAAGTTGTTAATTTAGATCTCATTATACTACCATGGGACAGATTGAATGTTCTGTTCGCAACCAGGATTCCACCAGGAGCAGCTGTGCCTTGTGTCTTTGGGGATTACACAATTTAGGGAAAGATGGTGGTGATTGAAGTTTATGTAGAGGTCTTCCTGAAGGAATTTGTGCTGAGATTCATTTGTATTTATCAGTCGATTTGGTTTACTCCTAGAACTTTTCCCTGTTTCCCTGTTATTAGATTTCTGAGGAAACACAAAATAGTGTGGATGTGTCTAATATCGTTTCCCGGGATTAAACCCTACTCCACAGGAAACCTTTAAGCCTATCCACATGAGCTTGTTGGATACGACGGCAAGAAATGGCATCTCCGATGAATATTTAAATCACTTTACAGCCAAAAGAGCTAGAGACTTACCGTCTTTTCTTGCTAGAAGCTAACACTATGGCCGTCACGGTGGTGTATTTGGGAGCTTTTCTATCCAGCCTGGAAGTGGTGCCTTTTCTCTGGGTCTTTTGAACAATAAATCCAAACTCTTACACCCGCAACTGATACACTTTACGTCCATAATCTATGAATTTTCGTCCACCGATCGCAGCTAGCTCTAATGCTAACTATCCATTTTGTTTCCCATTTTGATTTGGGAGATGTTTTTGTCTTGTAAACCAATGGAAGTCAGGTCCATCACACATTAGGATTGCGTTATTATGGAACCCACGTAACTTCTAGGAATGGCCAGCCAGGGTTAGACATTGACGATGAGGGGTTAAGGTTTGGATAGCCGATTGGTCAGGGGATAGGACCTGAACAAATTGGGCCTGGCCAATAGTACTGTGTTACTAGTTACTCTTCCGGAACAACACTCCAAATATGTAGGAGAACTATTTTAGACAACACAAATGCTGGTGTAGCATTGCTGTGTGTGTGTGCTATCAATAAATGTGACATTATTTTGAGTATTGGCATAAGTTTATTTCATAAACCGTAAAATAAAAGTAAAACAAATGTATCCTTTTTGACTCCCAAAGAATATGACAGATTGGGAGATTGGCTTATCTTTTATTGCTGTGATGCGATATCAATATCTGTGAGATTTAAGTTTTATTTATTAATCTTTTGTTGTCTTTCTGGTCCCAAAACCTTTTTTTACATTCAAGTGGCCTCACTGAAGCACAATAATCCTAAAAAAACATGTCTACAGATTGACTGGACAACAGGGTTGATGTTTTACACAATTTGTTTTAGAAAGTAAGACCAGATGGACCATGAGGGGCGCATAGGGTTAAAGGAAATAGAAAAAAAGAAATTGGTACCATTATACTTGTTTAAGTCACATTGTTTTATCATATTTCACCACTTGGACAAGCCACCCAAAGGTAAAATTCATGATTTATGCTTTTTTCTTTCTTTTTCTAATTTTAGTTTTGCAAGAGAAAAGGCTTCAAGGTTTAGGACAAATTCATTAGTTTGGAAAAAAGCATCTAAAAAATAATATAGGTGAACTTTCCCTCTAGAGCTGGAATGATATATTGGCCAATAATAGCTTATTGCAGATATATTGTACCTTTTGTATTTACATAATAAGCCAAATCTAGTCAACTGATACTAATCTGTTGCAATAAGCTGCGACCCGGCAGGCTACAGACCGTCTTGTCTGTCCATTCACCACTGGTGCTGCTGGAAAAAAAAATACTTATGAATGACACCAACAGAGATTTTCCTCCTTGCTCTTCAATGAGTCAACTGAATTGTCAATTCAACCATGACCCATGTTCACTGCATGTGTGTCTGTGTGTCAGGTGTTGGCTCATGCACGGGTCGGCTGTGAATGATTGGATTATTTTAAAGCATGTGGTGTTGTAATGCATCATCAGACAGTGTGGAGCGCCAAGACATACCAACGTCCAATCCCTGATCTACACTTGTTTCATACTCACGTTGTAGAACCAATCAATGTCCAACCCAAGAACTCCCTAATGTTTATCTATAGATTTCCACTCACTCACTCACTCACTCATTTCTTTGTCTCTGATACCACAATGCATGCTTGTGTTGTGGCTGAATGAGAGCAGAACCAATCAGAACTAACAACAACCCTTCAATCTGCTGTCGGTGTGCAATGGTGTGTGTGTGTGTGTGTGTTGGGGGGGGGTTGACCGTCCACAGTGAAGCTTTTCTAATCCCTCACAATTGCAGCATATGTCATATATACGAATCCTGTTTTAGCGGAGTCAGTTGTTAATTGTTTGGCAAAGTCTGCAACATCCTCAAATGCTCCCAGGGTGTATTTGTAAGCATGCATTTATAACTACAACATATCAAGTGTTATTGAGTATTGTCCAGATCCAGCCTGTTAGGATGACAAAAACAACTGTGAATCATATGACACAATCAATCAAAAACAGCCCTGCAAAGGAATTGTTTTGGGACAGAATGACAGATGTGATTCTGATTAGGAAACATCTGTGTTCAAAGCATGAAGCAAAAGAATCTGGTGCCACCAGATGCCTAGCAGAAAAGTATTATCATCAAATGTCTAAGACCAAAGTCAATCAGATGCAATTTTAATACATTTGATTTGGAATTTGGTGTCGAGTGGCATGGCTGTGGCCAACCATCTAGACTTGATTACATAACATTACAACACCCGAATGCCTTATTTTTACTGCCAACGTTTGCTTTTTTTTTTTATCCTAAGGAGTAGGGAAAAAAAGTAGGAGTAAGGTGGAAGTGAGTGAGTCACTGCTGACCAACAACTCTGCAGATATCTCACAGCCTGTTCATGCTTGCAGAGCAGAAAACCTTAGTTATTGCCAATTCTAAGACATCACAGGACTTCTAGTCAAAACAGTGTTTCTGGAACTATTTGATCATGTCACACCACCACCAGACTCCATTACTGTGTACGCCGCAAGCCTCTTTATGAGAAATCGTAAACACTTAGCTGTGTGTGTGTGTGTGTGTGTGTGTGTGTGTGTGTGTGTGTGTGTGTGTGTGTGTGTGTGTGTGTGTGTGTGTGTGTGAGGCGGGAGAAAAATAATTCTGTTTATAGACAAATGTGATATTTTAGAAATGCACATAATGGTTTGTGTCTGCTGACTGACTTAAGTAGGATCACCGTCACGACCAGAGAGACGATGATTGGGTTAGGACAGTGAGGGAGGGATCAACAGAAATGGAGAGACAGCCACCGGGTTAGAGAGGAGGACTGTTGACAGGAAGGAAGGTGTGAAGATGAAGAAAAGATAGATAACTGAATGAGAGGTATGGGAAAACAACCCAAAGACAAGAGACAAAGAAAAGGAAGATAATTGAAGAGACAAAACAATGAAAGGATGGGTGAAGCGAGACAGAGGGGGCAGAGAGGGACAGGAATCCACCAAAAGAAAGACAAATGGAGATAAATAGAGAGGTTAATGGAAAGAAAGGCAGTGAGAAAATTCAGAAGAATGAGAGCAGTAATTTAATATTGGGTGTTTATTCATTTATTGGAGAGAATTGCCTGAGAGAATTACACATTAGTGGAAACCTAAGGCCACATGAAGACACGTGAGTAATAATAGGAAGGCATTAAAATCCCAGATAGCAGAATTCAAAGCTCTATAATGAGTTGAGTATGGTGCTACATGTGGAATACATCAGCGCAATGTAGTGGAACTCAGAGGTGTGAGACACAGCACTATAAGCAACAGAGACAGATATATCTTTTGTTACATGATTGCAGGCAATTTTCTATTAAAAAAAATTCTAAAGGCTGTTATAAGGTTGTTGTTTTTTGGTGTGTATGAGATGTACTGTTAGCATCCTGGTATACGCAGTTGCTAACAGAAGACTGAGTTCACTAGAAAAAAAAAAAACTTCTGTAAACACTTCTCAAACACTTACTGTAAAACCACCAGTGTAAACATTTCCTGACAAGTGACCTCTTGTGATCTTGCAAACGATGACTGTTTTCTCTCAGAAGCAAAAGCAGAAATAGTGAGATTTTTTCTTTTTTTTTTTAAACACTGCAAAACCTTCTTAGGGAGGAGGGTGGGGCGGATGGTTGGGCGTATAAGTGAGTGACATTGGCGTTTGTAGTGGGTCACCACAGGTCACATCCCGTCTCCTCCTCACTATCAACAATAGTGTCTTTAAACATGATCCCGATCTTCCCTAACCTGAACTCAATCATTATACACAATACCAGCTATTTGGGTGCAGTTGGGTAACGTTGGGTGCAACAATTGCCTTTTCTCGTGTAGTGATTGGAAGATCCAGCATCTGTGTGTATGTTTACATGCACATAATATTCATTTTTTTGCCGTTACTCTAAAAAAAAAAAAGATAATAACCCTAAACCAAAAGAAAGTGCATATTCCACTAATATTCCTGTTTACGTGAAGCTGTGTACATTTAAAAAAAGTTTTTCACCGATTTTCCGTCTTTCATTCCTTCAACTAGCTTTTTAAAAAGGTTGGCCCTGCGATTATTGCGTACATCCAAAAACTTGTTGATATTCAAGTCTGTATCCAAATACTGTTAAAAAGTAGTTGTGTTTCTCCTCCTTTTCTTTTGAGCCTTTCTTCTGCAGCCTTGCCTTCTGTTGGCTGGTGGGTTTCATGGATGTACATTATGTAAAGGTTAGTGTGTGTCCAACACCTATAGCAATGCACAGAGCAGTAAACTACAGTAAAAAAAAACTGATTGAGACGCATACACTGAATGCACTGTATACATGTCCAAAGAATGCCTCTAAAACCAAGTAACACCGCAATGTCCCACATGTCTTAATCGGAATATGCTTAATTTGAAAAAAACGACTTGTTCAGAATATTCAAATGTAATATGCTGTTTACATGACCTGGATCAAATTCGGAATATTGCCATTTTCTGAATAATAGTGGAATATTGGTGTGCATGTAAATACACTGTGTACTGCCTCACAAAGTCCGGACAAAAGGATGAGCATGACTAGCACTTCTTCATCACCTGGGATGAAATCAAGAGAAAAAAGCTACGATTGGTCGAACATGTGGTCTCTTCAACAAGTCCTGAAATTAGACAATGAAATGTGTGTTTTTGGGTTCAAATCAGTACTTTGTTAATGTTAGGGAAACAACAGGGTTTAGGTTTAAATAGGTTAGGGAAGTTTTGTCGTCATGCTATAAATGATGTGGACATGTGATGATAGTGTGGCTTGTGAAAACCACCCCACTCCACCCAAACCCCCTGTGTCTTTAGACAAGGACCCATCCCTCCTCACAAATCCCGATTTAACCCCTGATTATACCTAAGAAGATTATGAACAATGAATCATTTCCTTCATGACAATGTTTCTCAGCCTTCACTCTCAAGCATCAGGAGCCGGAACACCTTTTAACTCTTGTGTTGTCCTGCCTCCTACCATTTCTTTTTAATTCTGCCGCTTTTTCAGACGTTTTTGTCTTTTTTTCTCTTTTCTTAATGTTTTTGTCGCTTTTCTTTGTGCTTATTGGAGGTTTTTGTTGTTGTTTTCTATGCTTTTTTGATGGTTTTGTTTCCCCCCCCCAATCTTTGAGCTATTTCTGTCATTTTTGTCACTTTTTAACATTCTTTTGTCAATTTATTTTCTTCTTTTTTAGCTATACAATTTATAAAAAAAAAACAACAACACAAATTTATAAAAGAAACACCCAATTCCAAAGAAAGTAGTGAACTGATCATTTAATTTACTTGTGAAGTGCATCATATGGAACCATCCACGTAATTTTTTGGGACATTTAGGTTGATAGAAACCCAAATTTCTGAAATATAAACTTTAAAAAAACAAACATTTTCAAGCAAGTGTATCACCACTTATGCAACTTTAACTAAACTGTAAAACGTAATAAATATACAGACATACACAGACTATAATGTTCCTTAACTTGCAGAGATTTGAAACAAATAGAGAGCTGTTTTGCAAAGCATACCCACAACTCGAAATGTGAAACTTAAGGCAGCAGAAATAAAAAACATGTCATTTCTGGTAAAAGGACTAAACATGTAAAACCCCTATCACAGTCTTTTAAGCAATTTAACCATATTTATGTAATTCGGTCACTCGTGAGAGCAATAGAACGAGCTGCAGCAGTGACGGTCAGTAACACTGACGAAGGACGTTGAGAACGTCTTGATTGATGCATTTCTCCCAAGAAGCAACAGGACACGTCAGCCATTATAGCAAAGACTCTCCTAACAAAGATAGATCAGGAAAAGAGATTCCCCATTTCCTAATCTGAAGTGAGGATGTGGTGTGCAGAGACCCAAAAAGACCTCAAATCATTACTCATCATAATCCCCCTAACGATGATGTGCTAACCAAAGAGCTTTAACGCTGAAAGTGAAACACTCTGTTTTGGGTTAATGATTGGAAGGCTAAGATGGACAGTTTAACTGAGTGCTTTCTCAACGCCATCCAAATGTTTTCACATCATGTGTGAGTGCTCCTCCATCTGTCTTTGTGCCGTGTGTAATCATGTAAGTGTTAGCGTGTGTTTGTGTCTGCACATGTGAGAGTTTACCCGTGTCTACCCCAGTTTTGTGTGTGTGTGTGTGTGTGTGTGTGTGGTGGAGTTCATTGCCACAGGTCTGGTCTCCATTATTTCCTTATTTTTGTTCCCATAGCCCTCTGTTCTCTCTCTCTCTTAAGGAAGCCCATTTCCGCCAGGAAAGACAAAAAAAAAGAACGACAGATAGGGATGATAATACAAAAAAAATGTTAATGTAAGTCCCCAAAAAAGAGATACTTATTCAAAATCTTGACTGTCTTAGTCAAAATGAAACAATACAATGCAACGTGGCTTTCAACAAGGTCAATACCCTGAGCAGCTGAAGACGTACCTTCAAATGTCACAATGTGTCACTAGGACATCGTTGCTATGCTAACACCCATACATGTCTCTTGCTTCTGTGTTATTCCTAAGTCTATGAAGACCTGGAAAGTGTCAAAAATAGCTTTCCTTAAAATTACAGATTTTCCTGGGCTGCATCGGCGCCGTGTTTATTTACTTTCCTCCACGAACTTTCCATTTCTCCAGTCATTTTTCCCCATGCATGTGGCATTTGGCGAGTGACGAAGGCAAAAGGATTAATTTTTGTCCAAAATATCTATTTCAATCAGGAGAGTCATGTTTTCAGATATGCAACAAAAAGGTTTATTGTACAGCACAATAAAAAGTACAAAGTCTTTGAAGATTAGACTCCATCGTTATACTAATAGTTCATATATAGGGGTAGAGAACCCCCCGATGGAATCTAGACACTGGTGTTGGTGATGAAGGATCCCGAAGATCAGACCACTCTTTGCCTGAAAGGACAGCTGATAGCAAAGGGAGACAAAAAGATTTTAACCCTCATGTTGTCCTTGGGTTAAATTTGACCCATTTCCAGTTTTTTCATTACAAAAAACGGGCCTTCGAAACTAACTTCGGGAAAAACATCAAAAAACGGGAAGACAACACAAGGGTTGAAGCAGGGTTGTGATTCTTTGAATGGTCCTTACAATTTGTGTACAATTCTGATTGGTTTAGCAGGAAGGTGAACACCTCCAACAGCTGATTCCATTTAGGTAGAGAGCATTGATTACCTGAAAGAATTTAAGCTGAGATACATTTCCATCAGGGGAGACTAATTTGCAGATATGCAACAGTTCACAGCATGATAAAACAGACATTTATTAGGATAACAGCTGATTTGATTTAGGAGTGCATTGATTAACAGTTAGGTCTTCCTGAAAAAATGTACGCTTTGCTACATTTGTTTCATCTGTAAACGAAGACTCAGCTTTAATTAGCTTTAACTTATTCTGTGTGGCTGCGGACAATCCCATTGTGTTGGGCAAAGGAAAGTGAGAAGTTTGACATGAAGGGTGTGACACAAGCAACCATACACTACCCCTGGCTTAAGAGAGGAAATGAAAGAATCCAGGGGTGAAACCTCTCAGGTCATAGCTTCACACAAAGACTGCCTTCTTCTTCATTCTGAGGAAAATGAGATAGGGTTGCTAAAGGCAGTAAACATGGTCACATAATACAATCATAACGTTGGTGGGAGGTATATTTCTCGTTTTTCCGACTGAAGTTCCTGAATGTTTCAGCGCTGTTGTTTTTCTTGACCGGTCTGGTCCAGGTCAGAGTAATGTTTCACTAGCTCAGATGGTTTCTCTGCTCCGTTTGAGAAATGTATCTAACTCTGGAGAGTCTGCCTGCATAGCTGGGGAGTGAGGTCAAGCCTTCGCTGCAGCTGCCGCCTGAAAAATACTAACAGATAACAGGCCTGTCTGTCGATATTGTCTCTCTCTCTCCCCCTTCTCTGTCTCTCTTTTGTTTTACTGTCTCAAGAGTGTAATGTCCTACAGTTGTCATATAGTTGTGACAAATGGCTTCTGTTCACAATACTTGAACTCACTCACATGAGGTGTGAAGGTTGTAAAGATGGTGACTGGAGATCTGGCTGCAAAAGGGAAGGAAATGTCAGTTGTTTAAGATTGCAGATGCGTTCACGTTAAGGGAGGCATTATGGAGAATGTTGATTTACATTTCCTGAGAAATCATGAATCCAATCCCATCTTTAACTATGAACATTAGGTTTTAGCCGCTTAACTTTAAACATTATATGGCATCTTTTGAATGACAGTGTTGGAAAGCTATTCCAAATGATGTTTGAGGCACCAGATCAGATGGTTTGTTTTGGATGGCATTGATAAACATTTGCTCACATCTGGGGAATTTGAGCCAACCCAATTTATTTATTTTATAACAATAATACATTACATGTATATAGCGCTTCAGTGGGAGGACTACTGTCTAACACCACCAAAGTGGAGCACCCACCTGGGTGATGCACAGCAGCCTTTCGACGCCAGGTGCTCACCACACTCTGCTTGGTAAGAGAGGGAGGAAGACATATTTTAGTGGTGGGGAAAACCGGAGCACCCGGAGAAAGGCAACACACACAGGAAGAGAACATGCAAACTCCACACAGGAAGGCCCTGGGCGACCCGGGTTCCATCCCGGTACCTTGTAGCTGTGAGGCCACAGTGCTAACCATTGGGACATCATGCTGCTGTGACATTGGGGTTTAATATTTCTATTTAATTTTGGCCTTTTTCTCGGTCATCCCGGTTTAAGGAGCCCTAAAAGGGACAATTGTCAATAACATCTCAACACTGATAATATGTACAGTACTTATTGTTTTGTAGTAGCGTGTTATATTGTGATATTTCTTTAAAAGTGCAATGCACATTTAAAAAAAAACAGATCAAATAATTGAATCTGTTGAAAAATAATGACGTATCAATGTTTTCTATTCTTATTTTATTATTCTATCTTTTCTATGTCCTTTGTGCTAGCATGTTAAATCTATCTTTTCATAGTGGTTCAGGAGAACACTTGGAGAACAACACTTTTCCCCACATTACATTTTCACCGATTGATTGATTGGACTATTTTCTACTTTAATGTTACTTCAGTTGTTTTCGTAATGTAGTTTAACTTTTTAACATCACCACGACAACTAATGCAGTTAAATATATTAATGACTTAGAAAGCAGTGTATCACTTTTGAGCTCTGGTACTGTAACCAAAGTACCCACAATGACCATGTGTTTGGCAAAAGTACTTTGTACTTAAAAAGGGTCATTAAAAAAGAGATGTGGTTATGGAGTGAAATGGGAGTTTTTGTGCTGTGGTTTTTAAGTGATGGTGATGTGGTTGTAGAGTGTTTTTTCTTAGTTTTAAGTCCGACCAGAATCCGCCATCTCCTGCTCCCAGGCAGAGTGGCTTCACCTACAACATACTGTCCAGGATACATCATCCTGTCCGATCAGTGGTTGTTTTGTAGGACACACTTTCCCATACATTTTCAATTTGTTATAGTTTTTTTTTTTTTGGGGGGGGGGGCTTTTTGGGCCTGTATTGGAATGGACAGCTGGAAGATAGGAATGTGGGAGAGAGAGGGGGATGGCCATAGATATAGAGCAAGATGGTGGACAGTTATCCCGTTAGTTAGGACCTTTATTGTTTTAAATCTATGGAAAGACATGCAGTAAAGGGCCACGGGCCAGAATCGAACCTGGGCCACTGTGATAAGGACTGGGCCTTAGAACATGGGGCGCATGGTCACCCAGGTGAAAAATCTTAGTTTCTGCTTCTTTTTTGTCATTTAGAAGAGAAAAGACAGATACAGTATATACAGTACAGGGATGTATATGCCTGATTTAAACCCAAGATGAAACATTAACATATTAATCACATCAAAATGGAGGCGGCAGGATGTCTCCCATGTGCAACATAATGAGGTATAAATGTATGTTGCCATTTTGATCAAGGCATCAGTCCTCGAGTTTAAGTACCAGTGAATTATTGTTTCTCAAGTGAGAGTGAGTCTGAGACCAAAACAAGTCCTCACTGTTTAAATGTATCATTTATGTTTTGTCATTAAGAGTCATTAACATTTAAACTCAAAATCGACTGAGACTGAGACTTAGAACTGCAATGCCCAAACACTGAAAACACAATATACACAAAACACATCCTGATTTGGTGAAATACAGTGTTGTATGCTGGTCAACTTCAAGAAAGTCAGGCTAACATCACATTTTTGTGGTCCCAATAGTACATTAAGCCCATCTCATCTGGCAGAGGATTTAGAATAAGAACAAGAGCTTGACTCATTGGTGAACGTAATACGCAAATCCAAGCCAAAATCACTCCCAAAGGCCCAAAACTGGGTTTGTTTTACTTTCATTTATGTGCCTCCTAAAGTCACAATTACAGATGTAATACAGATGTGTTACACAATTTCATTTTCAAGATGAAGAAATATATGACGTAAATAATAGCCATTGAGATTTATGATGAATTATACACATGTAGGCCCAAGAAAAATCCAATTACAAAATGCATTTTAGAAGAATTCTGAGATAATTGAAATAATCAGTCAAGGTCCAGAACAGCCATTATTTTAGTAAACGGCAAATTAATTTTTCTCCAGTCCAATTATGTCACTAACTTCTACAACTTTATGGGGTTGAAGGATCAACAACTAGAATGTGGACCCGCTCGACGCATAGCACCGCCAATAGATGGTGATTGGTTTAAAGAAATGCCAATAAACCAAGAGCAGGTTTTTCCCCCATCATGGATGGCTGTGTGGACTTGCCAGAACCTCCCCCGCTGTGCTGTGCAGGAAGGTCTGGCAGAGCGAGACTAGTCGGTATCAGACGCCAAGGGGCCACTGACCACTCTGCCCTATTTGACGACTTGGGAGTGAGAACGGCTTGAATGTAACTAGTTTATTGTTTAGTGAACTCTTACAGCCTCGTCTCTTTAGAGATGGACACCACAAAGCTATGTTACTTTACCTACAATGTGTACGAAATAAAGCATTTTATAGCTGTATTTTTCAAATTCCTATACAGTTTTTCATTTCCTTAACACCTATTTCAATATTTTGTCCCTCTGCTATGTGTCTCCTCAAGGTGCCTTCATCGTCTGCTGGACCCCCGGCCTGGTCATCCTCCTCCTCGACGTCTTTTGCGCCAACTGCAACGTCCTCACCTATGAAAAGTTCTTCCTGCTTCTCGCCGAGTTCAACTCAGCCATGAACCCCATCATCTACTCCTACCGTGACAAGGAGATGAGCGCCACCTTCCGGCAGATCCTCTGCTGTCAGCGGCAGGAGAACGTCAACGGGACGGTGGCGGAAGGATCTGACAGGTCGGCGTCGTCCATCAACCACACGGTGCTTAGCGGCGGTACACACCAACACCACCACCACCACCACCACCACCACAACCACAACAACGAACACTCAGTGGTATAAAACTGGTGGGGTTGGTCTGTTTTGGAGATACTGACTGAAAGAAGGTAATTGGCTGCAAGGAGAGGTCGAGAGGGTCAGACACTGCAAACATGACGTGACCTAAAGACAGAAACGTAAGAAATTGGAGAATGAAGATAAGGTAGACAAAGTAGAGCTGCATGAGAACAGGATGTGACTATGGAGAACAACGACAAGACGTTATCGCTGCGTGGGGGAAGAATGGAGAGAGAGGGGAGTCGGATGTTCGAGGACTCCAATAGGCTGTTACTATTTAGTTGTTGATTATTTTCTATTTGTTTTAAATGGGTTGATATGGAGAACGTTGATATGAACTATTTAAAAGTAATCTGTGAAACGAAGGTAATGCCAGTAGTCTAACTTTGTATCTTGAAGTCGTGGGTTTCAGACTTTTTCCCCTAATTCCCCATTCTTAAGAAAAGTCACATAGCATCATACACACCCATCACATTCACACAGTGTGAGTTTCCTTCACATCCATTTGAGTACGCATTTTGGATGCAATTTATAACACTATTCTTGCTTTTTCATTATTATTTGGGAGAAAAGACTTATGGGGGAAATGATTTCTAACGAACACATGCGGATCTATGCTCATACGTGTAACTGAATGTTAGTAGAGCTTATCTCCAGCAGCTTTAACTTTAAAATGAACTACCGGAGACTTGAGGCTGATTTTCTTCATAGTGTTTTTTCTAGAGATTTATCTTTTTTTTTTTAAATATAGACATCAAAGTGAAGTTTTTATGGGAAATCCTTCTGATGCTTATATAATTTAAAAAAACATATAAATACTGACATTTTGACATGTTTGGCAACTTACCAAAAAATGCTGTTGTACCCATTATAGATTGTTTAAGTAATCCAAAGCCACTTTTCATTACCAAAGCATTTTTTTTAAAGTGACCTTACACCCTAAAGACTCATCTGCTGATGTTCTTCTCCAGTTCCAGTTTTTCCCCTTCCATCTAACATAAATACATAAAGGGTCCAGGATCTGTTCTTCATTCCCTTTAAGGAATTAGAGATTAGAGTTTTAGGGATCCTACCGAAAAGGGGAGGAGGATGTTGCGGTTTGTGACCAGGCTCTGTGCCACGGTGTTATGTGGAGACAAGGTGAAGGTCATTTCTGGTGAGCGTTAACAGACTTCAAATCATGACATGAAATGTGCTGAGCTTTCTGCCTCTCATGGTTTCATCAAGTGTCTCTGTGTCCGTGAGGCCGACTGGCAAAAAGAGGTTAGGGGTAAGTGAATGTGGAACTTATAATCAGTGTTAAGTTGCCCTTATTTTAAGAGGTGACAAGATAAGCCATTCTGGCTTCATAGCACAGGAAGATAAAATGGATTTGTTAATGAATGCGTGCCTAAATTTGTCGTTCACAAACACAAGTTTGCCACGTGTGATAGAGCAGCAACAGTTTTGACTGTAAAACACTGACCTGCAAATGTTGAAGTATTCCATTTTAAGTGCCCCTTTTATGTTTTGGGGCCTTTTTCCCCATCTTTTAGTGTGCTATATTTAGTTTTTTGTCTATGTGATAGATGTATGAAGTACCAAAAAAAAACATTTCACTCAAAATGGAACTTCCTCTCCCACAAACAGCACTTTTTCTCAACTGCCTGAAAGGCCTCTCCTCCATTCTTGTTTTCTTCAGTTAGTGATGTCACTGATTGCGAAAGTCTGAAATGAAAGACTGATTGAAAAGTTTTTCCTAAGTACTGCCCATAGGTGCTGCCTGAGCAAGCACAGCCCACCAGGAGAGCAGTGGATTGTTTTGATTTGGTTGGCCAATCCCAACAGAGTGGGCCAGCTGACTGGGCTTTTCAGAAAGGCAGGACAAGAAGTCAGACATCGGGCCCTATTTTAACGATCTAATCATACGCGTGAAGCACATGGCGCAGGTGCGTTTAGGGCGTGTCCACATCCACTTTTGCTGGTTTAACTGCGGAAAAAAGGCTTTTGCATTTGATATTTAAACAACATGGGCGCTGGATGATCTTAAAATAGCAGAGACACTTATATCCAGCATTGCGCCGCCCTGCGCCGCCCTGCGCTGTGTGCAAGAAAGGGCCTGGAGCGTTTCAGGCTGTGGCAGTGGGCAGTATGAGAAACCATTTGTTCTTCAAACATCAAAGCTGGTAAACCTATTCTAGTAGTCCCCAAGATACAAATATGATGCTAGAAAGGAATATAATATGGGCTCTTTAATAGTTGTATTTTAGTATGGCCCACAGAGGTGGAGTGAGCCATAGACTGAACCGCCCAATAGATTGAGATTTGTGAACATATTTATCAGTAATGTTGATACAGTGATTAAGTGGGTAAAGGCAAATAATAGAACAGCTAGAACCGTTTGGTAAGTTCAGAAATGACCACTTTACGGTAAAACCAGGAAAAGACAACCCTTATCATATTACTTACTCACATTATGACAAAGAATATTCAAAAATATCTAGTCTCATATGATGCCCTGCTCCATTTCAGCTTAGCCTCTGATAAATCTTAGCCAAAAATCTACAAAATCTTAGACGTCCATCTTATATGGTAGTACTTGGAAAAAAAGTTGAAGTTTACTCATCCAGTCTCACATTCTGATAAGTCTGCTCGGCGTTTAACACTCCAATGAAAGAATAAAAACATCTTTCCTATTGACAAGAAACTAAATGTCAGATACACATTTTATTGCAGTGTTACTAGTGAGATTAAGTATTAAAGATATCGATCCACTATATATGATGTTGTGTTTATGTCATTATATGAAATGGATGGGGTTAGGATTTTTTTTTAGGTCTTTATTTGCAAATACTGCAAATAAGAATAGATCAGATAGTTTGCATATCACTGCCTCCCTCCCTCATCTTGCCTCCGCATGGCATGGTATCTTGAACAGAGATCATGTTGTCATGTGTTCAATGTTTTCTATTGAATTAGGTCGGCACATATAACAGATTGCCTCACGCAAAACCTGGTGTCAGGCATATAGTGGGGTTCTGATAATGTAAATCTTCACTACTACTAACTTGATGGAAATGTATTATTAGGCATGTGGGATGGTCCACTCTTTTTTAAAATGGGTAGTGACAACCTATCACAGTTCACCCTTATGATAATACTCGAAAGTCAAGCAGAGTTGAGCCAATGCAGTGTTGAATGTTGATATCTTATTTCCACAAGTGCACTCCCCCACCTACTGCTATTAACTTGAGACTCAAAGCCAAGATAGAAGTCTGCCTGGTGATGCTATTCGGTACATTGTTCAAAATCACCAGCTGAACTTTATGTCGTGCCTTGAATCAAAACTTTTAGTTTTGGCTAAAATACATAGACAACACTCCAAACCAGCCGACAGAAAAGTGAGAATCCCGGCCAAAATCCCAGTCACATGTTTTCCAGGAAGCCAGATGTTTGTCAGGGATTTTAGCTGCAGTGCTGAAATGAAGTCAGCTGGTACTGTTGCCTGTCAAAGATGGCCAAGATGTTTCCCTGTTAGAGGCAACATAAGTTCTTTTATGTAGTTTTTGGATTTATTTTTACAGTGTTTCCTAACTGTTGAGAGTGGGGAGTCTTTTCCCGTCTACATTACCCCTACAGTTTTGACTTTTTAATCTCCAGGTTGTGCCTTAACAAAAAAAATACACAATTTGAGAAAGATTCTAAGGCAACAATCTTAGATATTTTTACTCTTCGTTCTTTAATTTATCCATTCTTTTACTTCTGTAAACTTCACAACAGGCCTCACAAGAGTAGTGGCAGCAGCAGCAGTAGCAGTTAATGTTTCATTGACCAAGCTGACAGTCCTCCACATCTGACATTCACCATTTTTCTAACAAAGTATTGATTCAGGTTATATAACAAACCAACTAAACTTTCTTTCTTTGTATGTTTCTGTTTACCAGTTTGTCACTCTTTATACACCATTGTAAGTACTTGTGTACAGTATGTATGTATATAAAATATATTATTCAAAGTTAATCACCAAAGGGAAAGAATTTTTTGTGTTTGTAAATTTTAGTGTCATAATCTGTCCAAATGTACTGTAGGATTTTCTTAATGGTTTTTATGTCACAAGCTCTTTTGTAATGTGACTCTAATCAATGCATTTCCTGTAAACTATATTAACTAATTTGTGACCCAGAACTGGATAGGACCCCATTTCCACCTGGTATTGAAACCAATCTGAGTGATCCGATCTCTAGTGAGCAACTCTATGCACAGCACCCAGGACGCATTGAAGGTGCATTGAGATCCGATTACTCAGACCACATTCGGAGACGGTTTAGGCCAGATGTGACCACATTCTTTAAGCAGTGTGTATGCACATTTGTCCTGGACTACATTAGGGACCGCCTACTTCACGGTCAGCAGAACTACGTTATCATTATATCTCATGTTAGAATCCGTTGTCAGTGGTCAAAGCAACGGTTGTACAACGGTAATTGGAAATAAATCCTTCACAGCAAAAGTCCTTTGTTATTTTGTTTTCTTGAAGCTTTTATTATGAAGCAGCATTAACTGCAAATGTTTGGTCTTTATCAGCATTAACTTAACGACTCCTAAAAGTGAACAGTAAATATAAAATAACTGTTTTAAACCTCTTTTGCTCCTGCCTAACAGACTGTGGGCAGCGCCTTTTTACCAGTCATTGCAAGTTTCTAATGTAGGATTTTTGGGAGAGTGATATCCAGCCTATGTGCAAATCAAAATGATTTATGTATTTTTTCTCAACGTAGAGCGGGAAAGTGACTTCCGATCACAAGTGGTCACTTGGGACTCATTTGGAGACACATTCTACTGCCAGGTGGGAACACACGTCCTTAGAGCTGAACACTTGTGATCAGATCCCTTAGATCAGATTATGACACCAGGTGGAAATGCGGCCAATGTGTGCAGTGCCGTCCAGTCCCCCTCTATAAAGAGTAACTTACCACTAGGCTAAAAAGCATTGTTTGGCCGCCCTCTTTGTTTGGAAGTGTGCTTTGCACCTGAAACCACACCCAACACTGTGTGATGTCACAGTGTCCTGGAGTACACTTGTACATACAGCAAAGTGAGACGTTAGACCAATGGAGCTCAGCCAAAACTAGTTCTTCAAAAGGTGTTAACCTAAACTTTAAGTTTGTGTTTGTGTGTAGCTAACACAGTCTTTTTACAATGGCCTTAAAGTACAACAAAGATGTCCGTGTTAGAGTAATATTTGACTTTTGTAGAAAGGTTTGATGCATCTTTTAGGAATTATAATGATACACAACACAGCCGCAAACAGGATACATTAGTAAAAGCTCAAATACAAATTTTGTTTGGAATAGGATTTGATTGACAAAATTTTATGTTCCAAATGAAAATATCTGATTTCAGCATTTCAACGTTTTTGGGGTCTAAAAGAGTTCAAATGATCTGATATGGGGACACTAAATGAGATTTAATTTGAATCATTTTTATTCTTTGTGTTTGTTTAACAAGGAGACAAATTAAATCGTTCTTAAGAGCAAAAAGCACTGGCGGTATGGTAAAACCCTTGCAGCCATAGTTTTTTTTCAAGTCCACAACCCGTTCTCACTCCGAACTCGTAAAGTACGGACATTTGGACAGTGGTTGCCAGCATCTACAGGGGTAAAAAAGGCTTTCACTGTTTGTCAATGGGCGTCAATTGACATTACACAACACAAGCGCTGTGTGTTGCACTTCAGAAATCTTGTCATGTCAACACAAAAAAACGTTCATCCCAAAGTTTATACATAGAATAATTATATGTGCATAATTAGGAAAAAAATCTGATCTTCCTAACTGTAGTTCTGAAACAGTTTGTACTTCCAGAGTGAAACGTTGCTTTAAAGTGTTTTTAGGGGGAAATGTTGCCAAGCCTCAGATTTAACAAACAATATACCAGTAGTTTGTAAGAAAGTAATTGTGACACAGACATACTGTGAATGTGATTTCCATACTATCTATACTGCACGGGCCAATATCAATGACTGTCCACCCAGAGTCATGGTGTTGATGTCCCAGCATCAATAAAAACATGAGGAATGTCTGAATGTTTTGTGTTGGTGTTGTTTTTAAAAATGGGAAATTAGGCTTTTCTAAATGATACTTAATTAATTTACAGTAGTAGACAGTAGTAGAGTGTTACTCTACATTTACACTTTATCTTACTTACTTACCTACATGTTTAGCCTTGCTATCTTTGCTGATTCATGTTTTCCACCAGTGTTTTTCTTTCGTTGACATCCAAAAGGTCAGTTACTGGCAAACACACAGTGTCACAGACAGACGCAGACTGATAATGTATGCTTCATGACAAGCAGGGTTTCTTTTTGTCTAGACCTAATAATCCATAGACCTTGGGGCTGTTAACACATTTTAGACGGCCTTGACTGTTAGCAGAAGTCTGTGCACAACCATGTGTTTACATGGCGTTAGACCAAAGCATTTATTCACCGTGTGCTCTTCGTGGTTGTGCAGAATTAGACGTGAGAAAACGCTTGATGAATCAGTGTCCAACACTGATGTCTCTTGTTGAGCTGGTGTGTTTGGACTTGGCTCGCTTGACACAGTTGTCAGAGAATAGTAGTTCTAATTTTATTTAATTTTTTTCAGTCATGGAGGAATTAAAACCCAGCCACCCACAGAGCCCATAAGTTGTATGTCCAATTTATTTTAATTTTTTATCAGTGACATGACACATCGTTCTGGAGTCTTTGGAACTACAGTTTGGGTGCTATGGTTAGCATGGACAACTTATAGAAAATTTAAAATGTTTTGAGTTATGATCAAGTGAGAAATACATTGCTGAAGTTGTACCTGCACTTTTTGGAATATTCAAATGAATATCTTTTGGCTAAATGTTTTGGTTTGTAATTTTCTCTTTAAGGTTCACTATCACAGCTTTCATCAAACCCATCTCTAGCTGCAGCAGGCCTCCATTATGCAGTGAAAAAGCTCTGATAAACCTGCTCCCTTTTTTTTTTTAGTGATGCATGCAAACATGTTCTAGCAGAAACCCAAATTACAAGTTTGAACCTGAAAAATCAGCACAATCCAGGACCTTTAAATCCCCTAGACCTGTACTGTGAAATGTGGTTGTCTAGAAACATCCCTATTTTCACAGCTATAGGCGTTAACTTCATACCATTTGGTGAGATTAGACTATTTTATACTTCAAATGACCAGAAATCCTGAACCCTACATATGTGAGGATAGAGGTCCAAAGTCCCACTCCTTCCGTTGGCCACCATCTTTGGAAATGATGGTCAATGGCAAAAGACAAACAATTTTCTGGTCCCAATCGACTTGTGCCTTGGGTTACACATATGTTTTTCAAAATAAAAAATGATTTTTCAGGCAAGATAGTGAGGTAAAAGGCTATAGGAAAATACGTAATTAGATGAACCATAAGTCCCAATTGCTTACCTGATGTCACCACCCTCCACTCCCTTCTTAACATGACCGGTTTTATAAAGGTTTTCACCTCTTCTTGATACTTCTGTCTTTGTTTTGGAAGAAGACGGTAAAGCTCGACAAACCCTAATGTTCAACTTCTTTACTACAAATCCTTTATTTCTTGAGTTGACATGTAAAATTATCTTTTAAATTTGATCCCATTATTTGTGAAATGCATGGCACAATTAAAATCAGACCAAAAAACAATTATTATCTCTCACTGACTCCTGTTCATATTTTATGGCCCGGAAATAGAAGTGCATGACTTTGGCTCTCAGTATGAGGATGTTTTTGTAATAAAATATCCCTCTTAATTATTAGTGCTCTTAAATTGCCCTTCACAAAACAAACATCAAAAAAACAGACGATCAGACTCAATTCTGAAAACATTTAAAAGCAATGAAAAGAATGTGGATTGTGACATAAAAAGCAGTACTGCACTGTCAAAGTGTGGTATGTGTGTATGTTTATTCACTGTAAGAGGGGTCAGGACCATTATGTGTCACATGAATTAAGCAGCAGTCCTAGCAACAGCGGCCAAATGTTTGCATAGGGAAGAATGTTGTGTGTCTGGGTAAAATGCACTCTCTGCCATGTTTATTGTTCCACAGCTTTGGAGTGCTAGCTTCCAGTTGACTGATATATGTCTCCCTACTTCCTGTTGCTCCCTGAAATGGACCAATCAGAGCCGGCTCGGCCACACAGGAAGTTCCTCTGTGCTGTCGATGAGTGAGGTGGATGTCACATCTTCGTCACAATGTCAATACAGACGCTTTCCGTAGTTCCCAGACAGGTTAAAGCTAATGATTTGAATTGACAGAATCAGCGTTCCCGTTGCCAGAAAAAAATCATGATGGAAAAGTCAACAGGACATGAAAAGCTGA
This sequence comes from Etheostoma cragini, assembly GCF_013103735.1. Classification (NCBI taxonomy): domain Eukaryota; kingdom Metazoa; phylum Chordata; class Actinopteri; order Perciformes; family Percidae; genus Etheostoma; species Etheostoma cragini. Next base: position 8,524,161 of record NC_048422.1, read on the forward strand.
GCTGCGGACGTGCCAAGACATCTTCTGTTGAAACATTCATAAAATGTCAACACGTGAAACACATCCAGTTTCCGCTGAAGAATGATCGAATTTCTCTGCTGCAAAAGTTGTACTAAACCAAGGCAGATTTCATAACAAAACAGGAAGTGATGTTTCATGGAAGTGTAAATCTCCAGTCCCCAAACATTGAGAGCCGCTATTGCCAAGTTGGCAGAAAGGATAGAGAGTCCATTCAGATAAACCTCCTGTTTGGAAAAAGGACAATTGGCTAATTCTCTACCGTACATTTTAACTCGGACCTTTCAAATGGAGATAGGCAGAAGGAACTGACTGAACCCGCAGATAAGAAAGGAAACAGTGGTGATGGAGAATGGGGAAAGAAAGGACAAAGGAGGATATAATGGAAAAAGGGTGAGTGAAGACTGTGAACAATATAGAAAGTTTCAACCTCCATTACCCAGTTTTCTGTCTTACTTGTACCAACAATGGACACAATTTTTTATTGGATTTGCTCATCAAGGCAAAGTAAATTCCGTTGCTCTGTGTAGGATTCAACTGAGGGAAATTTGACACGTGAATACTTGGTGTTGACCAAGTGCAAACCATCTTAACATTGCTGACCTTTGAGGTAATGGAGAAACCTGCAACTTCACTGGGTGCGCCAAAATTGTACATTTTCTAAATTGACAGCCCACAATAAATTATCTCTTAACATCTTCACACAATAAGTAACAGAATAGTTGTGAAGACCCCTGTTGTGTTTGTGATTGAACCGTCTCTGCTGACGCTGCAGGTGCTCGTTAGGGCAAGCAGGAACACCTGAGTGTGATCGTTAGGGAAACTTGGACCACCTCAGTGTGATCATTAGGGAAACCTGGACCACCTGAGTGTGATCGTTAGGGAAACCTGGAACACCTGAGTGTGATCGTTAGGGAAACCTGGAACACCTGAGTGTGATCGTTAGGGAAACCTGGAACACCTGAGTGGGATCGTTAGGGAAACCTGGAACACCTGAGTGTGGATGTAAGGGAAACCTGGAACACCTGAGTGTGATCGTTAGGGAAACCTGGAACACCTGAGTGTGATCGTTAGGGAAACCTGAAACGCCTGAGTGTGATCGTTAGGGAAACCTG
>NC_048422.1:8525393-8531622 GCF_013103735.1 Etheostoma cragini
GAACGCCTGAGTGTGATCGTTAGGGAAACCTGGAACACCTGAGTGTGGATGTTAGGGAAACCTGGAACACCTGAGTGTTCCCAAGTTATTTGAGATGGGCTGCAGTGCAGCTTGGGTCTCCCTGCCTGCAGGCCACCTGCTGCTTTTTCAGCTGGTTTCCTGTGGGTTTGGTTATGTTGTTGTGGCCCTCATATTATTTCAGTTTGACACAGAAGTTGGAGAACAAATTACAACCCCAAAAAATCAAAAGATAATGCATCTGCGGTGGTTTTGTTTTAGCCTACTCATGAATTGAAAAGGGAACCGCGTTACTCTGCAATTAATCACAAAATCCATTCCACAATATCCTGCCTCAGCCCACAACATGACAATGAGCAAAAGAAATAGAAGGAAAGGAAGGATTAGAGGATGTAAATAGTAAATATGGGGCAGAAAGATAAATCACTAGGAGTAGAAAAGTGAGAACCCAGAAGGAAGTGGGAGTGAAATGGTCTGATCCACAGTTTAGATCAAGGGGAAGAGGGTGGACCGGTGCAAGGCCAAACTCCATGCTGCCTACTATAAACAGTTTAGATTGGACTTCGCAAAAGAAAACACACACACACACACACACACACACACACACACACACACGCGCACACACACACACAACCAGACACACACACAAAGTTATACAGACTTCTCCGTAAATCACTACAAAAATGGCTCACGTAGCACTGTCTATAACCCGTTTTTCTACTTAAATTCTCAACCCCAATCCCTCTTGTGGTGAGTAATAACATTGCAGCATCCACATGGTGAAAAGCTTTCTTTCGGTGGAATGGGGGGCTGTTATGTACAGAGCCCCGGAGGTGACATGGAGGGGACAACAAAAAATAAATCAACATGTACTGGGGACAAACACTAAACTCAAGATTTCGAGTTTGGCAATAGAACAAACAATAAGGATAACCTTAATAGCCAGCTACTAAGGAGTTTAATTTTGTTTTTTTCGGGACTCTGTAGTTATTGAAGAGCGGAGGCACGTAATTATATAAACAAAGATAAAGAGGCATTTAAAGCAGACAAAAATAATGGGTCAGGGGAAAAAGAATTGTGTAGTTATTCTACAGCCTCGTTGGCTTTCCAATATTAAACACCAACAATTTCCATAGTGAAATCAATAAATGAACATAGCTAATTCTCCATTAGCTGCAGTGATTCTACTACATGTCTGTCTCTGTTCCAGCCTCAGTCCCACTGTTTGTTAAATAAATGGCCTAAAATCATAGTGAGAACATTTTAGGGCAGCTTTGCTGCAGTCATGTCTGTGGATGTGATGGTGATGGCGCAGTTTATATGATATATGAAGAGATATACATTCCTTTGGTGTGGGACACCTGGATTTGAATCCCACTGCAACACATCAATCGATGTGTTACTGAGTAAGACACTTAACCCCTTGTTGCTCCAGAGGCGTGTAGAAATTGTAAGTCGCCTTAGATAAAAGCGTCAGATAAATTACATGTAAGGTGTGTTTAAAAAAAAAAGTAAGGGTTATTTATTTTTGCTGCTGTTCCACCACAGCGGACGCGGCAGCATAGGTGGGGCTTCTACCTCCCATTAATTTTTAATGAGGTGTAGCAAATCATTTGTGGAATACTAGAGGACTGATGTTGGCGTTATGAAGGTAGAGCTGGAGGATGTTGGTGTTGGTCAGCCTCTCCATCAATCTGTCCAACACAATTAAAATATCTCATTCATAGGGAATTCCATTTAGGGTATCCCATGTCCCCAGATCAAGATTTTTAATCATTTATAAGATGTTATTATATATATCTGAAGAAACACTGTGACCACAAATACACACAAACAACATCATCTATATCCAGCTGTTTGTTTTCACAGATGGGTTTTTTGTTGGTCAGATAACATGATTTTACTTTTCATAGTCTAATTTCTAGGTTTAAAACATAATGTTGGCACGCAACTTAAAATAATACAATTTAGTATGCATAGAACTCTAATTAAAATGTTTAATGTTTATTTGCAAGCAATACAAAGAAATGTCATACATATCCACCTGCATCATAATGTTAAGTAACAAATAACAAAAAACTTAACATCACACCATGTTTAAAAAGTAAATAAAACATGTAATTCATCTGAAAAACTTTTCCAGATGACAAGATAAACATTTGTTTGTTTAAACTAACCCTAACCCTAATAACTTGATATTAATCTCTTAGTTAAATAAAAGATTAATTAACTTTTAGCTTTGAGTAAAAAGAAGATTGATGACACCAGAGACGTTGTTTAAACCTGTTCTAAAATTGTGTAAAAGTATGAGTCTAATCTAAATTAATACAGTTGAAATGAGCTCAGAGATCAAAGACTGATGTGTAACAGAGAGTTTCTATCTTTGTGAGAAGAAAATATTAAATATTTACTCTTTTAGAAAAAGGTTATTTTTGAACATCGAGGAGATTTTGCCCATTCTTCACTTACCAAAGGGTGTATTTTAAGGCATGGAAATAAATTTAGCTAATGAGTTTTTAAAAGATTATAATGTGTGTATGTGATTTGATGAGAGACGTATGGACCTAAGTTAGAAAAAATGTATTAACAAACTTCACACTATGTATACTATTGCTGTTCTAATTTACTCATTGTGTCAAACTGTGTGTTAAACACTGTCACAAAGTAAAGTTAGCACAAAAAAGACAAAGATCAACAACATGAAAAAGAAACAAATCAGTAAAAAGAAAATGCCCAATAATGGAATAGCAACTTGTCCATTAAAACAATTTAAAACAGCAGTGGTATAAAGTGATTGTGTGCCACTGTGGAATTTGCTAGAGGCGACAATAACGAGAAATGTGTTGTACATGTTAATATGAAGCGTCCAACTGTCATGTCCCAATCTCTTTCTAACCCTAATGTTAAGTAGTCAGACCATTCATAACAAAATGAAGAAGAGAAAAAAACAATTTCACATGCAATGGATTAAGAACAATGTTTGAGTGCATATGTATTTGAAGTGGTTCTGGGTATCTCTGCATGCGTAGTGGCTTACAGTCCTTAGAGATTAAAGCTCTGGGGTCAGGGTTTAACCCTGTGTCCTAAAAAATGACATTCCAATACAACTAAACTACATACTCAATTACATTTTGAGGGTATGTATGTATGTATGTATCTCTGTACAGCATGTGTTCCCAGATTGTTTATTTCAAAATGTCCTTGTAGCAGCACGTTGTGACATGGTCGCAACACATGGTTAACGTTGTGATTTCAAACCAAACTACTTGGTTAGTTGAAGGCAACAAAACTACTTCAGGTTAGGTTCAGGAAAAGATTGTTGGATAATTTGGATTAAAATAGGTTGTTCCGTAACTTGAGTTACGTAGGTATGTTCAACCCGGTCTCACGCCAGTTTGTGAAATGGTCACGTTCATAAATCGTGACATGCACACAAATTAATTAAAATTACGTGACCATTTCACAAACTGGTGTGACACTGGCGTGCTCTAGGGGACGCAACAACGGGGAAATAAAACGCCATAATGAGACGGACCGCCACACGCGGGACGCAATCCCCTGGACGCAGGGGCATGATCCGCGGTCTCTGTGGCACACAACAACGGGGAAATGAAACGCCAAACGCCGGCCAGAGAAACGGGATGGTTGTGGTTAGGAAGAAAAAAAAGGCACACGTGGGACACGATCCCCAGTCCCCAGGGTGAAAGTCAATTTACCCGTGTGGATTTTTGGCTTTTCAACACTACACGCTACCGTAATTGTTCTATGATCACGAAACAGGCTTCCCATTTAAATACATTAATTTAAAATTAATTATCAACACAAGAAAATAACGGCATTAACGTAATCCGTACACAAATAAAAAGATTAAATAACGTGGCAACTGCCTTGGGACTGGGCTGGTGTGTTATGTAGGCTATGTGGCATTAATTGAGGATGTTATGCAAGGCCGTTTCACATGGGACACAAGCAGCCTCCTGGGTATAAAGTCCCGTGTTTGTTTGACCCATCCGTTCATCTATCCCAACCTCATTCCCAATGCAGATTTTGAAGGTGGACTTAGATTAGAAACATTTTTGTGATGTGTAAAAAAAAAACAGAATCCAGGACTAAACATCTTTGCCTCAAAACTTAATTGAGAATGTAGTTAAGTTGCATGGGAACATGCTATTTGGGGGACAGGGTTTAGAGTCTGTTCAGACGTGAAAGTAACATTGTTCATAAATAAAGCCGACCTGTGTGATGGATATGTGCTGGTTAATGGTCAGCAGTGATGGTTTAGAGTCTGAAAACGCTACAGAATTCCTTAAAACAATTCCTGAATTGTGAAATGAAAAATAATATGCAAATGACTAAATTATGAGAGCTTTTTATGATACAAAAATGTCTGGTAATGGAAGCAGTTTGGGTCTCCTAAAAGACAAATTGGGCCAGAAAGTCGGCTGAAATAACTTTACTGTTTGGGTATTATATGTACATTAAAGTGTGTTTTTCCGGCACCAGATCATTACATAAATCAGTTGTTTTTTTTTATGCACAGGGACAAACATTTGTTTGGAAAAAGTTCCTAGGTTAGCAGTCAACCTCAGTGTCAGCATTCACACTTAGTGTGCTTTGATGGATACGCTCCAGTATCCGATGTATGCTACTGAAGCTGGGCCTATCTGATGGGTGTGTGCTCCAACAAAGCCTCATCAGATTATAGAGCTCGAGAGGACAGTTATCAGGACAGGACAGGATGTGACCGTCCCTCACATAGTAAATAACCTCCTCATGACCCATACCGTAGTACGGCTGCATCCCATTGGAGAAAATCTCCCATAACACCACGCCATAGGCCCAGACGTCAGATTCCGTGGTGTAGCGGTTATAGAAAATAGACTCTGGGGGCATCCAGCGTATGGGGATGGCGTCATTCTCGTTGGCTTTGTAGTAATCGGCTGAGTAGATGTTTCTGGAGAGGCCAAAGTCTGCGATCTTTACCACCATTTCCTCCCCAACCAGGCAGTTCCGCGTTGCGAGGTCTCGATGGACGAACTTGCGCTCTGACAGGTAGGCCATTCCCGCGGCGATCTGCTTGGAAATGGACAACTGCTCAGCACAGGAGAGAAGTCCCGCCTCCAGCTCTGAGGTAAAACTGCGACCCGACAAGCTGGCGCGGCTGAGGGTGCGCACTGATTGGCTTGGAGATCTGCGACGCAGGAACTCATTGAGGTCACCGTGGGCCATGTACTCAAACATCAGACACATGGGCTTACCAACTGCACACACACCTGGGGAAGAACGCAAACAGGCAATTTTATTTCAAGCTCAATGACTTTCAGAGTTAAGAAGTTGTCTTGTGAGTCATGCAACTTCCCACCACAGAGGTTTGAGAATACACACACAAATACTCAACTTCATAGACACATCAGTAGCATACCGTTAAACCACGCTTAATAAAGTGTTTCTTTCATCTACAGTATCACACAACCAGTTTATTCACTGTAAAAGGTAAATAACTATTCAGTCCAGACATAAACACAGACGAAACCATCTGTTACATGTGCAAGCTCACAAATAAACTCTCACGCATAGAGGATGTACAGTCTAGCATTAGTAGCCCGATCATGTAAACACAGTGTGTTTTGTAAATTAACTTTGGTTTCTTCTGACCCTGTCTGTGCTGTGGGGAAAGACGGGCAGTTAAAGAGAATTTCTCAAAGTGTGGTTGGTGTGATTGCGAATCTCAGATGGGATTCAGATACAAGACTTCATAATAGGGGTCCGTAAACTTAAACTGCTGTATGTGTTTCACAGTGAGGGCTTGTTTGCATTCTTTATGTTGAAAGAACATGTTTTGATGTATTTTATGTTAATGCCGGGTATTAAGGGTGTAACAGCAAATTGGTGTATTTTCATGGGCCGAAGATTGCCCCAACCAAATTCATTCTACTTTATTTCCTACCTATTTACTTCAACTCTTATAAAAGACTGGCTGTCTGCTTGCTTGTTTATTTATGCATTCCTTTAAGTTATTTTTGCAATGTGCACTGCTTAGACAATTTGGAGCACAGCCTGCAACAGGCATTCTGTGCAGAGCCTCAACAGCCCTGCAGAAGTTGGTAGATTGGGCCAGTCATGACCTGGCATTCACAACACTGGCTTGACATTAGAGTCCATTATGGCTCTGTGGAAAAATCATTACAAATCACTAGGTTTGCCAACAAGA
>NC_048422.1:8531632-8561632 GCF_013103735.1 Etheostoma cragini
CCCCCCACCGCCCGGAATCAGACGGCCGTTTCAGTTTCTTTGTTTCTAGCCAATTTTAGTTTGAGGCTTTGCAGATCTTCTCTGTGCCCTTTCCAACGCAGACCAAGATTAGTGCACTTTGTGTGTTTATTGCACAAAAATGCACTGAGACATATTGGCCATAATCATAATGTTGATTTAGTGCACTTCACTGCTTCTGTTTCTGTGTTAAATATAAACTGGAACCTCCCTGACCCGCCACTAGCCCATACATTTCAAAAAATGTTAAAACTTTGGTCAAACCCACAGAACAAAACAAATATGTCAGGTGGGATTTTAGGGAAATGTGTATAAGATAATGCAGACTACTTCCATTTGATGGAATGGTGCAGCCAACAAATGGAAACTTTCTGCACATGGAAAATAGAGTTGGGATCAGGATGTTTTTTAACTGTAATATGTTGCCACTGTTATGCCCGAGTCAGCACAAAAATGGCAACAACAACATGCTCACGAGAAGAGGAGGTTTGGAGGTCATGCTCAGTTAGTTCATGTCCTGTGGGTCACAGCGAGGGACAGTTCCCCAGAGAATGTGTGTGTGCGTGTGTGTGTGTGTGTGTGTGTGTGTGCGTGTGTGTGTGTTTGTGTGTCCACAAGTAAGACTGTAATTCAACAGTAGCAGTAAGGTCAGTCAAAATGTTTAACTCCGTCGCTAAATATACAGAACACAGAGGCCCCATCCTGCACACACGTGTTTGCCACAAAATAATGACATGCAGACATATGCTATCTCTAATTTCTGACACATTCATGTTATGGATGCTGCCTATGTTTTTACGCATGATTGGCAATGTATTATTAGTCAAGAGGGTAATTAGAGGTTACCTCTAATTTGATCAACTCTGGTTTCAAGTGCGCCAGCTTTGTCACTCTCTAGATGAGTCATCCAAAAATGAATGTCAACTCAAAACAGAAAACATATGCTACTATTGTTTGATAGAATATCTTTTGTTTTGCAATGCTGAACGTGCATATAAATAAACTTTGCAAATCACTGAAGCTGTAAAAAGGACCAAAGTAAACAAATTTCTTTCAACACGGCTACAGAGCAATGGCCCTGTCCTCTAACTGACAGTGCCAAATAGAGTAAGTTGTATTTCTAAATGTCTTCCTGTAAGTGTGTGCGTGCAGTTTGGATTAGATTAGATAGGCTATGTTAGTGTAAAGGAAAACTAAAGAGGACATTTGATTTACTCAAGCAGAGAAAGGCATATAAACTGTCAGCAGCAAAGGTTTACTGGCAATCAGTCCTATCTGTATCTCTAGCGTGTTTTTCAGCGCTACAGGGAAATAGATCTGAAGAAAAAGACATTCAGAAGAATTATATTGTGTAAGTGGAAACTGAGCCTGAAATAGCCTGAAAAAACCCCACAAAAAAGACAAAGGAAAACATTTACAAAGGCCGTTGAGTGCAAATGCCTTTTATAATGCTGTGAATATTGTTTGACTTTGATCATCTAATTTGAATGTAGTGTACTGGAGATTGATTCATTGTCTAATTCCTAGGCTGTTCTTTCTTATTGAGCATGATGTGCACCAATCACAGTGTCTGCCACATGGTGGGGCTTTATATTAAAGAGTAACGAAGAGCAGCATCACAAGTGACACAGATGACGGCTTGATTACTGAATGACTCAATGATCCAATGGGAAGGGATAGTCAACACGTTGACTAAAAAGTATCAAACTGGTTCCAAACCACCAGCTCTGTTTGGCCACTGATGACGATGTGTGCTAAAACATTGGTCTCTCATTCAGCAAAACGCTGTTTGAGTAAAGAAGATTACAAGCTGAGCAACTCCTTTCAAAACCCCTTTTTTTCTTTTGATCATAACCTTCAATATACCTTAACCATGCATACTTAGATGCTAACATTACAATCTTCTCATACATTTTACCCAAACTTGATTATGCTCTAGTATCCAAGACCATTCTAGGGAAACCAAATAAAGATGTGACCGGGGATTTTGCAAATCTGTGATTAACTGTTCAAATCGCAACATGAGTGAAAGACAAATAAACCAAGAAGGAATTGTTTCCTTTAGTTAATTGTTGGACTTTAGACTTTAGACTAGTCTTTTAACCCTTGTACTGTGCTTTGTGTCAAGGGGACTGTTTTAGCTTATTTAACATGTTCAAGTGCAGGATGGGTCTTCGGACCCAAAGGCAGAGAACACACCAGCAGAAAAATTTGATTGAATGCAGAACGGGTCTGTGGGACCCCGGAGGACAAGATGAGGCGAGGGGGATACGCTTTTTAGTGCAGGATGGGTCTCTGGGACCCGGACGCCGAGGCCACGGTAGCAGAAAAATTAAAATTGAATACAGGACTGGTCTCTGGGACCCCGGAGGACAAAACAAGGGTTAACGGCACAGTACAGTTAAAAGAGTAGTCCACAGAAGTAAAATAATGCCATCACATGGGGCTAATTCTCAGATTTTGCACAGCTCCTTCTGGAACCACAAAAGGCTTTTAACAACTGTTTTCACATATGCTGTAGTACTCCCCAAGACCTAGAAAAAGACTGACGAGTGACATGGATGGGATTCCTCTTTAACTATATGCTCACAGTGACCTGGTCAGAGCCCTTGATTTGATAGATTTTTTTGCTCCAAAAGTAGTGGGTAGTAGTAGAAGAGGGAGAACTCACAGCTCATTATGTTACTGTGTTTATGGATGATTTAATAGGAGCAACAGATTCATCGTGTCCACGACACATTATCTTTTTCTGTTTTTCCATATCTGTTTTTGCTCTTTGATTATCTCTCAAGCAAACACACTGATCCAGCAATTGTACAATGTGAAATCCAGCTGTGAACGCAACCTTTTCAGAATCTGGTTTGATCATTATTTTTTTTTTTCTTCTCACTCCTAACTCGTCAAATACAGCAGTGTAGATATGGGCTCTCAGCAACTACAATGCACAAGGAAGACTTGACCGTGCCGCTGTGAGATGATGTAGTATAAAGAGCAACAAAGTCTGCATAGGGTGTATACTGATGAATATTGACAAACACACACAGGACTTTTACCCAGGACAGCGCTAACTTATTTCATTTTACATTACATAACCTAGGTAAGTTGAGATACGTACGTAACTTACTTAACCAGCATCTCACACGTAAATTACGTAACAAATGTACTCATTTGAACCTAAACCACGTTCTTTTTCTAACCCAAACCAAGAAATGTTGCTAACCATAAATTGCATGTTGAAAAAGGACGACACCTCGAAACGTTGCCTATGGATCGTCTGCCCTATGTGACGAGTTCGGTGAGAACTGGTTGTACGCACACACACGCAAACACACACACACACACACACACACACACACACACACTAACCTAGGAGTCGTACGATGTTTGGATGGTCAAACTGAGCCATTAGTGCTGCCTCTCTCTGGAAGTCATTCTGCATGTCAGCGGACGCTTCCTCCTTTAGCATCTTCACAGCCACCATTGTGAAAGACTCCATTGGCAGCAGGCCTGGTGCTCTGCAACAAACATGCACAAAAATATTCAAGAACAGACAATGGACGCATGCAACTATGCTGTTTCTCTAGTAAAGAAGGATATCATTTAACGGTTTGGGTCAAGATATTGCTTCTTGCTGAGCCATCTGTATGTGGGTGAAAAAATATTTTTTGGTAATGCATTACCCAGATTTCTGTAACCATGTGTTTTTTGAATGAGTGTCTTTTAAGTCCACCAACAAATAACTAGCAACTGTAAATGTCAGTTACTTGGAGGAAACATAGCCACACTTCCGGAGTTGGCTTTCTGGAGGGACATGTTAAAGTCGACATGTTGTTGCAGATTCATATTTTGTTTGATAACTAATCACGAGCAAAGATTTGGAAACAGTCAGTCACTGTAGTGCTAACACACACACACACACACACACACACACACACTCTCTTTCTCGCTCTTACTCACTCACTCACACGCACACGCACACACACACACACACACACACACAGGAAAACTACAGATTGACGCCGTTTGCCAGTTGCTGTTTATATATGCAGGTATGAGTTTTTGCTCTTTTACTTCTGTCTATGTAAGGACACATCTGAGTTTTAGACTGTTAGGGTCAAAATAAGGTTAAAAAAGTGAAAACATTTTGACCAGTTATTACTGAGACTATGAGTTTTGGCGTGAAGGATAAATTAGGTTTGTAGTTTAAGGTTGGGTGACTAGTTGTAACAGTTAAGGTTACCGATGTTGACTAAGTAATACATTACACCAGGGCCCTCAGTTTGAATGTGTATTATGTTCCCAGGGGTATCTATATACTGCACCATTCCAGTTGTCAATAAGGGATTATCAGCTAGCAAGGGCATCTTCCAGAACTGTATGGCTACATGCAGGTGCTATTGTAAAAAGGCCATCAACCGCTAGAATACTGTCCTAACTGTAACATTACTTACCCCCATTTATATCGTGCTCCTTATATTGGCATTCAAGCTCTATGTGGTGTCTGTAAAAAATCATTCTCAACTGCAGTTTTTGGCATAATGGACAATTGTAAATGTGCTGTATTTACATAGTGCTTTTCTAGTCTTAACAACTACTCAAAGCACTTTTACATAGTACAGAAACCATTCACACACATTTATACACTGTGGCTGAGGCTGCCGTACAAGGAGCCACCGCACACACATTCAAACTCCGATAGTACAGCATCAGGGGCAACTTAGGGTTCAGTGTCTTGCCCAAGGACACTTCGAAAAGGGACTGCAGGGCAAAGGTTTGAACCACCAACCTTCCAATTGGCAGTCAACCGCTCAACCAATGAGCTACAATTTTGCAACAGTCCAGTTACCAAAACACTAGGGTCCTAAACTCAACTATGGATGTCTCCCAGCAGGCACTGTCTGAAAATCTGAATCGTTATCTCTTATTTAAAAGATCTTGCATCTAGGCTCCCCAATCAGGGACAGCACAGGAGTGAAATGCTGCAAAGGTTATCAGTCATTAAAGTATTGGCTTTCAGTGACTGAACAAATGGATTTGAAAAGTGCTTGGTCAACACTTTACAAAGGGTTTGACAATGATGTTTTACTTCTGCTATGAAAATGTGTCACAACTGGAATCTACAGTACAACTACTGCATGAAGAAGGAAACCACACATTTCCCACAGCCACCTCAAGCCTAAATATAGAATTGGGTGTAGACGTTGTTGTTGCCAGTGTTTTGTTGGTAAGTACGTCTGACATTTCAGAAATGCAACTGTATGCTACTTTTTGACCCAGGTCTGGTATTTACTTTGGGATTAGGGCGTCACTGTGGGGTGAAAGTGACACCTATGGCAGCTCTCCTTGTGACTTTGTGAATGTTGCAGCAGTTCTCAGAATGACCAATGGCCTTGTTCATCCACTCTATTCCCCCTGTCTCTATCCAAATCCTGTCTCACCCATTTCTCTTACTCTGCCTGAGAAATATCCACTTCATCGTTCTAGCCCCTGGGAGCAATTATGCTGATGACATGGCAATATTAAATATTAGCCTAATAATCACCATAAGTAGTAGTATTCAAAGAAATGTTCCTTTTTGTACAGTCTCTCTCCCATTTGGGGGTGGTAGGCATAATTTGTTCTCTCCCTTTTTTCTTTTTTTGCTCAATTATTTCTATATATATATAAAATATGAACGCTAAACGGTTGGGGTGGGTCATCAAAAGACACAGGACTTTTCCTCAGGAGACCAGAGTTTGTTTCCTGTTTAAAAAATTAAATTTGACAGTGAGTTATTTAACCTTACAGAAAAAACAAGACTACATCACATTCTGTGTCACGTTTGCTACCAGAAATGAAGTAACAGAGGTACTAATTTAAACCCAAACCACAATCTAAGTTGTTTTGTTTCCTGAACCCAACCAAACTGCTTTTACGTTTAGGTATACGGAAATAAAACACTCTTGTGGGTTGTATTTACTGCCCCTGCAAGGGGCGGTAAATTATGAAATGTTCCTATAGGTCGTATTAGAGGGTAAGAATAAACAACCTATATGGTCATATGTTTTGAAGGACTTGATAATTTCCCCTGTCCTCATCTCCTCTGCTTTATCTCACCTGGCTTGAAAAACCCGTCCGAAGGCTCCCTCTCCAATATCTCTTACATATTGGATATTATTTCGGGGATACTCTAGGGCCAGCAGCTTTGAGTTTAGCAGCAGGGGAATCCGCTGGTACATGGGGTTGGGGTGGAGTCGATCCAGAATCATTTCTGATGGAAGAGCGCTCAGCGCCGGGGTCTCCATTGCTCTGCGGACAGAAAGGGGTAGTGAGGAATCAAAAAAGGGGACACAGATAAATAAAGAACTTCTCATCTTGTCTTTATCTCACCTCTTCCGGTTTCTCCACTGCCTCCTCCGTTTGCGGCAGGCGAGGATACTTATGGTGAGGAAGACTGCGGCTGCAAGTGCACTCAGGAGGATGATGATGACGGACATGTAGTAAGCCGGAGATGATACAGTGGTCGTGGTAGGGAGACGAGGAGTCTGACGAGGGCCTGCCGACTCTGGCTTCATCACTAACCCACAAAGAGGCCATTAAACCAAGTCAAGAAAGAAACCCTATCTTATCTATCGCTTGTTAGCTGCTAACTGGCAAAATAGCTTCCTAGACATTCTCTGTGATTGGGTGGGTTTTAAGTGAGAGAGCCAGGGATTGGAACAGAACAAAGGAAAATTGAAGGCAGTACCTGATGCTGTGATGATCTCCCCACACGGCGGCACGGCGCAGTACTCCCAGCGTATGTTGGGATTTGAGGTGTAACACCAGGGCTTGTCGCTGATTCCTCCTGGGTTCCTGCAGTGGTTGTCTGAGTTCATTAACTCTGGAATCACATTCACAGACAGCCGGTGCTGGTGGGGAATCTACGGGGAAAACAACATGGAGAAAATCAAGTTCAAACCAGTGTTGGTTGTTGAGTTACCAGCTGTCAAGTCCACAGTCCCTGGTGTTTGAGTCTGACTCAAAGTCTGAATCACCCAAGAAGAGTCCGAGTAGAGTGCAATTCGAGTCACCATTACCTACGTTTGAGTCTGAGTTGAGTCACGAGTCCAGAGAATAGCTGTCTTTTACACATAAAAGTGTCAGAAACTTCCTCCCACTTCAGAGTCCAATTTCATAAATCCTCGTGTCAAAGTCATCAATGCGCGAGTCCAAGTCGAATCACAAGTCCGGAGAAGAGCAACTTGAGTGGGTCTTGAGTCTGAGTCCAGGGGTCGAGTACTCCATAATTGCTATAAAGTAGTATCAAAAAGCAATACTCGGTGTGTAACTAGCTATGAGAGGAACAGGAAAACACTGGGGGCCTTACCATTGCTTCTTTCTACTTCCTACAGTGGTACGGTGAATACGTCTAAGATCCACCCTGTGAGTCTGGAGGTGTTTCTTAACCTTAATCATATCTAATATTTCATCAAGTAATGGACACAATTTCTTTCAGGAGAACCTGGGCTATCAAGATATGATTACTGCAGGGATGTCACATGAATGTATTTATTGTTATATGCTTATAAAAACAAAATAAAAGACTGAACAAAAATGGAATCTCACAGAAATGTCTTGAAATCACACAAAGAACAAAAACAAACGAAACCTTTGAAATTAGTAAAAAGTTATCCCAAGTCTTGACAATCAGGAGAAACAAAAATAAAACAAAAATAAACACAAATATGAAAGTGTTATCATTTCCCCCCATAAAAGTCTAAATCTTTTCATCCAAAAAGTTAATTGTGTCATTTTCAATGCATTACATGTCTGCTATTTGACATCAGTAGGCCAAACCCCACTCATTTCAACCTCCAGGGTTCAATCTGGTGTCTCTTTATCTATCTGCCAGGACTCTGCCAGGACCTTCCAACACACCCATACACAGTGAATACAGCCCTCCTGTAAGGGCTCTCTCTATTGGCTGAGCAAAGTCAGTTCTTTGTTCATGTGATTGATCTACACACCTGTCAATCAAGGCACACGATCCAAGATGGCATCCGTCTAACAAGATCCATACATTTTTGGTACAAAATGATGACTAAATATATTTAGCCGTTCAGTTGTGGATTTATCACCTTGGAATTACTTGTGTAAGTGTCTGAAAAGCCACTGTCTTCCTGGCCGGATTACTAAGCTTCTGGATTTGCTACAAAGACACCAAAGGACTTGTTGAAAAGCAGAAGCTAATGGCTACGAAGCTACAAACAAAGTAAGATACTGTGTTAAAAGGTTGCGGGGCAAAGTGAAGATTTGTGAATGGACTTTTGGATTTATAAATATTTGTTCATATGGTAAAGACAATGTTATTTCATGATGGATTAAAGGGCTTCTGGATGGCCTTCAATTTTAAGACGACTTTGTTGAAACGGTGCATTTCTCTTCTTCTAAACAACAAAAAAGTAAGTCTCTACACTGTATTGATCTAGAGATATTAAATAAGACATTTAAAGTATGTATTGTCCTGTTTCAGGCATCAGCATTGTCTTTAGAGTGTCAAGCTAATTAGTATCTGTTCTGTTGCTGACCCAACACCTGGAAAGGGCATTGAGGAGACTTGTCTTGAGGGTCCAGTAAAGACTGATCAGTAAATCTATTGTTGTATTTCTTTTCCAAAAATGTTTAAGAGCTATTTCAATCAGATTTGGATGGACAGAGTTTACACTTTTCTAAGAAATGTCATCTTTTCTTCATTTACAAATAAGTTGGCCTTTCAAATACTTTAATACATTACGTAAGACCCTGTTTAGTTCCTTCAGTAAGGGTGTAAAATGTACTTGAGTGAGGAACATTAGGGGTTGCACGGTTGTTTTTGAAATCTAAGAGTGCCAACTTAAATACTGAACATCTGGTGTCTTTGTAGGTCATGAGCTTTGGCCATCAAAAGAGCAATGGTCCAACCCATCCCAAGAGATTATACGTTATGAACTGAAACGGCTGAGTCCAACACATGTGCTGCTGAATCTGAATGTGCAAAGCAAACTGCACACAGGGTTGACTTCCCACTGGTGCAAAATCAGTGGGAAAAACAAGTCCTCTTCCCTAAATGACAAGATAAGTAATTTGCCATTGCCTTCCAAAACAATCCATATTAACATTTCCTTATCATTTGTCAATTCTCCCAAAAACTACTTGATTGACTAAAACCACTTGGTTGAGGTTCACGAAAGACTGTGGACATAGTTTCCAACCATTCACCAACCTTCTCCCTGAAGAGGTTTCATTGCACTATAACAATGTCACACTCCTCAAACCTTTGCTAATAAGGGAGAACAGTCCATGTGAGGTCACTGTGTTTCGTTGTTTAAACAAATGACGCAATTAGCAATGACGTAGTTCTTCTGGTAAGAACGTTCTCATTAAAAACACCAAAGAGTCACTCATCAAACAATATGACGTAACTAAACAACAACCAATGACCTAAGTTAATGTACATGTAAGCAATTAAAAATGTTGATGAACAAGTTGATGGAGTAACCCGTTTTCAAATACCATTGTGTACATTTTACCTCATTGTAGGTTTAATATTAAACTGATGATGAATAGTACCCTTACAGCTCCTCAAGGGACACATACTGCTTTTGATTTATTAGTAAATCATTAGAGTTCTCAACAACTTCTGTGCAAAGAGAATTAATCAAAGTTTTGCTCAAGTATTTCTCTGTGACTCAGCACGAAATAGGACCCTACTCACAGTATGCACACTACATTGTACTGTGCCTATGTCCTGACCATAGATTTGATTTTACCATGGAGGGTAACACACGACATGTGGAACATTAGTGTTTGGAGCTCATTTCATACAGGACACATCTGTGAAAAATATTAAATATATTCACTATAAAAAAAAAACATTTTCTTTAAACATCTGCTCTGTGATGTGAGGAAGGTAAATGATGACACAGCCATCGCTAGATGATCCTGCTTTGTAGATTTTTTTTTCTTTTTAAAGACACTGACTGTGGAAAGTATTAGGAACCGGTGCTGCTCCTGTGACTACAATGGACCAGGTAAGAAGGTGAAAGTTGCACTCTGGTTTCAGCTGTAAATCCACCATCAGTAATCATTCTTAGCTATTAATCAGTATTCATGAAACACTATCCCAAAAAAGAAGAATGTTGATTCTAACCTTATTGATCTACCTCATTTAGTTAAAAAAAACCTATAGGTCATATAAGTTTGGCAAGAAAATGGGCTGCCTTCTGGGAGAACTGTTACAGACATTATCCCAATCAGGCTATTATTATACTTATTATACAACAGGAAATGAAAGCTTTGATACTGGCCAGGAACCTAAGCATAACATTCCAAATAATCCCATCGTGTTTAACAGCCTACCTTTTTAATTTATGTTTGGTCTGCACATAATTCCAGTCTTTCCATGGAAGTAGCACATGCTACATTCTTGCTATCTTCTTTCTAATTTCAAATCCTGAATTTGGGGAAGACCAGTGTCCCAAACCTTTTTAGACAGCGTCGCTTCCAAGGACATTTATTGGCACTGAGCAACCCATCCCCCAATACAACATGCATTTATGTACAATCCCACTAGAATCCGACACAGGCACGGAGACCACCCAGCTCATCAAGCTTTCTGTTCTCACGCTGCAGGTCGACCATGACAACAGTGGCAAGTTTAGCAGATTTCAGGATATCATGTGATCATCATTTTTTTTCCACTGAAATGACACTAGCAAATGTTATCAGCTGTACTGTAGCTAGCAACTAAATTAAGCTAGGGTTAGCAAAATGAACTGGTTAAAAATGCTGACTTTGTGTGACTTTTTAATGCATCAATGTGACTCATTTTAAATCTGGAATCCTGTAAATACTACACAGTGTATGTGTGAGTCATAAACGGGGATTTTAATAATCCAAACCTGTTACCCCACAATATAATGCTGTAGGAAATACTGCTATTAGTAAAATTAGTAGTCATTAGTATTACTACTGTAGGTTGTAAGAAACAGATACTTTCTTTTCAACTGTACGTGCTTTAATGCGCGTACAATTGGGTGTGGAAGGGGGAAAAAGATTTTATTTTTGAACTGAAAGTCAAATATTGTGCAGAGAGGAAATTGGAAAAGGAGAAAGAGACTGCGCTTATATTAGTGAATAACATTAGAGAGATGTTTGTGTGTGTGTGTGTGTGTGTGTGTGTGTGTGTGTGTGTGTGTGTGTGTGTGTGTGTGTGTGTGTGTGTGTGTGTGTGTGTGTGTGTGTGTGTGTGTGTGTGTGTGTGTGTGTGTGTGTGTGTGTGTGTGTGTGTGTGTGTGTGTGTGTGTGTGTGTGTGTGTGTGTGTGTGTGGCTAATTGCTTCCAGAGACAGGATGTGACATGATGAGCCCCGCCCTCTCTGCTGACCTGGCACACACACACTCTGCAAAGGAGAGTAGTAACAGCCAACCCCAACAGACGCTCTCACTGAGCAAAGCCATTAAAACATAAAGAGGCTTTTGGGCCACAGAGGGTGAGTGTGTGTGCATGTGTGTGTTTTTGCACTTGTAAGCAGTGTTTTTCTGTTTCTGGTTAGAGGTCAGGAATGTTTGATTAAAATGTGCACAGACAAACCACAACAGTCACACTTAAGGTAGAATCTCAGACTCTAATACATTTTTACATTTTTAAACACAGGCATCGTTTTGTTGAATGTTATCTGTTAAACTATTCTCCCAACTATGTTTTGTAATCAGTTTTTTTTTGTGGGGGTTGAGATTGGCATTATGAAGTCATAGCTTTAAACATGTGACGCATGCACATGGCACATTCCAATTAACAGATTGTCTTTTTGGACCCCACCCTCTATTATTTTGTATCTGCACTGTATATTTAAGTTGTAAGTACGTTCTACACATTCTGTAGCAATTCGACACACACACACAAAAGCAAGCCATGGTACCTGTTGGCTCCATGACTGACACGGTATCCCAGACCTCGTCATATTCACGCTGCCTTGGTAGAAGCGGCCCCTGTCTTTGTAACATGTTGCTGTTGATAGGAAAGAGAATGGATACGGGATAAAAGTGTGTTGTTGTTTTTTACATTTACTATTTAATATATGAAAAAATACATTCATGTTGCACTCAAACTATGTCCCCCTTACTTGTAATTTCATCTTGCTTGATATCTGAAATGAAAAGAGCAGATATCTAAACAAAAACAATATAAGGAAGCACAGGTAATTTGAAAAAAGAACATCATGGAGAAATCCATAGAGCACCAAAGGCAAGTTTATCAGTACAATTAAGATTATATTACAGAGCAAATATGCGCACAATGCTACGCCTATTTATTACACCACGCACACAAGCCTGCATCTGTATGTTTTGGCTCAGCTGGTCAGACCCTCTTCATGAACTCATCAGTAGTGACCTGCAGTTTACCAGGCCTGCTTTTCTTTGTTAGATTTTCTGCACTCAAGCTTTTTCTGCAGTACAGAATTAACAAATGTTAGATCTAACTAATCTATATTTTTTTATTTTTAAAGGTGAAGCATAAAGTCCATTTGAACTTGAATTGTGTGTTACTAAGTGCATTTTGTTCTTTTTCTGTAACAGTGCATACTGTAAATTCTTTGCAAACTCATGCATATGACCCATTTACCAACTTACTCCTCAGAAATGAACGTGACATTTTGACAGAAAACCATAAAAAGAACATGCTCCCTGGGTGACAAATTGAAGAGACACTTTGCACTTTGGATGATGTGCTTTTACACACAAATGGTCTCAGTAAGGGCTGTCTTACCTACGAAAGGGACATGTGTACAAGCATCAGGGTCTGTGCGTAGACTTGGTAAGGCCTGACAGTTGGGCAGCAGGGAAATGGGAGAGTGGGACCCGGGGACAGAGCTATAGAAACCAGGCTGGACTGAACTGCTGCCCTCCAGTACTAACCACTCCTTATGGCAGTACAGTTCCTTCACAGCCAGGCAGTGTTCTCTGTTTGGTAAAGGAAAACACATAGATTATGCTCCTTCTTACGTTCACTCTTTCCTATGCTGTACTTTCATATAGTGGGCGGCTGTGGCTCAGTGTCCAAGTGGCCTTGGGCAAGTAACTGAACCTTGAATTGTTCCTGATTAGTGGCATCGCTGTGTGAATGTGTGTGAATGCTTATGTGATGAGGTGGTGGCACCTTGTACGACAGCCTCTGCCATAGTGTGTGAATGTGTGTGAATGGGTCCTGTATTCTGTAAAATCCCATTGAGTAGTTGCTAAGGCTAGAAAAGCACTATATAAATACAGTTCATTTACATAACTGTGCTAACAGAGAGGACAGGTGAAACACAGAGACACGTGTACTACTGTACCTGCAGACAGGCTTAGGTGCCGGTCCTAACCCTGACGGGTTGCAGTCAGGGAAGGAGGAGTGGCAGAGCAGTGAGCGTACTGCAGGGCTACACAGCATACTGAGTCCTTCCAGCTCCGTCCACCAGCTCTGAACCAGGTACTCCTGCATGTCCTCCGGGTCCGAGAGGGAGGAGTTAAAGAAAACCAGCAAATCATCTCGCAGGATGGTGCGGCACACATCTCCGCGGTACGCACTGCAGTAGCCTGCAATGCCCTTGTAGAGTCTAAAGGAAGTAGACGCACACAAACAAACAGGAGAATTGATTGCTTGAACCAATGAAGAAAAAAACACAAAGATCCTTAACAGTGCTTCTCTCAGATTTTGGTTAGTATAAGTCAAGTCATTGATGTTGACTTAGTACTGTGAATGGCGTTAATAAGCATATTCCAGGAATACATGTTGCATTTGTTTCTGTGTGGCTGTAACATTATATTGCACAAGAGTACAATATAAAGTTGACTCCATGAAGTGTGTCACGTAGCGCTGTGCAATATGGAGAAAATCAATTATCACAATTGTTTGTTTTTTTACCAAAAACTTCAATATCGATACCGCAACGATATTGTAGTGTTGACTACTGGTGCTTTTACAAAATATTTACACTATAAGATTTTTGATAAATAATCATCAGTAATGTGGATATAATGACTAAGTAGGTAAAGGCAAATAATAGAACAGTAACAACAGTCTGGTAAGTTCAGAAAATGACATCACTGTAGTGTAATGTAGCCTTTAAAACCAGGAAAAGACAACACTTGTATTATTATCTATTTGATATTACAAAATCCAAAATTAAGATGATATCTAGTCTCATGTCACGATTTCAATATAATATTGATTTATTGCCCAGCTCTAGTCTCATGTATATAATATTTTACTGACAGGTATTTAAAAACATTCAATAAAGAAAGGTCCTGTCATTACTTGTCAGGCAGGAAGGCATTATTACAATGAACTGATATTTAGTATAGCTTGTTGATATAACCTTGGCTAAAACATTTTTCTATAGGGAAGACAAGTTCATCCATTCCAAGAACTGATCTTCATGCATCAACTGAAATATCTTCTTTACAATCATCCAGATGTTAAGCATGAAACAGGTTGTCGTAGTTTCGTAGGAAAGTACATCCTGTGCGTCTGTCTGCCTGTTGGACGGCCTGTTGGCCTGTTGGACTTACTTGCTAACTTTACATTGAACAAATCAGTCACGCATACATACTTCGACCTGCCCCTCTATGTTCCCGACTCTTTACTTCCTGCTCTCTGTTTCCCTCTCTGTCTGCATGTTTGTTTTCCAGAAAGGACATTCTCCACATTTCTTCCTGTCTGCCTCTCACATCCATGGTTGCTCTGTCGGCCCGTCTGTCTAACAGCCTTCACTCCTCTGGTCCCTCTGTCTGTATAATGCCACAGTTCCAAAATCCAGATGTTGGGGAACTTAGGAAATCAGAGTCTAACCTTGTCATCCCACCTTGTCCTCCTTCTTTTTACTTTCTCTCAATGACTTTCTCCGTTTCTACTTCCTACTGTATAAGCATATTTTTCAGATGTGGTCATGAGATGGCAAATCAAGTTCTAACCATTCGATCTTTTTGTTTGTCCATGAACTGCAATTCACTGCCTATTTCTTCATGTTTACCTCAGAAATTCTGATGAGGTATCCCAAGGCCAACATTTATTTTCTCTTTCTCCTACCTTTTCTCTCTTCATCTCCTTCTCTCCCTGTCTCCGCACTTCCATAGTGCAGATGTGGTAACTGTTGTTGTGGTTCAGTAAAGTTCAAACTCAGCTCACACCATGTGAGTGACAGAGCAGCTCTTTCTTGGCATGGCAGGTTTATTGCCAGAGCTAAAGTGCATATTGTCTTCAGCACACCCAAAGGAAGCAATGGAACTTAGTTTCTTTAAACACAGTGTAAACACACATGCTTATTGTGTGTGTAAAGAATGAAGTGACAGACACTGTTCTGTGTCATTTTTACGATTCAAGGTGGTTCAACTGGAGTGAAACACTTTTTTCTATAAACTACAGAAAATTAGATGAAAATGTAAAATATAAAAATACTTGCCATATATTTACTATCCTATAATGTGCGTGTACATGCATTTGTATAATGTCATGCACTGAAGAGAGGAGAAACATGGAAGGAAGCCATGACACACACAAGGTGAAGAAAAGTAGCATACACAAAGGCACAGGCCATTTCTCTTACCTCCACTCTATGGGGAAGTGGCAATATCCAGAAGATGTTGGTTGAAGAAACACAAGTATGAGAAAAGGGGAGAAGAGAGGAGGACAGAAGACAAAAATCAGTCTCAGTAGGAAGAGAAGATCAACCATGGTGCTTCTCTTACCAACTCATAGCTAGCTTTGAGGAGACTTAGGGTTAACCAGGTGGAGGGGCAGTGTGTGTGGTCTGAAATGAAGGGATGTGTGTGTTTGTTTTTTTAGGGGACTGTGGCTGAAGTATCAACCAAATGCCAAAGGGGGTGGGGGGACGCAACAAACAGCTGAAGCCACACAAACCACAACCTATGTGGCAGCTAACATGACTCAAGACATAGCAGTAACAACCCAACACACACAGCTGTAAGAGCTACAAGCATCTATAATATGTGTTTTTCTACTTATTTTGGAGTACGCAAGTCAGTGTTAAATGGAGATGAAAAAGTGTCACTACCTGTGACAGTGACTTTCGCAGTTGCCTTGACTGTGTTGGCCCCAGCGTTGTGTCTATTGGAAGCCAGGCATGTATACAGCGCCGGCTTATTCACCGTCACTTTAAGAACAGACAGGATAACCTCTCCAATTAAAGTCTCTTCGACCGACGCACCTGAGATCTGGAAGAAAAAAAGAAATTGAGAGAAAAAAGAAAAAGCCAATAGAAATATGTCATTATGCGAGGACAGATATACACCATAACCATATTGGGGCCCTAATTTAACGATCTAAGCGCACGGCGTGAAGCGTATGGCACAGGTGCGTCTAGGGCTTATCCAAATCCAATTTTTGATAGTTTAACGGTGGTGAAAAAAGGTTCAAAAGGGTTGTACTTAGTGTCTTCATTTGCAATAAACCAATCATTCCCTTTAAAAGCCAGGTTTGTTTGTACCTTGGTGCATTGCTATTATGATGGAGGATTTGTCATATTTGTAATCTCTTGCATGTTTGTGTGCTGCTGCGTTTTCCTGTGTGTGTGTGTGTGTGTGTGTTTGTGTGTGACAAGTGACGTAAGCCTAGGCGCATTTTACTAATGCACTGTTAAAACAACCAGGTTTTTTTCAATAGCAAGATCACTTCCTGCTGCCTCATGATAGCAAAACCAAGAATTCACCTGAACACACCTTCTTGTAAGTCCAGCTGCTAAATGCTGTATTACACTAATATAATAAAAACAGAATTACAGTATCTGTAATATGTAATATAATTATATTGTCATATACTGTACGATCAAAATTGTGCCTCCTTTTAATTAACACCATCATTGCTAAAACATGTACAAGCATTACCTTAATGAGTTATCTCACACCAATCAAAAGGTACTAAGTACAAGGCTTCCAGATGTGTTGTAAATGACACCATGGACTTATGGTGACATATCTGATAGCAGACTTTTTATAACCTGTGGCTGAAGCCAGTCTGCAGAAAGTATTTGACAACTTCCAGACAACCAGGGGAGAATTTGGTCAAATATTTCAGAAATGGCCGTCCTCTCTTAATAGGTATTATACATGTCCCAGGATGATGTTCCACGATGATTATGTGTTTGGCTGTATTTAGATCAGAGATGCACAGCAACAGAAAGAAGAGCTTTACCTTTTGAGATCAAGCAGACACAGTCTACTTAGTCCCACTCCTTACCAGATGATGGCATTAATGCAAAGTTGAGTTGTGAACAGATTTTGAAAATGAGAATAATTTACCCTCCAAAGCTTCCATCACATAATAGAAACACTGTCTTGAGATATTATGTGTGCAGTGCTAATACACTTATTATACCTTATATTACATTCTAAAGGGTGTTGAGTTGATAAAATGAAGTCTGGCACTAAAATAACCACTTGTGAACATTTAAAAGATTTAAACGTTTCCTGGTATTCACACTGAACACATTTAACCAGATACTATGTCTTTGTTATCTTTGACACACTACTATATATATAAATGATGTGTGTGTGTGTGTGTGTGTGTGTGTGTGTGTGTGTGTGTGTGTGTGTGTGTGTGTGTGTGTGTGTGTGTGTGTGTGTGTGTGTGTGTGTGTGTGTGTGTGTGTGTGTGTGTGTGTGTGTGTGTGTGCGCGTGTAAGTGAGTCAAGCGGCTGATGTGTGAAGCTACTATATTTGAAGTTGTGTCTGACACGTCTGTTTTTGGGGCGAGCTCGATCCAGCCCTGCTTAAATTAATGACCTCAACAAGCTCCCATAAAAGCAGCTCACACAGTCATTTTAATCAGCACACACACACACACACACTCACACACACACACACACACACATTATTTACAAGCATTATGGGCCTGTCATTACATTGTTGCTAGCACCCAAGACTATTTAATACCCAGACGTTATGTGGTGTATGTCTGCCTACAACGGCACGCATAATCTAAATGTCTGCTGCCTGGTTGAAAAAACAAAATGCTGTTTAACATCTTTAAAGTGGTCAAGTTTGTACTTTCATGTTTCACAACTAAATAAAAACTTTAAGATACATTTTTTATGAGGTTTCTAGCAGGATCCTAACTACACAAACCTAAAAGTAGAGCAATGACCTTCAAAGAAGGTGCAAGTGCTTGACAATATTTTCAAGATTTTAATTGCATTGCAACTAAAATCTAAGTAGAGTATTGTGTCTTTTGTGGTGTGATAGATGAGCTTTACTTTTGAATACCGTGTGCAGGATGTGGAGAACTCACTGGTTTACTTATGAAGTTACATATTTGCGGTTTTGATAAACAACACTTGGCATGGGTCAGGAACAATATCTTCTCCTGGTGTCCCAAAAAGCATTGCATGTGGCTGCAACTCACATGTTAGAACATAATTAATTCATCATTCAACCCGGTCTCGCTGCAGATCGTGAAATGGTCACATTATTTAGATCAATTGATTCGTCAACAGGGACACAATTTTCTCGTTTATTTCTTAGGAACCTGACCATTTCACGGACTGGCATGATACCGGGCTGGATTATTAGACTTAGCAAGCATTATAGTAATTAAAATACTGGCATTTCTAGTCGCCAAATCTGTTTTATTTTTGTTTCTTGTTAAAAATCAGCAGGTACCTTTTTGTGTTTCCTGGTTATCTTATTTTTTATGACCTCAATATACTATCAGCCCTGTGTGACAGCTGTATGTCCCAGTTAGACCACCTTACATGGCTGGGCTGTTGGAACAGCTAGCTAGAGTCACAAGTCAGCAGTTAATATAAACCATTCAACCCCTTTTAAGTCCATAAGAACCTTACTGGCTCCATTTACAAATGGAACCCAATTAGAGCTGATAAAACTGAGAATGATCGGCTAAATGGAAGGCAATCTCTTCAATCCCCTGTCACCATAATGAGAATTCCTTTGCTGTTTATATCACTGATCCCACTGTGTGTGTGTCTGTGTGTCTGTGTCTGTCTGTCTGTCTGTCTCCAAAATGTCACAGAAGTACAGAGACAGAAAGAGAGAGAGACAGAAAGAGAGGCATAATTGGGTAATGTCTTGTAGCTTGCATTACAGCTTACTTTGTGTGTGTGGATTTGTTTTCCTAGTGTCCTGGTTTGCCCCTGCTCAAGCCCTTAAACCCTATTATTATTAAACAATTTGCTGTTGTCATGGAGATCTGTAGAGTGACGGCTGTCTCAAATGAACATGATTTAGTTTAAAACATGTCAAAACAGAGCGTGTTGCTTCTTTGGACCAAAACAAATGGGACACGTAGATCTTCAGTCTGACACCGAAAGAGAGGTCCACTGGAGGACTGGTACTGAACACATAATGGATTTGTTCCCAAAAATGCATAGTATGTCTTCAGCCCTTTGTCTGTTCTTTGGTTGTTTGCTGCTAATAGGACAAAGTAGACACTGTTTCTGTGCAGGTTCCGAATCTATGCTGCAGTATGTGCAGATAAAGGTTTCAGAAATACAACTTCATGTGCAGACTGCAATGCATGTTGGCTTTCCTGACTGTCTCCTCTGTTATTGTCACAGCCTGTTCCCAGCTCTGTGGCTGACAATGTGTCACAATGTCAGCAACGTGATGGGATTTCTCCGATGCTGGCTGTGTTGACTGACATTTGAGCCAAACTCAAACACTTAAACTCAAACACTGTGAAGGCGACAACAATATTCCTGGTAAGATTACAAGCATTTACAAGTGACCTGGAGGATGGGCCTAGATGGATGGATGGATGGATGGATGGATGTAGCTACCATCATCAATTTTTATTGTTATTTCTTTGGCTTATTGTTTGCCGCAGAGTCTAATACAATGGGAACAGGCTCTGACAACAACAGAGGAGATAGTCAGGAACGCCAACATGCATTGCAGTCTGCACATACAGTTGTATTTCGGAGGCATTCGTCTTCACATACTGTAGCATAGATATGAAACCTACACAGTGACATTGTCTGCTTTGTCCAAAAGTCACATTATATGTGGCTAATAGAAATAAAATTCAACAGAATTCAACAGAAAAATACTCTCACAGTATTTCCATTTTCCAGCCAGGTGATGGTGGGGATCGGATTTCCTGTGGCGTTACACTTCAAGGAAATCTGGCTTCCATACGCTACTCTCTTCTCCTTTGGAACCAGCAGGATTCGTGCTGGAGCTGAACACACACATAAACAACACACAGTGCAGACACAGAAACTCATACACTGTTATACATATACTGTTGCCAAAGAATTACATTCCACTGGTTTGAGTTAGTTTTTTAAAGTGGATCATGTTCATACTCTACCAAGCATAGTAAGCAAAACCATGTTAAAATACATACCCTGTACCTCTATGGTGACAGGCTTTGAAAAGGCCAAACCAAAGCTATTCCTGGCCACACAGCGATACTGTCCTGCATCCTCCTTCTGTATGTTATGGATCTTCAATGCACCATAGTCAAGAATGGTAACACGGTCACTGAACTGGGAGAGATGAGACCAATTTTAAAGATAGAAATGACATCCTAACATTTTGTATTTGTATCATTTTTTTTTCTTCAATCTTATGCTATGGAACACTAGAAACCAAGACAAGAAAAGATGGGTTCTTTTATGCTAATATAAAGTATGTACCTGTTCCCAGTCCTGGTCAGAAGTATACTAGTTTGGATAGACAACAGTTAATTTACCGGATAATCACCTGTGTTCCAGCGGATGTCCCTCGCCTGCAAAACTCTTGATACAACAACAAACTTCGAGCTAGGAAGCTACATGCTACAATTGCTTGGTTCTTTGGGAAATAATGATTTACAAAAAAATACTTTTAACGTCACAGCATTTACTATCTAACTGGGACGTTTTGGGACCGATTGGTGGGGATTGCTGTGGACAAAGTATTTTGTTCCACCAAAACAAGTTCCCTCCCAAGAACAACTTTCTATGTAGATGAAGGGGGAATAAAGTGCATACTTTGATAAGCTCATCATCTTTGAGCCAGGTGACCTCTGGTTTGGGGTTGCCAAGGGTTACACAGGGCAGCACTGCTTTGGATTCTACCAGAAAGGTTTGATTGGTAGGATGGCGTTTGATCTGTGGCTCTGTTGGAGAGATAGACAAGACATAAGAGACACGAGACAATGGTTTTTTTGCTTATCTCAATGACTAGAATAGAATACAGTTTATTGTCCCGGAGGGGACATTTGTCTTGGGCACAGTGCTACAATCTGTTGGTTCACAACCGAACATGTAACAGAGGTAACCACTCTAAAAGCAATGTAATATCAACATAGGACATCTAAGGACATAAAGGAAGGACACATTACTATACAGACAATATGAAAAATCAAAAGTGACTGGAAGAATGAAAGTTCTATGTGGAAAAAAAAAGTGCTGGTGTATTTATTGCAGTTTGCTCTGTTGTGCTACTGTGAGAGTGTTGTTCTTGATGGAACTTTACCATCTGCAAATTCTTAAAATTAGCTTCAAGATTATCTAGACTCCAGCCCTACAAACTTGAAAGAAAGCAAACGTACTCATCTTGAGCTGCAGAGCTCCGCAGCTCTTTGCTGCCTCTCCGATGCCATTACTGGCCAGGCAACAGTACTCTCCATTATCTGTCTCTCTTACATGAGGGATGCTTAGCATCTGGCCCTGCTCCCTGGTAATGTACCGGGGGTCATAGTACCTGGTGGGTGAAAATAACAAATAAGTCTGATTGTGAGCAGAAGTTTACCCAACTTTTCATTGTCTTGAAATATGAATGGCATTAGAAATATTCTCTTTGTCCAGTATGAACGTTACACAAAACAATCATATGGTGAAATGTGATGTGGGTTAATACAAGACTTTCCTACACTAAACAACGCCGCCATCAGACATGTTCAAACTGCAATTATGACACAAATATTGTTTTCTTCAAGGAAGCAATGAACTACATCATCTATTTCTAACCTTCCCTTTCTATCCAAGATCATTGAGAATGTAGTCCCTTTTCAGTTATGTGATTTTCTACATAGCAATAGTTTAAGTGCTTTCAGTCCTGCGTTAGAAAGCATTATAGCAGAGAGACGGCATTGGTGAAAATTACTAACAACCTTCTGACTACTGCTGACAAAGGACTTCTCGCCATACTTGTCTCATTAGATCTTATTAAGTCATATTTATCCAATCAATCTCAATTTGTTAAAAATAAATCCTCCATGTACGCTAAAGTTAGCCATGGCGTTCCACAAGGCTCATTGCTTGGACAAATTCTATTGTTCTTATGTATGCTTCCTCTCGGTATTATTGTTAGGAAACACTCAATTAACATTCACTGTTATCCAGTCAGAAACCAGTAAGTAAGTTAAGCTTCAAGCATGCATTAAAGATATAAATTCCTGGATGACCTACAATTGCTGGGCCCTAAACACCTCTGAACCTCATTATCTAAGGATATCGCTACCCTGGATGGTACTGCCCTGGCCTCCATCACTACTGTGAGAAATCTAGGAGTTATTTTTGATAAGATGCGTGTATCCTTCAATGGCCATCTAAAACCAACCTCATGAACAGCCTTTTTTGTCTTCGTAACTTCAAAACGATGCTGAAAAACTAGTCCATGTATTCTTTACTTCTAGGCTGGACTACTGTAATTCCTTACTATCCGGTTAGTCAAATAAATCCCTTAAGATTCTTCATCTGATCCAGAATGCCACAGTGCTTTTCTGACAAGAACTAAGAAAATAAATCATATTTCTCCTGTATTAGCTTTTCTGCATTGGCTTCCTGTAAAATCCAGGATTGAATTTAAAATTCTTCTCCTGATCTACAAAGCTCTAAATGGTCTAACACCAACATTACTTGAAGTGCTCTTGGTGCCTTAATGTCTCATTAGAGCACTACACTCCCAGAATTCAGAGCTACTTGTGGTTCCTAGAGTCTCTAAAAGTAGGTTGGGAGCCAGAGCCTTCAGCTATCAGGCTCCTTTCGTGTGGAACCAGCTCCCAGTCTGGGTTTAGGGGCAGAAACCGTCACCAGAGTTTAAGAATTTAAGAATTTAAAGTTTAGTTAGTGAGTGAGGAGTGGCAGCGTCCGCCTAGCGTGGCCCCCCTGCTTCTCTTGGTAGTCATCAGATTCCTCTACCTTATAATCAATAATATTGTAAAAGTAAAGAGAGGCCGGCCAGTAAAGGCCGATCCGGCTGGAGTCCCTACGTTTTCTTTTCGACCAGCTTATTTCCTTGAATTAGGATGGCAACGAGATCTTGGTTGCAGCTGTTGCCGTGGTCCGGCTGCACTCTCTGCTCCTGCCCTGCAGTGTCCTGCTGAACTTTTCTGCATCTCGCTACATCCACCTATGCTCTGCTATGCCATGCCACACCCTATAACGCCCTGCTAAGACATGAACTACTACGACTACCATTTGTAGTCACTCTTCCATTATCTTTAGGGTGACTTTTATTGCCACTGTGCATCACACCCCCAACCGGCACCGTCAGACACCACCTACCAAGAACCTGGGTCTGTCCGAGGTGAAAAGGGAGGTTTTTCCTCACCACTGTCGCATTGCTCGCTCTTGGGGGAATTACTAGAATTGTTGGGGCTTTGTAAATGACAGTGTGGTCTAGACCTACTCTATCTGTAAAGTGTCGTGAAATAACTTTTGTTATAATTTGATACTATAAATAAAATTGAACTGAATCACGTTCTGTGTCATCTGCTTGACCGGAAGTGAAGTAACATAACAAATACGTTGATTTAAATTTTTCTAAACATAATTAAACAGAAGTCTTTTGGACCTAAATGTAACCAAACTGTGATATTTACACAATGTTTACAATGTGTTATTAGAACCAAAGTTGAAAAAAAACGCTCTTTTGGGTTGTGGTTTAGCGCTAGAGAGGCTCTTTCATTTAACCCTTTATAGGTTGTTTTAGGGGGTTGGAATAATCAACCTGTTTATTTGGATGATTTGTTGACGAATACTAATATTTTCAGCTGACTTTAGTATAATTTATACTTTTTTGCTGACTTTTGAATTGTACTGGCCACAATTAGTGGCTAATTTTACTAACATTTTACCAAATGTTTTTAATGTTAGCCTGTTGTCATTTTCTATAATAACTTTTGAAAATTGTTTTAATTTAACTGACATTTTCTCATTTAACTGTAGCATTCTGACGGCCTAAGTTAGAAGCTAATGGTACATGTTTGCCAATATAAGCCTTGTAAGGCCATATTTAGCAACAATAGTTACTGGATTTTTATCACTTTAACATATTCCACAGATTACAATTTCATTTTGGTCATAAACTTCATCCTGCAAGGGTAGGTTGCTACATTAATATCTATATGCTGTAAGTGTTGGTGTGAACTTACATTATTGGGTGGTTGTTTTTGGTCCAAGTGATGTCAGCAGGGGGACGGGACTCCACCTCACAGATGAAGGTGGCATTGTGATCCAGTAACACGTCCACTGTCTCCAATAAGGTGATGATACGAGGCGCTAGCGGGGAACACACACAGAAAACATGAAGACTTTAATTACAAAACAAGAAACTGACCTAAAGAAGATAAAATGCAACAATAGTACTCAGTAATCAACTCTATCACCAGGTACTGGACTTTTTGATTTTCAATAGAATATATTAAGGCCATAATCACACTTGACTGAATGTGCCAGAGCTGAATCACAGCTGCATCTTTTCAGCCAAATTATTTGGCATTCTTGGCATTCCTGTCTGTTTATAACTAATGGGACCAGATCAGAGGTTTTGTTCCAGCTTTGACCTGAGTAGAGCAGAAGAGGGGTGACTTGAGGAGAAAAGAAAAAAAGGATTGGAAGTAGGAGATGATGACAGCAAGGGAAAGATTTATAGTTGAACTCGAATTTTAGGCTTTATTTTTATTCAAGCAGAAGTTGATGCAAGGACAACAATGTCATTTGAGGTTCAAGGGGAGGCTCCATCCCCAGTGCACACACTGTTCTCAACTATCTCATTTTCACAGATGGTCTTTGTTAATAGGAAAGTGGGTATTCCAGTTCTGTGTACACAGAGTATACAAGTTATTGGAACCACTTGTTCTTTTCCATGATACAAACCAGGTAACTCAAGTAAACAAGTGACCAATATACTGCATGGTTAGTCAAAAACATGAGTTGTAGAATATGACATTTTTTTCTGAAAAGTGAGACACGCTTAGAAGGGAAAGCCACTCAGCATTATTATAACTCTGGGTGAATATTTTGAGCAGGAGAAAATGAGAGGGGGAGTAAAAACAAAGAAGAGACATGTTCAAAGAGTAAAGGGATGGAGAAAGATAGCGGCCGAACAGGGGTGAGGCAGCAACTGTTTATACGGTGGATTCAGATCAGAGGCATTAGGCTTGTTTTAAACTTTGGATGAACTGAGGAGAGGAAGAGGAAAAATTGAAAACAGAGGAGAGAAGAGAGATGGAAAGATCAGAGGAGAGGGAAGGAATGGAGAAGAAAAAGAAAGAATAAAGGAAAGGATTAGGGTATAATGGACAGTGTGCTTGTTTTGTATGTTGTGAAACAAGAATTTTGAAATAACATAGCTGGAAAAGACAGCCCACATCTACACCCCCCATCCTGAGGTCACTGCTGCTGTTTGACTCATGAACGAGTGGAAAGAAAGCTACTTGCTGTAAATCAAAGTGAAACCCTGGCACGGGGTGAAACATAATTTCCAAACCATGGGATGCAATTTTAGCCA
Source organism: Etheostoma cragini (assembly GCF_013103735.1). NCBI lineage: Eukaryota > Metazoa > Chordata > Actinopteri > Perciformes > Percidae > Etheostoma > Etheostoma cragini. The sequence goes on from NC_048422.1 coordinate 8,557,387, forward strand.
TGGTGAAATATCTCACTGGTACAGTACCTGCTGTATAAAGGCATTTCATGGATACAGTCCCAAATCTTATTTTTAGCCATGCAAGAGGCATGGCTGAATGGATGGCATCATTGTTCTGTCTGTCGTTGATCCATAGTCTGTCATTGCCAAACCATCCTCCACAGCGCTGCGACGGAGGGTCTGGCTAGTCCACACAGATTTTTGGGATGGGAGAAAAACGTGCTGTGGTTTACTGGCCTTTCTTTAAACCAATCACAATCGTCTTTGGTGGCGCTAGGATTGGGAAAATCAGCAGAGCCGCTTCAAAATAGAGTCGGGATGGAACTTGTTTTGGTGGAACGTGTATGTTCCAAAGTTGTTTTAGCCGTGCAACAGACAACTCAGATTGGACAGATAGTCTAGCTAGCTGTCTGGATTTATCCTGCATAGATCTGAGGACCAGTTAGCCACAGTCCTCATAAATCCACCAGAGTTTAAAATGTCAACACAAAGGAATCCCAAGGTAACGGCCATCCGGCTTGAATGAGTGAAAGAAGGTGGAGTTTCCGATGCCAATGGAGCAATCAAGGAAGTAGACTAGTTTGTCAGTGGCTCAACTACTGTTGGATTGATTGTTATGAAGTTGTGTACAGACATTCATTTTCTCTAGGCCATGAATCCCAATGAGATTGGGGATCCAAGGACTTAAGCACCACCAGCAAATTGAAATTTTGGGCTTTTACCTAAAGATCTTGAGAACTATTCAATGCATTGCAATTGAAATTGGTGAAGATACATGGTTCCCATGTTTGAAGACTTTTCTTCTAGCGCCACCTAAATATTCACATTTGTGGATTTTAAGTGCCACAACTATTTTAAGGATTACAATTCATGTCCCCCTCACGATGAATTTAAATCGTCAGGTCAGAACCTTAATTAATTAACCTGTTGTTTAGTTGCTATAATGACACTCCCATCAGCCTCAGCTGTGCTTTGTGTTTAGTGCTAATTACTTTACTGGCATGCTAAACTAAGATTGATTTGGGGATGATGTTAAGAAGTTTTTATTCCACACCTTTTTGCTCTTGCTATTGCCAGTATTATGTCTGAACAGATGGACAACATCTGAGAGCGAAGGGTTGGTTGTGGCTCATGTTTAACCCGATGACTCATTATTTAGAGCGTGCAAGAGCCTCACCGGATTTGGCCTTGTGAGTTTGTAATTGCTGTTTGGACACCAGAAGTGATACAGTGCGGTTTAGGGCTGCAGAGGACGCCAGTTACAGTGGCCTTTACTGTGTGGATTGCAAAAGTTTACTTGATCCAAACCAACTGGCTCATCTTGTCACCTACTTTGCATATTTTGTTGTTTGTGTGTCCAGTGGACTTAAAGATGTAATGTTGCTGATGAGCTTAAAAGTGATGCTGATTTGCTGCACTATGTAAGTATGAATCCATCTAAAAAGCAATGTTGTAAAATGTTCAGATATTACAGCCAACAACGAAATGTTCATGAACAAGAACCATTTGAACAAAAAGCTACATATGGTAAACCAATTAGTAAGCATGGCATTTTAACCCTAATCCCTAATCCTAACCCTTGTGTTCCGTTTTAATCCAAACTACAATCTTTTTCCTAAACTTAACTAGTTGTATTGATGCCTAAACCTAACCATCATCGCCGCACGATGCTCAATTTTTGTTGGAGCTCTGGTTGGCCGCATATTTTTGTAATATATACGTTTCAGTGTGCATTCATTTTCTTTTATTGTACAAGGCTATTCATGAGAATTTTTTGAACAAGTACATCTTTCGCCATTTTGTCAAAGATATTGTGTTCTTATCTATCCTACAAATGTCTTTTACAACATTTGCTTTTATTTCTTCCTTATCTATGCATTTCTAAGCAACTGACCACTGAAATAATCTTACTCACTCAACTGTGTGTTCTTTTTTAGTTCCTCCCATATTCATTTGGTCTGTCAACCTTTTCTTTAATAGATTCCTTCTGTAGAGCCTAAAACATATTTAACATCCTTTGGTTCCTTTGGTGTTTTCTTTGATTTACAGTTTATCCTCTAGGTTTTTTCCACACTTTAATTACATTGGAAACAGAATTCTCTCCACTTGATTCTTTCATTGTGGTCCATCAAGAACAAACACAAAAATAGTATTGTTCTCGTGGCACGATAGGGCATCAGATGTCTGCAGGGGAGTCATCCATTGTTTGTAGTGGTTCAGCTCCCACGGACATCCTCTTTGAACCTATCATGCATAAGTTGTCTTGATTCATCATGCTAGAACACATTTTTCAATACAGGCTGGCTGCATAGTTGAGTGAATGCATGGGTAATTAGATAAGACAAAAAAATGTTGATTCCACTGTACACGGTCACATGTTGTCTGCAACACAATTTTGGCTTACGCTGTTCATCTAAGAACAATTGAAAGCTTTAAACTTGAAAGCAGTCTATTTCTCAAGACCTCTGTGACTTGTGAAGGTCTTTCGAGACAGATCTATTTAAGGGCACACATTAACATCCATTGTATTTGTTTGCTAAGACATTCTCTACAGTTGGTTTCATCACCTCAGTAGAAACATGTGTGTACAAGTTTGAGTTGTTGTGTGTAAACCAGGGCTCCTTAACAGGGAGTCCAGTAATATGTAACTTCATTTTATACTTTACATGTAGTAGGGGTCCCTGTTCCAGCTTTCTTTCAGTTGAGGGGCCCTTGTCTTAAAGAACGCTGAAGACCCTTGGCCTAAACAGTGCCAACTGTGTCATACTGTGTGTTTACTGTTTTTGCTGCCCATGTTAACCATTTTTCCCCATATGCCTCAAAATCACAATCAAGAGATAATAATAATCGTATTGTGCTGTTGATGTTGTTTTACAGCACTTGTCAATCTAGAGTTCCTCAATTCTAATTTGAAGCCAAAGGTTGTAAATTCTGTGCATGATTAAGTAATGGCTGGTCGTAAAAAACAAACCATACTCTTGTTTGGTCGCTTCATTTGAGTTTGGTAAAGTTGCAAAAAGTAACTTTTGTGCATTTAAAATAATTGTCCTGAAATGAACAGAAAGATGCTTATATGTTTTCTTTTTTTCTTACAATGAGATTAAACAGATTCCAGTATCAATCTGTGTCTGTGGGTGAAGTACAAAGCCTGAGCCTGGGCGTGATAAGGGGGAGGCAGGGGGAGAGCTAGCCCTGTTCTGTCCAGAGTTAAAATAAACAGCTGCTGATTTATTAACACGTCTTGTTTGTATCAACAGCACGTTAACATATGTCAATTTTTTTAGGATGGAATTTATGAGTATTTTTTCTGAGCCCTATAGATGGAGCTCTCTGTTCAACAGGGTTGAAAGCAAGACAATACAACACTCACAATTTAGTTTGGACGGTACTGTGGGTGTAGAAATGTACACTTTGATCATGGATTTCACCTTGGATGATGACAGTAATTATAGAAAGAATCCCATTAGCTTGGATAACATCTTCTACATCTACTTTTTCCTCTATTTGCAAAACCAGCAATTCTTGATTTCAAACAGTGTTTCTGGTGGAATTTAATAATGTTGTAGACAGATAAATCATTATTCTTACTCCTATGAGCAAGTTATTACTGACAGGATGCCTAAAGTAACTTGGACCAACAAGAAAGAAGACAACCACATTCATTTCAGCGTTCTAATCACTGACACATTGCACAAAGCACGGGTCATCAGTCAAGCCTGCAGCCCTGCACCACGGCAACCCAACCCATCTACATCATCTACACTGGCAGAATGTGACAGCATCTACACCACATGTTTCTCTGAGCCATTCTGCAGCATGTACTCTACATCTGTACTTATAAAACATTGTCAAGTTTGTCAATGGTCTGCTTTGCAGGCCTGTGCATGTGATTGTGCCAGCGTTTGACATGGTGCCTTTCTCACATGTCCCTTGGCCACGGTTGGACTTGCTGCCGTCAAAAGTGTTTAATGTACTACGATGTCCCTATTTCAATATTTCTGGACCCATTTTTTTAGCCAAAACGCCCTGCAACTTAATGAAACGCACACATATGGACAAAACACAAGCAAATTAATTTGACAAAATGCTGCAAATACACACAACACAACCAAATCCATAATGCACTGCAAATGTAGAAACAATGCAAAAAAAGCACAAAATTCCCCGAAAACAAATGCAACAACAAAAAAACGCTGCATCAAGATTACACAACAGAAGTTCTCCAGGCCTGATGTGTTGTGTATTT
>NC_048422.1:8562895-8564498 GCF_013103735.1 Etheostoma cragini
ATATATATATGTATATATGTATGTGTATATATATATGTATATATGTATGTGTATATATATATATATATATATATATAAATGTGTGTGTATATATGTGTGTGTGTATATACATGCATACACTTTTTTGTTGTCGCATATCCCAATTAACTTTTGTATCCAATCTAGTCCCTGTTACTTATACATAATACAGTATTTTACCCAACATGGGCAAACAAACGTTCAAGAGAATAGTCCCATCACCCGTTAAACGTTGGATGCCAGATAAGAGAACTTTTTTTTTCATGAACTGCGTGTTTCTTAGAAAGGGGAAGTGTCACACACTGTCACAGCAGCAAGGCATAGTCTAACTCACCACGTAACATGTCTTTACACACACACACACACACACAAACACATGAGGCATCTTTTGTGTCCACCTGTTGCCTGCCAGCCTATATGTCCTGTTTTATTTTGGGAACGGAATGGCATTTCAGTTCACTTAGCCATTCTGCTTTGGATGGAGCTAACTATTGTATTCCCTAAGCAGGCACAACCACTCATTGTTGATACAATAAGTTAAAAACTGTAGTCTAAGGCTTTAAAAAACTTAGTTTAGGTTAGTTGTTGTGGATTTAGTTTGTGCTACAGTATGAGGCTTCAGATTTTATTTTATGGACAATACCATTTGCAATGGTGAGGTTGCCGTTGATATTGGTTGTCGTTAAAAGCTAAGAGATTTTTTGCCCAATTTGAGTTGCCTTTTTGATATCCCCTCCTCTTTATCTTTGTTATACTGTATACGTTTGACTCTCATCTACCTCTATCTTCATTTCTTAGATTAAACAACGCATCCATGTCCTATTCATGAAGGAGGCCAACTACAGTACATTATTTAAGCAGTTTCATTGACATTGCACACCACTAGGTGCTGCTGTTGTGTGAGACATTGGATTTTTTCTAATAAAGGCAACACGCTACTGAAGTATCTCAAACACATGCAAGGAACCAATACCAGACCCCAAGAAAAAAAATGAAAACCCATTACAGTATCAGAATACTGCTTTGCCAGGGACCACTGACTTAGCAGTATAATTCTGGAACACTTGTGTTTTGATACTCTGACTCCCTCTGCTGACACAGAAAGGAACTGCTCCTGAACCAGGATCACAACAGTAAACTCAGCTCTGTGAGTTTTGCTAACATTGTTTAAAATATATTTCATTTATTTGAGAGACTGAACAGTCATTTAGTAATCTACCTTTGTCATGGAGTTTACAGATTAATAGCGTCCACTCATCCTGTATGTTGTGGAGCATTGGATTACTACTCTTTCGTAACAGTTCAACTAAACAGCTGTTGTCTCTTGAGGGAGCATAAACACTTCTACTCACATTTGACCCTGAAGTGGTATTTATAATAACTGCAGGAAAAACTTTTACTTATAGATCTTTCAAAGCTCCATGCGTCAGACGTCAAGGGGCAGCAGTAAGGATTTGAATATGGGTCACTGCTAGGGACTCAGCCTACATGGGGAGCACAGTCTACCGCAATGATCATCAACGGGCGGCCCGCGGGCCGAATGCGGCCCGCCTAGCCGTTTGATCCGGCCCGCGACTGGATTCCA
>NC_048422.1:8564598-8605924 GCF_013103735.1 Etheostoma cragini
TAAGGGTCCGGCCCCCAAGGAGACTGTCTGGTAAAATTCTGGCCCTCTGACAAATATAGTTGATGACCCCTGGTCTACCGGGTGAGCTAGAGGTTGCCCCAAATTTTTCCTATGTGTACAGTATACTTAAACAAACAATAAGTTTATTAGTAGTGAAAATAATGAGCTAGCTAGGCTGATGTCATATGGCAGGTCATGAGTGCAAAGGCCCAGTCTCCTATAGTTTTTAGCCTTATGTTATTAAAGTTATTAATAGAGACTTACCACAGGATCTCAGGCTGCACTCATTCATATGTCTCGTATAGTCAGGAGCCACCACTATAAATGCATTACAGGTGATTTTTTTAAATTTTATAATGCATTTTGAATTATTTGAGTTTGACCTGAAGAAATTCTGAGATAACTAGTGTTTCAATCCTGTACTTTGGTTAGTTGAATTATGCTATTTAAATTAAATAAGTAATGTATCTGAGAATCATATTCATACAAATAAAAAGATGATGCATTTGAAAGATTTGAAATGGTGATGTTAGATGTCTCTGTTAGGGACATAACATAAACATTTTCAGGAACAAAACCAATCCAAAACAGCACCTCTATGGAATTAAGAAGAATATCTCATTTATCTGTGTTCACTGTATTCCAAACGCACAGGGGATTTAGGGGTGCCTATCCACACTTGAAAGACTGCTTGCACCACCTGTCCGGGTTTGCCATTTTTGAGTGTTTGCTCTCCACCTAACGATCAGCATCATGACCAGGGTGCCTTAGCTTGAACCCAATTACTGAGAGTATTGGATGTCTGTCCACAGGAAGCCCTCCTGGATTATTGTTCTCGTTATTCTACTGTAGAAACTTGCAGCTGTCATCTGCTAGGACCAGCTGCATACTGTCTATTCTTTTTCAGAAAGCCATTTTAAGTGAGCTAAGATAGGATAATTGGGGTCTAGGTTTTCTAGATGTATATTGGTTTCATAACCACTGTGTCCACATCATTTCAGTATTAAAAATAACTTACTAAACATACACTTTGGCACCAATTGCAATTCACATGTTACATTCTAATCAGCTTGGGGAGCAATCTATAAATCATGCACTCTATGTATGCATGCACACTGTACAAAACCAACCACAAAAGGATCTGGTACATGCTCAATATTTGTTTAGGATCTACATAATGTTGTTGGTCATTATTACTTTTATATAGTGTGTACTTATATATACAGTACACCTATGTTTTCACTAACTAGTATGTACATAATGGTGTTTATGCTTATTTTTTACTTTTCATTTGTTCAGCTTTTGTTATACTTGTTTTAGCTGTATGATTTTGTCTTTATCTTTCCTGTTTTGCTGTGTGTGTATTTACATTTACAGCAACTTCAAACTGGAACCCAGTATATTGATTCTGATTATGAGGACAAGTCTTGAAAGTTGGCCAACAGCAAATTGTCAATCAATGGGTTTGCTAACTCACACACTCTCTCTCTTTCTTTCTTTCTCTCTTTCTCTCTCAATTTCAATTTTCAGTTTCATGTTGCTTTGTTGGCATGACAAAAATACATCTGTGTTGCCAAAGCATAAGAGCAAACATACATATAAATAACAACAAGGAGTAAATACATCTGATATAATAATACAAGTAAACAGGATACGTATTATATAATTGTAGATATTAAACAAAGATGCATGCCCCTCAAAGGGTACTTTGAAACAATAAAAAAAGAATAGAAAAATGATATGTAAAACTCTCTTTTTATTTTGCCCAGTGTTGTGGCAGGAGAAGACTCTTTATATTTGGGACATGTACATAGGAAATGTAATTCTGTTTCGATATCCTGGTAGCAATGTATACAGACACATTCCTCTCTTGGTCTCCACACTTTTAAAAGTCGACCTCTTTCAATTTCCAGCTCATGGTCACTGACTCTGTATTTTGGTAAAATTTGTATTTCTTTTGGATTTTTTGTTTTGAGATAGTGTATTCAGCCAATTGGATGTCTCTGTTTAGGGATTGATTACGGAGGAGGTTGTGTTGTATTTTATTTTCATTTCGCCATTGTTCTTTATACTCGTCTTTTAATTTAGTTTCAAATCTTTTGATTGAAGACTGAGGATTGTGGGTGTGGCGGCTCTGAGACTCTGAGACTGTGTACCTGCCTCTCTCTCTCTCCCTGTCTGTACAGTACTGTGTTTAGCTCCGTGTACCTCCAAACTAGCTGGTCCAGGGGATGGACATCTGAACACTGCAGGTTGCTCAGAAGAGCTTTGTGTGCATTGTATTTTTTATCAGCTTGATTTAAATGCTGACAAAATTTAATTTACCTTTTTTTGGATTTGAATTTTCAGAAGGAATATACCAAGTTCTGGGGTTTTGGGGTGTTTGGGCAAACTTTTAGAATATTCTTTAACTAACTTTTAGAACAGTATTCCAATTGGTATTTTCAGAGTGAGTTTTATCCTAGCTTTTGAAATCCTGTTTTTGAAATTGGGCCCCAAACTCCGATTTTGTAAATCATTACTGCTGTCTGGTGTTGTCAGAGAATTGTAGATTTTTAGCCAAATTCTTGCGGGGATATTTGTTTTTCTAAATTTGCATTTGAATGCATACAAAGCTTTTTGAGCTTTATTAAACAGTGTGTTTATGGCCAGGTTGAAACTCCCTGTTGCACTAATTTCAACCCCTAAGTCATTATATTATCACTTCTGTTCTAGTCTGGTGTTGCCCAGAAGGAAGTTGTAACTCTCCGTGTACAGTGATTTAATAGAGTCATGAATTTTACCCCGTAGTGTTTTTGTGTTTTTGATAAAGGTGTGCAGAGTGTAAATCTGGTCTGACATACAATATTTCGGTAAAAAGCCAATTTGATTTTTACTTTAGAGGATGTTGTGCTTGGTAAGAAAGAACAGTATTCTGGCATTAATAATACTGCAGAGAACCTTCCACGGACTGCTGTTGACACAAATGCCTCTGTAATTGTTAGGTTCCAATCTTTGACCACTTTTGAAAATAGGGGTGATGAGTCCATGGTTCCAGATCTCAGGGAAATAACCAGACTCCAGAACAGCTTGTGGAGGGCTACTGTGCTTTAGCATCGCAGGGCAGATGTTGTCCACTCCACCAGTCTTTCCATCCTTCAGAGCCTGGAGTTAGCTTTGGATTTCTATTAGTGTTATATCTGTATCTAGGGGGTTTTGGTGGTCTTTCACCTTTTCCTCTAACTGGTGAAGATTTTCAACTACTGAGTGTTGGGTTGATTCACTATCATCAATATTTGTATACAAATTCATTTATTTAAAGTGATTTTTTCACATCAAACCATTTTTTTATTGTTAATTTATCTTTATTTAGTGCTATGTACTGAATTTATTCCAAAAATTACTGAAGTAGATTTGGTCAATTGCTATTTTATTAAGTTCTTCAGATCCGGAACTCTCTTTTTCTTATTGATTAGTAATTTGTAGTATTTTAGTGCTTGATGGTACTGGACCCGTATTTCACTGATAATAGTCTTAGTTTTTTTCTTACTTTCTTTCTTTCTTTCTCTCTCTCTCTCTCTCTCTCTCTCTCTCTCTCTCTCTCTCTCTCTCTCTCTCTCTCTCTCTCTCTCTCTCTCGACAGACACACACCACACACACAAAGCAGGTAAGTCATATCTGGTGTCAGCCAGCCCCCCCTTCTCAACAATGTCTCAACGTGTCCTGCAATAATTAACCAGCTGCTGCAGTGTGCTACACAAGCTCACCTCTAACCACATGCTCGTTACTCTGGACCTATGAGTGCGCACAAACACACACACACACACACACACACACACACACACACACACACAAAGGTACTGGACCTAAACTATGGAGTGAACCAGCTTCAGTTGTTTGGAGGTTGAAGGACCAGCCAGGTAGGTGTAACTGTGTGATTGACCTTTTTTATGCATCAGTTTGTTAAAGTAAGCTTTTCTGTGGAAGTTAAGGAACCAACCCGTGCTACTTTAAGGTAATTAAAAAACATGTATTAAAACAGAATTGACCTTGATGGACCCATGGTCAAATAGTTACTTAAAGCCTGGTATGAGAGTTTAATGTTCGTTTTATATTTGAATATTAAGAAACAGCATACACCTCATTAAATGCCAACTTCATGAAACAGTTAATAATGATACAATTAAAAATGCAAATGACTGCAAATGTATATATGAAAGCCAAGTTATAACTTTATCATAATTGTGATATTTTTTACTACTCATTAAATGGGTCTGCTTTATTTAAAAAGTCACAAGTGATATAGTGCTTAAAAATACAAGTAATACATGAGTTTAGTCAATCAGTATAATTTAATGACTGTGAAATCAAACAGAACCCAAAGGGACCGAGGATTCAACAGGAGGTCCTTCACATATTTAGGTCCAATCTGAGCATGTGACTGAGAAAGACCAAGTGTCAAACACTAGAATAGAGTGCAAAAGAGAAAGGAGTGGAGTAAAAGAGAGGGAGAGGCATGCAGGAAGGCAATACAGGGAGAAACTGGGTGTGTCATGGTTTACCTTGGGTTTTTCCCCGTTGGCTACACATTTTCCTGCTCACAGAGTGACAATAAAAAAAACTTGTTTTCTGTGTATATGCGCTGCCTCCTTCATTGCTCTACATTTAGGCCCATTGGTAATACATGTCTAAGAACAGAAAAAGCTGTCCAATTTTCGTCCATCCCAATAATGTGTTATTTAGTTAGGGGTCACAATGTAGACTCTCCCTCAAGTTTGATTCTGTTATCATTGCCACCGGTTGGGTTGCTCTGATTTATTCATGTTTTCACTTCAACAACATCAGCTGGCACTGTTGCATGTACCCTTTAAACTCATGTGGCAATACCTCACTAGACGTGAACTGGAACACAGGTGGATCCCTAACTAGGAGCCAGTGGTTGTGACACTTGATTGTAAAAACCTGTTGTTGTGTTTCGCACTAATGACTTCAACTGTCTCAATAGCCCGATACTCTTGTTTTATGAGATTCTTTGGCTTTCAGGCTGACAGCAGATATCTACCTTTGAGCTCAGGTTAAAAGGCCGCTGCTGGTGATAGAACAGTTTCTGTGTTGGATTTATGAACTCAGATTATTGACTTTGCAATGTTTACCATTTATCAGTAGTTCTCCGTCGATGGCGTTGCTTTGGCTTTTGACCTGCATGAGATTCAGAAATCAAACGCACGCACATACAGTGCAAGTTAATTAAAAAGAGGAATGAAAAAAGAATCTTTTGGAAATTGGTCTTAATGCCATAAATTTGAAAAAATCAAAAAGGAAGGAAAAATTCAACCTTTAAGAGCACCAATTTTCTTCTTGTGAATGAATAATGTATCATAAATAAATATACTTTCTTCCTTAAAATACAGGGGGCATGGGTATAATTCCCTTAGAGACAGGTGTATTTTTATTATTAAAGGCCAGTTATTTCATAGATCAGGATACTATGCATCCTGACAAAATTTACCCCCACATCATCACATACCATTCACCATACATAGAGATTGGCATGGTTTTTATTTCAGTTAGCCTACTAGCTGGTTGGATTTGCATTGAGCGATGATTCTATGAAAAGTACCACATGCAAATCTCTAGGTATGTGATGATGGGGGGGGGTGGGGCTATTTTAATTCCAAAGGCCAAGGGAACTTTATCAGGATGCATAGTATCCTGGATCCATGAAATAATTTAATTTTATTTAAATGCAATTCAATTTTATTTATATAACGCTAAATCACAACAACAGTTATGTAATTAAGCTTTTCATAAAGGAGCAGGTGTAGACCGTACTCTATAAAATAACTGGCCTTTAATAATAAAAATCTGCCTGCTTTTGTGGGAATTCAACATAGGGGTGTGTATACTCGTGCCCCCTGTATTTTAAGCAAGGACATTTCTTAAATTACAAAACATGATTCATTCACAAAGAAAATTTGTGTCCTTAAAAGTTGGATTTTTCCCGGTAAAAGGCATTAAGATAAATTTCTAAAAGAGGATTTTTTTGTTCCTCTCTACTTTAGCATGGGTTCATAAACATATGAGTACCACTGTACATGCAGACAAAAACACACAGTTTGGATGCATGTTCTCCATGGGAACCTTAAAACCTGCATGTTGAGGCTTGAAAGAGATACAGTCAACTGTTTACATTAGCTCAGGTTAGAGATAGAAGAGAAAGACAATGAATCTTTGGTCTTTGTACCAAAAACCATCTGTATTTGAGCTATCATTTCACTCAGTCTCCCTCTCTCAACTCCATTACATAATTTGTAGTATATGAAGTATATCTATTGTCTTTTTCATTCTAGGCACTTCTGTTTTTTATATGATAGTGACAAATGTAATTCTTATCATCTAACGGATAACCCATTACTTGAAGTCATGTTATAAAGAAGGTGTTCTCACATTACTTCTATTAGAATAAAAAGTACAGCTGTTATATATTGTCTAATAGGTATAAAAATATCTCTGGTAAATATTTTTCTATACATTTTCTATCGCAATGTTGACAAGAAAACGTGGCTTTACATTGTGATGCTTGCACTTTATGTTCATTTTGCACTAAAGTTGTTAGTAACATGAGAAAATACTCTATTAATTTGTCATGTATTTAATTCATACAGGAATATACAAACATATGTCTGCACCATGTGGTTATTTCATATATCGATTACATTCTATATTGTGATAATCAAGACAATTGTCATTATCGAGACATGAAATGACCTACGTAAATCGGATAGAAAAATGTTGGCCATATCTCACAGTCCTAAATAAATAATAATAATATAATAATAAATAATATATGAATTCACCATGGTGTAAAACATATCACATGTGAAACACAGTTTTACATGTGATTAATTCAGGTGACGTGTTTTCCGAGGTCCGATATACTGTATGTATAACCTGTGTAGGACAACATCATGTGTGACACCAGACATTTTAATATAACGTGAAAAAGCATACATTTACATATAGGTACATGTTGTTCTATGGACATTTTGAAATATATAGCTCAGTCAGTAGGGTTTGGGGTTGGGAACCAGAGGGCTGCTGGTTCAAGTCCCCAAACAGACATAGGAATGGTGGTGGACGGATAGCTGGACTGCCAGTTCACCTCCTGGGGACAGACAAGGTGCTCTTGAGCAAGGCACTGAACCCGCAACTGCTCGGGGCGCCTTTCCATGGGCAGCCCCCTTACTCTGACATCTCTCCATTTAGTGCTAGCATAGGGTCTGATATTGTGTGTGTAGTTCAGGCATTTGTGCAATTTGTGTATTAACAACAGAGTGTAAATTGCAACTTCCTCTTGCAGGACTAAAAAAGGATATATTACATTGCATTATATATATTTGACACACGTTTTGAAAAAGATCAGTACACCCTCATTGCTTACATTCTATTAACATTGCATGGAAAGTTGGGTTACTGCACCTTTAAATTATTTTGTAGCTATACAAGAGTGAACTGTCAGTCAGAACGGGGAGTGCTGGGGCTGCTGGGATGAAAAGACAACTGCTGAATACCTGAGATATTTCTTCTACCGGAAAACAGGCTGAGACAGAGAGAGAGAGAGAGAGAGAGAGAGAGGTGGAAAGAGTGACAGAAAGAGACAAGTAAGACAGACCCTGCTTTTACACTGCTGTGTTTTTCACACAGATTCAGAAGAACAACAAAAACAAGAAAGACAAGTTTCAAAAGAATAAAAAAAGAGAGAAGCCACGTGGATGATCTTTACACTCTCTGCTCAGAGGCACAGGCTTCACCGACCAAAGAATAAACAAACGGTTGGCTCTACACTGTCATCACTGGTTACTGGGTGGAGTACTGTTATTAAATCTCTTGGAGACAGCACAAAAAAAGAAAGTGAAAGAGTAAATGCACAGCTAGAGAGAGAGAGAGAGGGAGAGAGAGAGAGCGGGATAAATATAACACAACAACTTCAAAGAGAGTGAGAGAGAGAGAAGAGATATATAAAGCACAGAGAGAAGAAAGACAGGGACTCAGAAACAGAATCAAGGAGAGAGCTCTAATTTGTCATGTTAAAGACGGTAAGACCAAATTATGTTGCACTATTTGTGGAGTTGTACAAGTGACGTGTTGTTCATTTTTCTGTGCAATTCCTTACTCCATGTTGACATAGGAAGTACCATTCAACAAGTCGGCAGCCTCTCGTGTAAGTAAGCGTCGAGCTCCAGATGTTTCCAGTAGCCCTTGCTATGAATAATGTCTTCATTTGTTTTTCCCTCTGCAGTAACCCAAGATGAATAAAGCACCTCTTCTCCCAGTGATCCAGGCAGGGGACGGCAGGACACTGTCCAGGTGGGTCACTTGGTGCTACTCAGACTCTGCTGAGTTTTGTTTGAAAGTACTCCGGTATGTATGTTACATGTGGACACAGATTATCAAGCTCCGTGAAACGCAATAATGAATGTTGTCTGACACATGTCAGCCATATTTGGCCCATGACTACTCAAAAAATTACTACTGCGCTGCTTTGTGCTCATGGTTTTCTAAACCTTTTGAATTTAGTCATTCAGAATATGAATCAGCATGATTGCCCAAGTATGTGCACTCATACTAAGAATTTGATTCTGTTTTTTTTTTTGCTCTTAGTTCACATGTGCAGAATTGTCACATGGTTGCTTTCTGTAGATGAGGCTTGACAGTATTGACAGTGTATACAGCGTGCTTAGATATATTTTTACCAGTAATGTTAAAAAACATTGTGTGTTTAAACTATAAAATGTGTAATAGACCGGCACAGTGGATGTTGCTGTTTGTTTCAGAGCACAGTTTCTCTCACTGCTCAACACCTACAACTGCTTCCTAAAGGACCACACTCAACTGCACCTCGGTTACTTTCAGGTATGTTATAATTCCATTTCCACCTTTTCAATGTTGTTTCGCATTAATTTATGTTTGTCAGCCTTGTCATTGCCCTTAGACATGTGTCATAACCAGGGCCAGACGCAATCCGCGGACGCAGAATTCCTTCAGGAATTTTCTGCAGATTTTCCTCACATTTTTTACATTAAAAAAAACAAAAAACTCTGAATGTAAACACATCTGCAACGCAAGCAGAATAATCTGCCTCTTAAATTCCTGCAGTTTTCATTTTAAATGACAAAACAATTGTGTTTGGGCCTGACCATTACTTTGTAGCAAGTCTCAGCTGTGTAACACAGGAGGTTGCAAAGTCTAGACGTAAAAAGTATCTCCAGGACTCTAATTAATAAATAATTACTAGGGTTAGGTACAAAAACCCGGTTTCACTGTGGAACCGGTTTCTACACAAGCGGTACTAATTAGACCGGATCAGAACGCAAATTTTGATTCCTCATTGTGTCGACTGAAATATTTTCCCTTTGTCACTCTGACACGGATATAAAAATATCACACTTTCTCCCTAGACTCCTGTTGCTAGGTACCGTAAATGTGGGCTAATTTTAAATTGCCATGTTTTCCCTCTGGTTAGTATACCAACTCAACATTCATTGTTTTGTTACTTGTTATAATAATATTGTATTTTTTGTTCACTGTTAAATGATTGTAGTTGTGTTAGGTTTAGGTTTACTTGTCATATGTTTCAGTACCTTAAAACGGTTATATGTTGTTAAACTTAAATCATTTTCAGTTTTTAAAAACTATATACTCTATAAAAGAGCCTTTCTTTGATGTCATTTTTCAGTTTCTCAAGAATCAGTTTAGCAATTGGAATCATTTTAAAAGTAAAAATCCAACCGATACCCAACCCTAGCGATAACATGGCTGTTTTTTGAACATGAAATGGTGTGTTAATTGAGTGTGTGACTGTAATTATTCACCCTACAGCAGGTGTCTATGGGTCTGTCTCTGTAACAGGGTGCTGATGGAAAGGTGGTGGTGGAAGGCTTCCTGAATATCTCCTGGGGAGTACGGAGACCCATCCGGCTTAGAATACAGGACGATAAACAGATGCTCCCCTTCGCTCCTGTGTACCCATCTGACCCCACCAGTCCACTCAGCCCCACGGGAGACAAGAGGTTGCTTTCAGCTTTCATGCAATATCACTTACATCGCTGCAAAACAGTGAGATATGACGAATGGATGTTTATTGGAATTCATTCATTCATTTATTCATATTGTTTATACAGGAAAGTTAAAAAGTAACATTACATCACAATGTTAAATGGGCTTGACTCAGTTGAAAACTGGTTTGCAACAGGTTCCTATTCTGCAGAAACACAAGACATGGTTACAGCATGTCGGGACAGACATTTGTATAGGTCATCGATATGGAAAGACAAATTTAGACAACTAAAACAACAATACAGTTACATAAGGACAACGACATTTATACAAGACATCCGCTGGGCTAGACAAATATGGACAGTGCAAACAAGGCTTGGACAATACGTGAGCAAATGAATTAATGCGTGCAAGTGTAACACGCATTAAGGCGTCTGTGGCTCAGGCGGCTGTGGCTCAGTGGTAGAGCGGTTGCCTGCCAATCGGAAGGTTGGTGGTTTGATCCCCGCCCCTGCAGTCATTGTCGAAGTGTCCTTGGGCAAGGCACTGAACCCCGAGTTGCCCCCGGTGCTGCGCATCGGAGTGTGAATGTGTGTGAATGTTTATCTGATGAGCAGGTGGCACCTTGTACGGCAGCCCCGGCCACAGTGTATGAATGTGTGTGAATGGTGAATGTTCCCTGTAGATGTAAAAGCGCTTTGGGCAGTTGTTAAGACTGGAAAAGCGCTATATAAATACAGCACATTTACATTTACATTTACAACATTAGCTGATGGACTTATTTCAATACGATGTTACGTCATCAACATTTGATCAGTTAAAGCCAGAGATAGAATAATAAAAAGAATTCCAAGATGAGTGAATTGGTAATTTATTTAGTTGTCAAGGGAACAGGTTAGATTAGGAGCTGTTCATGACAAGGTCACTTTTTGACTTTCAGACCTGTGATGCTAAAAAAGGGCACATTTGTACAGAGATGGTCATAAATCAGCTAATGTTTTATTTTGTATACTGTAGGTCAACTTTACCAGCCATTATTACATTCCCTCACATAGTAAAACCCAATATGAGCTTCTCAGTGGACAGATCATGCTGACATTTAAACAACCCTTAACCCTTGTATCGTAATCGGGTTAATTCACCCATTTCAAATTTAAATTTTACAAGAAGGAAAATGGCACAGGTTAAATTTTTTCTACTTGAAAATCGACCGCCTTACCTTATTTTCTGTGATAAACATGTATTCCTTATTTTGGACATGACCATATTTTAACCTTATAACAAAAAACGAACACCACTTTAATTTTTAATTGTGTTCTAGTGGAGATTGATTGCATTTCCTAAACATATATGTTATCTAAATTGTTTGAAATTAAGATAAAGACAGTATTTGTATTACAGAATTGTTTTTAAAACCACATATAAGTCACGGGTGATTTTGACCCGAGGGATACGAGAGGGTTCCGAAAGTGAAGACAATACTAGGGTTGATCCTGTTAACACAGCTCTCCACATACGTATGATTGAGTATCCTCTACTTTCAGCAACAAGTCATAATTTTCTCTGCATTTTTCCTTTTTGCAAACAACATTGAAGTGAGCTTTCAGAAAAGTCTGTACACATTCAGGCAAATGTAGGGTAGACTGATTCCATTTTAGATTTTTCACGCAAAAATAGATACTGAAAAGAAGTGAATTTCCACATGACATGCCACACAACATTTAATTAGCTTGTAGACTAAGCTATTATAAATCAATAATATCCATAAGTAGTCTCTTTGTCTCTGTACCCATATGTGGTACAGTTGAGGCAGTACCATGGTTCAGTTGAGACGCTCATTTTTACTAATGTATAGGTAACTGAGCGTTCGTTGCAAATGTGATTAAAAAAAAGTCATACAAAGAAAAAATAACAATTGGGCAACATCTTTGTTTATTCATTTATTTAAATCCATTTATTTCATTTTAATTAGCACTGGTTAAAGTGTATAAAACGTGAACAAGGTATTTAACAAACAGATATTGCAACGGTGCGAATGGAAACATTCCAGTAACAACACTGAGGTGATGTCTCTCTTGAATGGGAGGGACACATTTTCTGGGTGGGCAAAGCAGAAAAAGAAGAGGTAAACCTGCCCCTTATGAGGTCATAAGGAGCAAGATTCCAGATCGGCCCATCTGAGCTTTCATTTCCTCAAAAGCAGAGCAGGATGCTATAGTTATTTAAAGTTGATTTAAGGTGTCTCAACTGTACACATATCTCAAATCTACACAGTGTACCTGTGTAAATGGAGAATAGGAACTTTCCGTAATGATTCTTCCAATGTGTTTTTTTCTTCATATTCTGATGATTTTGGATTAACAGAAGGTACAAAGGATTCACTGTGAAACTACATCCTTTTCTGTTTTTTTGGATTAACTGAAAATGTCTGTAAACTTTACGGGGAAATGTTATGAGTCATTTTCTGCCAGGACATTGTGTTTTTCAACATTTTTTTTTTCTTACAATGTAGACGACTCAAATATTGTGTAAATCAAATGATTCACGCCAAGATTAAGGCATGTAAAATATAATTTAAGTTGAGAGCTCACTTTGAAGCCTCTGAGATGATTCCCTCCATTGTCTGTTTCTCTCTGCAGGGGAATGTCCCGATGGGGAGAATATGTTGACCTCCACCAGATAGATGAGATGACTGACACACCAAAGGACTCAGTAGTCACCAACCCTTTACCAGGTGGGTGTTTCTTTTCCTCCCATATCCCATAATGGAACTCTCAACAATGGTATCTAAAAAAATAGTTGTGAAGAAAGTATACTTTTACTTAAGTAAAAGCAATCCCACAGTGTATTAACGCTTAATCACAAGTCCTACATTCAATATGTTTGTAGTACACCTCGTCTGGAGTTTTCAATTTTCTTTCCGTTAAAGTGCCCATATTATGAAAAAAATTCAAATTTTCTTGGATCTTCCTGTCATTTTGTGTCTCTGGTGTTTCCATGGGCATACAAATAAAAAAAAACAAAAAACTATGCATGCGGTTTTGAGTGAGATACAGGTTTCTGAATGTCCTCTGCCTTCAACCTCCGGGTTAGCTGTTCAAATCTGCCCTGCTTTCTACGAAACTAGCTGAGACGAGGTGGCTAACTCTAGCATTATAGCGCTAGCATGCTTGTTCAATGGCAAAACACTGCTACAACACACACTAGTTCACCATGATCTACAAAAGAACTACTTCCTTGTACCTGTTCTGCAGGTATTCCACAAGACTACTACAAGTCGTACAGAAAGAGTTATCTAGCTGATTGGATCTTACCTAGCTACTGAGCATGTGACTCCCAACAAAGATAGTGTAGAAGTGACAAGTCTCACTCTGTAGCTAAAGCAAAGACCTAAACATACAGGGTGAAAAGAGGATATGAAGCAATGTGCAGTACAACAAAAATGTTGTGATTTTTGAACATGTAATGTACAATATTATTCTGGTCCAATCTCGAAAGACAATTATGAACCTGAAAATGAGCATAACATGGGTGCTTTAAATATTTTAAAAACTATTTCTGTTCATTTGCAAATTAGTGGCAGCATGTACAGCTGTCTTTAATTAGGTGGGTTCCTTTTACAAGCCCTTGGTTTTTGTTTTATCTTATCTGTGCATTTTATTGTGTTATTATTTCTTTCTTCTTTTTTAGATTTTACATATTCTTGTTCCCGTTTTACACATTGCAGTGCATTGACTAGATTATTTTTGAGGACATAAAATCCTGATAGAAGGTAAATTACAGATTGTAATTAAAAAAAATTGTTTTTATTTTACATATAATAGCAACAATCCTTTTTAATTTATTGATCCTGCACATTCCACACGGACCTAAAATCCACACACATGCTAAGTACCTATACTAATGGAGGGATGTCAGGGTGAGGGGGTTGCAGCTTTCGATTGACAGGAGCCCCGAGAAGTTAGGGGGTTTGGTGCCTTGCTCAAGAGCACTTTGGCAGTGCCCAGGAAGGGAACTAGGGAGCTACCAGTCCACTGCCATACTTTCCCAACCCAACCTGTTTCTTTGCACAACCACAATAGAAGAAGGCTGTGGCATACAATGAATGTGATGCATTTCATCCGTGTGTTTGTTAAGGCCCAGCTGTGTATGAGACGACCACATTGCGTCCTGTGAGGCGGAAGAACTCTGACTTGGAGGCGGAGTCCAACCTGTTTCGCTGCATGAGTGACGCTTCGTTGGTGAAGAGGAGGAGGAGTAGGGGGAAGTCAGCAGCACAATTAGAGAAAGAAAGACAGCATCGTTTTTCAATCAACGGACACTTCTATAACTATAAGGTAGGTTTCCCCTCATGACTTGTACCTAGTTTTCATCCATTTCCCATCTCTCATTCAGCATCCTCTTCCTGTCTAGCTCAACCCTCCCCTCCCTTACCGTGAAACACATGCGTCACTATTTTTCCCTCACTCCCATCTGCACTGTATAGGCTCCTGCACCCTGCCTGAGCGAGGCGTTTTAACACCAGAAACCTGTCTGCTGCCGCTAGCCCTGTCTATCCACATGTGTGTGTGTTTCCCATTGATAAAATGAAATCCTGGCATGTTCTTCAACTTTATTTTGTCAATATTTTTGTGTTTGCACAAAGTCCAATATTTCAATTCCCTTCCTGAGATAATAAAATACCATGTTTCATTGGTATCCATTTGAAATACAATTTTAAAAGGAGATTAACAGGAAATTTCATTTATTGAATGTATTGTTACATATAAAAGGACATTTAAAACAGTTTTAGTTTTTGCCTAAAAACAAAAACTTGTGAAAAACCTGAGACGTGCGTGTCACGCAGGCAGGGTGCAAGCTTTAACCTGTTAACATGGGAGCCGAAATTAAAGCGGACACGCCACGCAGCTGACACGCTCACGCCAGGCAGGCAGTGTGCGGGAGCCCTAACTCACCCGTCTCTCATTGTCTGCAGACCGCTATCTTCACCCCATCCTTCGGCACACCAACTAAAGTTCGTATCTCCAGCAGCATGAACACAAACCAGGTCATTGAACAGCTACTAACCAAGTTCAAGGTGAGCTTTGTACACGTTCTTCAAAGTGCCGGAGAAAAACAATGAGGTAGTCAATGGCACTAACAAGCATCGCAATGATGTCATTTTAATCAAAAGTATGAACATATATAGCCACTGCATTGTTTTGTTTCTAGTTTAAACAGACTTAAATAGACTTTCTAAGAAGTAGACATTAACAGGATTAAAACTGTAATGCAGCTCAGCATCTCAGTCTTATGGCATGAGAAATGGTCACGTTATTTAATCTATTGATTTGTGTCAGGTCACATTAATGACCGTTATTTTCGTGTGTTGATTACAAATATTGAAGTACAGAATTTCAATTGTAAGCATATTTCGTGATCAAAGAATTATTACAGTAGCGAGCAGTGTTGAACAACCGAAAATCCTCGCGGGTAGATTGGTCGGGGTGGTGCATGGGTAAAGTGAAAACCGCCCTGTTGTTGTGGCTGGCGTTTGGCTTTTCATTTTTCCGTTGTTGCCACAGAGAGCGCGGACTGTGTCCGTGCACCCGGGGACGCGTCCCGTGTCTGGCGGTACACCCCGTTGTGGTCGCCGGCGTGTGGCGTTTCATTTCCCCGTCGATGCGTCCCCCAGAACAGCCCCATGTCAGGGCAGATCGGGAAATGGTCATGTTCAAAAATCGTCATCTGTACAAAAAATAAACCTGTATTTTGAAACCTGTACACACATCCCTAAATCAAAATAACGTGACCATTTAAGGAACAGGCGTGAGACCGGGTTAACAGGAAGACGCCCGTTACATATAGGCCATTCCCAAATGAGTTGAAAGTTAATTAAGCCGATTAGCTCCACACAACTCTCTCTGTGTTTCTCATTACAACAATGTTTACAAAATGGTATATTCCGGCGACATTCGAGCCCAGAATTTGATGCGTTTTACCAACCCGTTCTCACTCCCAACTCGTGAAATACTGTCCCTTGGCCAGTGGTTCTCAGCATCGGATGCTGACAGAAAAATCACCGTTTAGCTTTTCTATAAGACGCACCGGGCATAGCTGCGGCTTGACCTTGGTGCTGTAAGATGGCGTAGTATTAAGAGCGACAACGGTAGCGAGTAGCATGAAAACTCTAAAATCAACATATGGCTGTAGGTTAGGGTGGTGGATGGGTCGAACAACACAGGACTTTCACCCAGGAGACTGGGGTTTGTTTCCCATTCTTGTCCTGCGTGCCACTGAAACGTACATTATGTTAAACCCCAAGATCTTTCCTAGACCTAGCCACCCCGTTCTCGTGCCGCATGGCAGTTAAATGTACGTCCCGATCAAAAAGTGATGCCAAGAGTCCCGACGGGTTTGACTCTGACCTGCAGCCCTTTGCTGTACTGCATGTCGTTCTTCCTCTCTCCCCTTACATGTCTTCATCTGTCCTGTGTAAATAAAGGCCTAAAAAGGCCCCCCAAAATGCCAAAGGGCTAGACACTGAAGAAGACTCTTTGAGTCAGTAAAATACCGGCGAAGGCTCCTGACCAAGTGTTGCTTTACGACGCGCTGTGAGTGAGAATGTTTTGGTTTTACATCACTGTGGAGAAAGGACAGCAGCAGCGTTCAGCTTTGGAGACAAAGAGGGCCTACAAATTACAACATAAAACTTCTGAAGAGTCCATCATGTTTTTCTAATCCTCTGTGTCCTCCTCGGCTACTAGCACCTGTGTGGAAGAGGGGTGGGGGTTGTACATGATCACCTGGATTGTGTCATGCGGATGCCGACAATGTCGTCTTCATTACTTCAAACTCCTCACGGGGGAGACAGAAACTACACACTATGGCTTTAAAGCCTGTATGTAATGTGTGTGTTTATTTGACTGTTCATGAAAGAATTGCACAGTATGCATTACAGTTTTGATGGTGCAGGTGCACGAGCTCATTCTTTCATGTTCTGACAGGTTTAGTCAGTAAATGAATAGGAATTAGAGCTCATTGAGTTGGTGTTATTTTTTGCAATAGATGTGCTTAATCCATTTATAATAGATTACACAGATAAGTGCAAAAAAGAATATCAATTATGTTAGGGCTGTTTAAAAAAGTATATATGCAACATCTTTTATAGAAACAAACAGGGATTTAAAGGCTGTGAAATAATGTGATTGATCAAATTGTCGTAATAGAAAAGTAGAATATTTTTTCTTAATTGGCAAACCAGAACAAGCAGTTATGATTGATGTTTGAATATTTGTCCAATGTGTTCATCTTCCAGATAATGAACGATCCCCAGGAGTTTGCTCTGTACTGTGTTCACCAGAGCGGAGGTATGGTTTGTTACACGCTCAATCAAATAATCAGATGCTGGAAGACAGAATTTAAGATGCTTCACTGTTGTTGTGCGTGTGTGTTGTCCAGAAAAGAGGAAACTCAGTAACAAAGACCAGCCACTGTGGGAGCGCATACTACAGGGACCCTCTGATGACATCATGAAGATCTTTTTGATCGACATGGACGAAGAGGAAGTCAGCAATGATGTGAGTGTTCTAACCCTAGCCTGGTCCTACCAGACTCAGTACATTTCATTCGTACAGAGTCTGGCCACTCTTCATTAACAAGTGTCAACTTCCTTGAAGGACTTTTAAATCTGCCCAGAGCCACTCTGGATCTGCCATAACAGACAGAGCGACGAGACAAAACCGTTTTAGAACGTTGCAGAGAAAAGTTGCAGCAGTCTAAACCAGTCTTTTTCAGCTTGACTCAAAGCAGTAGGTGGTTTAGCTGCAAGTCAACTGTTCCAAGTTGCAGACGCTGATTCTTGAAAGTAAGGGACATCACCTGTTACAAAAGCCAATAGAGAAGTCAGCTGGTAAAGTCAGCTATACACTATAGAAACAAAATGCTCCATAAGCCATGTTATTTTGTGTTCCAAACTGCTGGTCAAAATGGCAGAGTTTTAGACGGAGCCTCAACGACCCCCCGAAACCACGTTAACGTTACATAGTCAAGCGAGACTGAAGAGAGGTAGCACCCAGCGGTGAATCCAAAACGTGAAACACGTTTTTGATGACTGTGAATGCAGCTGTAGAAAGCATCTCAACATCACCAACGTTGTCCACATTCATACTGTATTTAGCCTGCATGAAACAAAAGACATATGTAGCCAGGGGTGATTCTAGGATCAGACCTCTAGGCCCACAATGAGAATGTGAGAAATCGCCCATGTATCCAGCTACAAAAAAGCCTAAAAGTCAGAAGTAAGAACAGAAGAATAAATAATTGTTTCTATAGAGACGATGCACCTTCTCACCTCGTAGCATTAGTGTGCACTGGCAGGTTTCAGAAGGCTGCAGAAAATGATATCCAAGATTAAGTATTTCATAGGATTTAGTTGTTTAGAATCAATCAATGTAATAAAGCTGGTGTATGAATCAACTTTAAAGTATTAGTTTCATTGCAAATACAGATGTCCCTCTGAATAATTATTATGTATGTTATTGTTTCTGATTGTGAGAATATATATGGTAGTGTCTTGTTTGCTATTTTAGTCAAGTGTATTTGCCACAATCTTAATGTTGCCCTATTACAAATTAACTTTCTTTTCGACTCTCCTCTCCTCTCAGGTAGCTCAGTATCTGAACTTGGAGCTTCCTATTCTGGAGCAGGTCTTACTGAAGCTCAGAGAGGAGGAGAACAGAGAGATACAGAGAGTCATTAACAAGTCAGTACATGATCTAATTTACTTATATTCTCCCTTAAAGGATGTCATTATCTTGAATTGATTGGAAGACAGTTGACATAAGGAAATGTTACAGTGCATTATGTAAATGAAAGGCGGTGAAGTGAAGTGTTTGGTTATAGACTTGCAGGTGTTAAACTCACAATATGAAACGACAACATCCTGATGCACAACCAATGACTCATACAATTTGACACTGCAGTTAACTGCCCCCTTAGCATTACCTCATCCTCCTACGCACCTGTCAGATGTAAAGTAACTATGTTTCCATCCAAACGTTTTTATTCAAAATTCATGATATCAAATGAAAAATTGCCTTATGAAAACAGTATAATTCTATGGAATTACATGAACTCAATCGACTCAAAGGAAATACGTTCAGCTCATGCGATAAACGCTGATGGAAACGTTATTTGCCGAATAAGTAATGAATTGCAATTAAGTTTTAGGTCATTTTATGGTTGCAACCCGCCACAAAACAAAGAAGAAGAAGTTTTAGTTAATTTCTCCCCAGCATTTCTGCTCTGTTTGCACACATGGCGGGTGTAAAAAAAAAGACAGATGGAAGTGGACAAACAACGAGACAAAAGACTTTCTGAATTTAATTTTTCAGGAACTTGTGAGGAAAATGGCCGACAAAGGCTAGGACAAGCCATGAGACGTCCTAAAAAGTAAATGGAAGGGGCTCAAACGGCGAGACATGTCTCAAAAAAGAGTAGTCTCGCAGCGGTGTCGTAGGGAAAATGAAAGGCAATATACACCTGCTTCATCAAAGCAATGTGTCGATAGCGTCGTTTTCTTATTATAGCTTTATATGTCGCTATCAGCTGGCAAATAAGCACTATTACAACTTGTGCAATATTTATAGTTTGTTGGTAGACGGCGCAAACCCTTTTGTCTGGAAAAACTTGTTTCGCAAAAGTGTGCTTGCATGTTGTGCAGTTCCGTGCTAAAATGAACTGAAACACCTTAAAATGTCTAAAATCAAACCAATTTGTTCGCAAAACAGAATGTGATGTCATTACGCACTGGCTTTCCTTCACTTTAAAGCCGTTGGATGGAAACACACTAAGACCAACTTTTTTTCTACCGAACTTCAGGTAATTCTATTGACAAGTGGATGGAAACTTAGATGTAGCTGACTGTATTCAATTGGTGTTGGAAACAAAACAAACTGTAGTACCACTTCTACGGCAGTAAATTTGCAGCTCATTTGTGTGTATGTATGTGTGTGTGTGTGTGTGTGTGTGTGTGTGTGTGTGACAGGTACCACCAGCAGCATAGACTCCTGACCCATATGCTGACCTCTAAAATGTCGCCTCACATTGAGACCAGCGTCTGACGACTGGCGGCTCCAGCATCACTGCAAAGATGAAGGAGTAGCTGTGGAGAACGCTACAAATAGCACCACCTACAGCATAATGTCAAAATACATGGCTCATTTGCAAATCTTACAAACTCATATCACTTGTATTCATTTATTCATATTCATTTTTCCTCACTTGTTTTTAATCCTGTAAAATAATTACAACATATGTTTGTAAGATACTGCTGTAAATAACTGTAAATTAGTGTTTTATTAATAAATATATGTTGTGGGACCAGCATGACTTCTTATGTTTTGTGCTTTCTGTTTAGGAAGTATGAATTGTTTCAGAGCTTAGTTAGAATCCGTGAAATATTCTATACACATAAACAAATGTTGCATGTAAATCTGGCTTAATTTGAAAATGTTACCTGGTCATCAAGGACCACAATGGAAATAAGTCTTGAAATACATGGTTACCCTTAACATTAGAAGATGTGCTTATTTCTGTCATGAGGATAGAACCTCTGTGTCCCTCCCCGCTGCTTCAAACATCCGCTGCATCTCATAACACCTAGATTGTCTCCTTGAGTCCTCCACTTGCCTCCCTTCATCGCGTCTCAGTCCCTCCCGCCGATGAGCCACAGGAGCGAGATTATGGGAAATGAGATGGTAGTGATCAAATGTGTTGTAGAGGGATGACGGGTCCTTTACTCTGAAACGTCACATGAAAACGTCAGCTGTGTGGGACGAGTTAGCAACTCCTTCAGCTGCACAGCGTCCGGGAAGTCTTCTCTAGTGTTTTCTCGGCTATAGCTCCTTGATGATCCGTCCTCGATGCTCGCTCCGTGGTCCTCTGGGCAGAAATAAGAGCTTTGAGACGGCCTTCACTGAGGAGGGACAGAACAACTTCCAGGTTCAGTCGAGGAGCCATCAAATAAGAGCTATGAGATGCAGCCATTCTTTCTTCCCCAACTCAAGCCCGTCATTACCTCGCTTTCTGCCAGTTGTCCACCTTCACCCACCTACACATCTGCTCCTCATTACCTTATTAGTCCCTTATATAACAGCCACCCAGCACCTACTGCCCTGCAAGATCACCTGTTGGGCCTCTAAAGCCTCAGCTCTCCAGCCTCTGCTCCTGTTTGTTTGCCTGGACCCATGTGGACTTAGCTTTGCTGACTGACTGCGTGTTGCTGACCTCTGATGTTCTCCAAGGAATCCGGTAAAGTTAGTTTCTTTTCTTATCTGCTTTGACCCAGAGATAGCTGCTGACCTCAACGACCAGGGCCTCACTGAGAGGCCTGTGCCACTTTTTACTAACTCACTCTGTGCAGCCACACTTTGAGTCCAAATGCTTTGCAAATGATTCACCAGACATCTAGATCTAAACGAGGCAGACATAAAAAATGTAGTTGTTAGTGGAAAAACCTGTCATTGTAATGAAATGTAGTGAGCGGTGGTCCCTAGGCTGTTTAGTGGTAAATACTTTTTAAACGTTTGCCAGCCCACCAGACAGCCTCACATTAACCAGCAGTACGGAGTCTAATTTTCCTCTGACATGATGAATGACCCGATGAGAATTTATGGCAATTGGTTGTTTTATTAAATGATAGAGTTTCCTTGTAAAGCCCGCCAAGGAGCCCACACTAGTTTGCTTTTTAGAAATGGACAGATTGTGCCATTGCTTTACTGTGTAAGGAGATCTACATAATTAGTTGGGTGACTTCTAGTCTCGCTCCCAGGCCTTCCTCCACAGCGCTATAGAGGAGGGTCGGGCTAGTCCACACAACCATTCCGGGATGGGAGAAAAACATGCTCTGGTTCACTGTCATTTCTTCAAACCAATCACAATCATCTTGGGTGTTGCCAACAGAGGGACGGAGCAACATTGCCACTGCAAAGTAGCCTCTGGAAGGAACTTGTTTTGGTGGAACTGTCGTGCAACAGAAAACTCTGGATTTACTCTGCAGAGCTCTGCGTAGCAGTTTAATCATAGTCCTCATCAAATGACCGGAGTTTAAAATTTCAATACAAAGAAAGTAGAAGGTAATGGACATTCAACAGACTTTCCGGCGGCACCTGAACAATCCCGGACTTGGAACGTTGTTGATATAGACTAATACATTCCCAATAATATTAAATGTGTAGATGAGTCAGAATACATGTATGTGAGAGTCAAATTCATGTAAGTCTGATTATGCCTTCTATGTCTCTTCATTAGCTTACAAGAGCACATAAGGGAAAATTGTAGGTAAAAGAAATAGAACCTTTATAGAGTCAGGGGGTTAATGTTCGTAGAAACAAAACTAAAGTTGTAACTATGAGGACATTTATTTGGGGGATATTCTCAGAGTTGAATGTGTTAGATGCAACAGAAAAATAAAAAAATGTAAACTTACATGAAAAAGAATCACATTCTCTCTGACATCATTAAGTCATAAATAAGTGATGTGATCTCCTCCCCCCTATAATTAATTTAGTTTTTACCAAGATTGGCCCCAATACGTCGTTGTACTTTAATGCATACAATATAGCCTACTTGCAAAATGTAATCTTACTTTACTTTGTTAAATTTGTTTTTATCCTGCAAAACATTAGAGTATTTATTTTTTTATTTATGTTTTGGCCACTTGGGTGCCTTGTAACAAGCTGTCAACACAACATTGACGTAGTGTCACATGATGTGAAGCCAGATTACAGTGAAGTTACTGTAAAACTTAAATTTGCACAGGTAGCAAAAGTCAATTAGACTATTGAAATTTGTAATTTCTTTAAAAAATATTGTTTTCCCCATGATACCAAAATATTCCAGCATTTTTATACAAAACATTAACAAGGACAATTTTCCAATGTTTATTACATTTTGTTAATGGAATGCGGTAAGTATAGAAATGTTAAACAATGCCGTACAATACAATGTTGTCTTTCCTGACATGTTTTTAGCATGTGTTAAGAGTTTTCTGCTTGTTTTGAATGAACGTCATTGAAACTACTCAAACCAAAACGTTGCACAATGGTACTTTGTCTCTGCATTTTTTGGCTGAGTGACTTTTCAAAGGTTTGACTTACGGGTATACATTTCTGCTTTGAAGTCACAATGTAACCAAGCTGTTATTTTTTCTTTGTTAAATTGATTTTTTTTTTGATTTTCTTTTTATCAATCTTTTCAGAAATGTGAAAGAGAATGAAGATAGCACTGCTTTCACAAGATATCTCCAAAAGGTTATGCGGCAATGTGGGTAATCATATTGTTTTATGTATGTAAAAAATCCCAGCAATTAAATCAAAACTGATGTAGAATTTCATATCCTTTACCACTCTTGGGTTGTTGTTGTTTTTTTATAAATTGCTCCCGTAATCAAAAAAATGTTTCTATCTTTGAATATGAGGCTTTGCAAACCACAAGTCTTCACATTATGGTGACAAAACTCACTTCAAAACAACTTTTATTGAGACTGGGTTCAGAAAAGACAACATTGTATCAAAATACAATCATGTAGTCAAAGCTATAGACTAAAAAAACAAATTAAACATTGTCCACAAGTGTCCTGCACTTGTGTGTCCCCATCTCATGTTTGTTTTTGCGATGGTTGAAAGTCACCGCAAAGTGGCAGTTCAAACGCTGTGGAAGAGGAAACGACAATAAATATAACATTTGAATGAATTGGGTAAATTTCCAAAATCTAATTTCTGTCAACGGCAATATGTATAAGATAAGATAATTTGTTTATTAGTCCCCAATGGGGAAATTACTGCACTACACTCTGTGTACACACTTTTGTTAGTACTCACACACAGGCCTGAAATACACACACATGCTCAGGACCTATACATGCACTATACATGGAGAGATGTCAGAGTGAGTGGGCTGCCAGCTGAACCAGCGCCCTGAGCGGTCGGGGGGGTACGGTGCCTTGCTCAAGGGCACCTGGCAGTGCCCAGGAGGTGAACTGGCATCTCTCCAGCCACCAATCCACGCTCCCAACTTTTTGGGTCCATACGGGGATTGAACCAGTGACCCTCCGGTTCCCAACCCAACTCCCTATGGACTGAGCTACTGCCACCCCCCAAATGGAAGCTTTGAAAGGCAAATGAGAGAAAATAATTTAATTTAATAATAATTTAGCGATGCATTTTCTAAGTCTGTGCAAAATTGTTTTCTCTCCTGTATTTAGGACTTATTTTGAACAGGTGAACAAAGTTTTGCCAGGTTAATCATCCCAAGTTCCATAACCTAACCACGTGCCACATGTTTTGGCACGTAAAATTGGCCAGATAATTGTAACACTCTACTCGGCCATAAGAGGCAGTTACTTCTAGCAAAGATTATTAGATAACAGTTTGGATCAGACTTAGAAAATGGATCAGCAGTTATTTCTTTTTGTCACTTGCCTCTCAGGGCTTTCATAAATAGGTCATTTTCAGTCTGTTTTTCATAAAAGATTATAAGACAGAAGCATACACTTTTATGTGTTGCTTAGCTTTAAAACTGTGAAACAGAATGAGTGAGTGGAACACAACGTAAATGTAAAGAAACACAGGCGGTAAAACAAATGTACCCTTTTCACCAGACTGCAGCTTTCCAAGTCATGGTTTTCAGCCTTGAGGCACTTGGTTTTTCCCAGGACCGCATCGATCTTGAAGTTGATCACATTGGTCACCTATAGCCATCAGATGAGTGGACAGAGGACAGCACTATGTGATGGTGCCATGCTATAAAAGGATGGGATGGTGACCTGATGTGTTGCATGGGAGATCTAACCTGAGACTGAGCGGTGGTGATGGAGACCAGTTTGAACATCTTGTTGCTCTTGGAGTGTGTGTTGAACATCTCCACAGCATGTCGAGCGGCCTCCTGAACCTCAGCTGACTCTGGAAGCCTTTCAAACCAGCCACCCATGAGAGACACTTTCTCTGTGTGGAAATTAAACACGGACACAAGGTACATGTCACAGAGTTGCATTAATTACACATAGTATCATGGTTGAGTCTACTCATTTTGTATCGAGTCTACATATGTTGTTTTCAAATCAAGTATAATTTGCCTTTAAAAAAAATAAGCATACATTTAGGCTATGAGGAGAAATCGTGTTGGCACGGGCTACAGAAGTTTGAAAAGTTCAAGTCTGTTGTCTTACACTACACCCAACATTGGATTGCAATGTTGGGTGTGGTCTGTTGCACTTCTGAACACACCTAACTTGAATTGTATTTTTTTGGTTACAATGCATGGTGAACCTATTCCTTCATGACCTATTCACTGCTTAACAGGGTGTGGACCTGCAGCAATCAATTTGTAGCAAATACAGGAATTTCAACCATTTAGTAACTACTGGAGATACGCTTAATTGAAAAATCAAAGCAATTTTGATAACGGCGTTGATTATCTGCATGAGAAAGTACAAACAAGAATGGTGACATCTATACCGTGACATCAGCATGCGAGCATTCTCAGTGTTTGTGTGTATGTGTGTGTATATATATATATATATATATATATATATATATATTCTTTTTCCTAGAGAAACACTGCTTTATTATTGACCTGCATGAGGTTTGGCAGAGCAGTAAAGCAGTTTTGGCGGAGTTCACAGTAAAACCGAAACCAGGGTTTTGTTGTCCTGGACTGTTACAGCACATTTTTGGATGAATGAGCATAAAAAACCCAAATGGAAACACACACAATCATTACACTGATTTATTGTAATGATTGATATTTATTTTTTTGGGATGGGGAACCACTTCATTTACAGAAGCCACAACCAAATTTGATGAATTAGTACTGAGGGGCACTGATGGATTATTTTTTTCTTTCCAAACACTCCCAAACTAAATTCCATTCTGCCAATAACATATTTCCCTGACTGCTGGCAAAGCCAGACCTTCTGATTAACTGTTCCCAACCAGACAGCAGTACACAGTCACTGTCTACACACTAAGTACACAAATGCCCTATTTCTGTTTCCATTATGTCATACAGGCAGACACTGTGTAGTTTCTTTTAGTTGTTTGAAATGATGTTAGGTTGAATCATTTTATTGCTTAATTTGAAACTATTTAGTCTAGGCCTAGTATCACACATAGGCCCACTTTCCCTGTTTGTTTCAGTGGTCAGATGGGAGTAGACCAGCTTTTAGAAATGAACCAGCTGGCTTCCTTGATTACCTTGAGCCTAATTTTATTGATATGAGGTTTATATCTTCTGTCTTTTACTTAAATAGAGTACAAACAGACTAATAACAGTATTTCTATGTTTTATGTTATGGTTTCTATTATAGAAATTGTTTATGTGTCATTTCATAGTATTTGAAATGGCATGTGGGCACACAAAGTTCAATCTATAATTATTTTGTTTAGGCATTAGTCATGATTCTGACTCAGATGCCCATGCTGCTGTCATAGCTGCATTGTCCTTTCAATCAGCCTGTTTTGGTCCTATTCATGTCCTTCTGCAGAAGAGTGTCTACACAGTACAAATGTATTCTATTGTAATATTATTCACTCTTTCCTACTGTCAACGTTACCACAACACACAAATATTATCATCTCAATGACACTTGGTTACATTGCCTTTTTTCATTTTTCATACTTTACTTTGTTTTACTAGACTTAAATTATATTTTCCTTTTATCCACAGATCAACTTATTGGGGCACTTACCAGAATTCAGGAGATAAATCAGGGAATGACTATTTCATACCAATTTGTCGTACATATTCAAAATAAGCTCAGAAATACTAAAGTGTCAAAAGCCCTTTTCTCTCATCTGGATCACAACAAGAAAATATAGTAATTGCAATTATTCTATAAATAACATGTAGTGGAACTTGCCGGGTAATTATACCAGGGCAGTGGAAGTAGTTGTAACCAGTATTTGTTGAGCTTTACATATCATTTCTATCTTCAAATGTATTTTAGGAAAAAAAAATGTGTTTTTGTTTCTTGTTCTTTACTGGTTTTATCAAATCTGTTACCACGTTTCAAAACTTGATATCAACCAAACAGAGCAGCTAAGTTTGTTCAGTCCTATCATATTTGTTTTTTTATCTCTCTTGCCTCCCTGTAACTCCCTATTTCCACACTTATATTTCTTATCCATATCAGTACTTACTTTTTGTCAAGACTTCCTTCACTGGCTCATCTCCCAAACACAGCTGCATAGCTGAAAGACATATCACCACTGCCAAGGGGAGATACATCTTCTATCTAGGCTGGGCTCGCCACAAGGGGAAAACTGGTGGAAGATGGCTCTCCACAAAAAAACTGCAGATTGGCAGGACACTTTAAGTGAACTGAACCACTTGCCAGTCCTACAGTGTTGAAACTGATGGTGTTTAGGTCCACGGTGAAAGCAGTAAAACCCAAAAAAAGGGGAGACATTGAAGATGGTTACTGGAAAAACTAAAAGTAAAAGTACAGATCCAGAAAGTGCACAATGACAGCTATAGAAATTACTACAAACAAAGAAGCATTACAACTCCTTACCTTCAACTAGTGAATGCTGGAGCAACAGTGAGCCAGACTGAGAGAAATATTGCAAGTGAAGAGGAGAGAGAGACGGAGGGTGTCGTCAGTAAACAGCCGTGGCTGATCTGTATTTAAGCTCTGGTATGTTAAACAAACCAGCGAAGACCACACCCACCAACTGCCTGCCAATGGTGTCATGCAGGGATTTAACTACCATCAGCAGCTTTGGTGTGTCTATGTGAGAGAAACAGAGAGAGTCGGAAACTGAGAGAGAGTGTGTGTGTGTGTGTGTGTGTGTGTGTGTGTTGTGTGTGTGTGTGTGTGTGTGTGTGTGCCATGTTTAGCTACATTTGTGGGGACCAAAAACTGTGAATACAGTATACTTATGGGGACCTGACAGCTTTTTGGGGACAACATGCTGGTCCCCATAACGTTAAAGGGATTTTTGAGGAATAAGACTTGGTTTTAGGAGTAGGGATAGAGTTAGGTTATGGTTAGGGTAAGGGTAGGGGATAAGGTTAGGAATTTAGGTTTGATGGTTAAGGTTAGGGTAATGGGCTAGGGAATGCATTATATCAATGACTTGTCCCCACAAAGACAGCCAGACACAACTGTGTGTGTGTGTGTGTGTGTGTGTGTGTGTGTGTGTGTGTGTGTGTGTGTGTGTGAGAGAGAAACAGAAACTGAGAGAGTGTGTTGTGTGTAGCTTATGGTTAAGGTGAGGGTAAGGATTAAAGGTTAGGCATTTAGTTGAGATGGTTAGGGTAAGGAGATAGGGAATGCATGATGTCAATGACAGGTCCCCACAAAGATAGTGCCGCCACGCGCTGTGTGTGTGCACACTTTGTGTGTTTGCATTCATGTGTTATGTGGCCTGGTAATGTCATGCTTCTTCATGTGAATGCACATTTTGTCGGACTCTTTACAAGGGCGAACACAGCACTTTTGTGGGGATGTGACTCAAATTTAGCTGGTTACTTGTGTTGGCAAGCAGTGAGTCACTGTACAAACTATAGCACACAGCAGCACCCCATTAGACACCGCCCCGAGGTACATCAACATCCTGTATAGAACATTTGTTATCATGTCACAAAGGCTGCAGCTATTCTGATAGCACTGAATAAATGCACAAACGTAGGTGAGTTAAACTGAGTGGAATTAATGAATTGTGTCCTCATTTATAAATGTGGCTGACAGAGAGGAAGGCAGATTCTTGTGGAGGCCTCTCCCTCAGCTTTTCAACAGAGCGATGGCTAACAGAAATGTATCAATATGTCAGATTCTAATAAATCTTCATAAATGAGGACATGCAATTCATTATGTCAGATTCTACTTATTCTGGCATATGTCAGATTTTAATACATGCTGATTTGTATGCCTGCAAATGAGAGAAATGCACCCATAATTTTAACATAAATACACTGGTCCGTGGCATTCCAAAGAATTAATTGTTTGGGCCACTAGGGGGCAGAAGACCTCCACAATAACCTGGCAGCCCTGACATATTATTTCCATGTGAAATTGTAATGCTACATTGTGGCCCCTTACTTCCTACAACTATTTCCTGCACACTTGCTCACAACCCACTTATCTTCAAACTTGGCCTTTATTTTGATCGTAACTACACACCTGTAAAGTTTGGTGACAAACGGTGACAAAATCTGGCCGAAGACAGACATGCAAACACCTGGCAAAGTACTCAAAACCATATCTGTGGTAGTTCCCATTACAGGTTACATTCATGATGACACACACACATACACACACACACACACACACACACTAGGTGAAAACAGTAGCCTACCAGCATTGCTGCCGCAGCTGGTGAAGTCACGGCAGGGGTACACTCTGTCTTTCACTTGTTCCCCCTCAACACTCCACTGTCACTATCAAATAAAAAAAGGAAATGGTCAAAAAATATATAATAAAGACAGAAAAATATATTTGGCTTTTTGCCTTTGATATTCCACTTTCTTTACAAAGTGAAGTTTGTTAGTCTGCTGTTTGGTGCTAGTCAGGCAGTGTGTATATTTGGTTTATTGGAGCTTTTTGCTGAAAAAAACAGCTTCTGTTGCAGCTGGAAATGTAGTTGATGAGAGCAGTGAGACTGAAAGAAACCAAACAAAGAGCCAAAAGAGGATAAAACTCCACAGAGCTGCAGAGTTGAGGGAAAATTCTTTGTGGGTTTGTTACTGTGAGCAACCATACAGTCATATGACCCTTACAAATGTAGTAGAATAAGGCAGTATAATTTTGTATGGACCATATGAGGTGAAAGTCATCGAACCCACTTTTATGGGTCGAAGTAACACTACTTTTTTTGTTTAGTGGTTTTTGAATTTCCTGACATTTTCCACACTCTCAGCTCTTAGTTTTATGTATTGCTGTGGGCATTGCATGTGGGCATGAATAGTTGTTTTTCTGTTAGTTGGCACGATCAACAACCTGTCAACAGATTTGTATTAAAACACTGACTAAGGAATAAGTGTTACTTTAAATGGATGGAGTCCCAGGACCAGGCTGTTAACATTGCAAGACGTGCAACAGCATCCATTACATTTTATCCCAATGAAGTAAGACTTAGCCATACAAATAGTTGGGGATGCTAGTTCATTAGTATAGTATAACAAATTCAGATAACAATTAAATTAAATGTCTTACTAGTAGATTAAAGTAACAAATAAAACCTTCACCTTAAATATGCCCACACAAGGACAAAATAATACACATACCTTTTAAATATTTTTGAGGGGCGAGATCTGTGGCTTAGTGGTAGAGGGATCGCCTGGCAGTCGGAAGGTTGGTGGATCCCTGGCCCTGTAGTCCCTTGCAAGACACTGAACCCTGAGTTGCCCCCCATGCTGCACCATTGGAGTGTGGAATGGCAGCTGGAGAGTTGCCACTTCACCTCCTGGGCATTGCCAAGTGCCCTTGAGCAAGGCACCATACCCCCCTCGACTGCTCAGGGCGCTGGTCCGGCTCGCAGTCCGCTCACTCTGACACTTCTCCGTTTGTGCATGATACGGTATTGAGCATGTGTGTGTATTTCAGGCCTGTGTGTAGTGATTACTAACAAACAGAGTGTAAATTGTAATTTCCCCACTGGGGATCAAGAAATAGTATAAATTATAAATTATATTAATTAAATGTGCGTAAATATTTATCGGAGCAGGTGGCCCCTTGTACGACAGCCTCTGCCATAGTGTATGAATGATTGTGAATGGTTCCTGTACTATGTAAAATTGCTTTGAGTAGTCGTTAAGACTAAAAAAGTGCTGTATAAATAGTCTATTTACATTAAAACAAAGTGAATGCCTACTCTTCAGGTTCGCCTCCACTGTGTCATGAGTGAGAAGTCCCAGCAGGGGGAAGCAACACTATATCACATGATGCAACAGGTGGGTGACGGGGCTCAAAGACTGAATTTAATGGTTAGTTGTGTTGGTTAACAGGAATGCTTGAATACAATAAGTACACATTATGAGCAGTCAATTTCAATTTCAAAAACCTTAATGAACATACAAAGAGTTGTGCATGTGAGTTTATTTTTCTCAATGGTCACTCTGTCTTTTAGGTACAACATTTTGGATCGCAAGAAGGGGCACTATACCAACTAGTCAGTTTAGGATTTGGTGGACAATGAGAGATGTAGAAATCAGATGTAAATGTAGTGTAAATAGATATAGCTAAATGATACGCAAAAAAACTCTGACAGCTCTGACAGAGGAAGCACAGATAAAGACAGGTGAGGCAAAAGATAGGCCGATGGGATCAGAATGACAGGTACATGGGCTCTGACAGATGGCCGGGCAGATAGACGCCTGACAAAAGGACAGACCGGAAGAAAAGAACCATGCAAAAGGAGAGGCGGTCAGAAAACAAGGAGCAGGTGCACCACCACACACTACAGCCTCAAAGTGCACACAAAATTATAATTAACACCACTCTGACAGCCTAAACATGCAGCACATAGAGCTTTACAAAAGTTGTGCTTGTTAATGAGTTATACCTAACATTTTACTGTTGTAAATTGCAAAGGTATTATAACACAAATAGGAAAGTTTTTAAGACAATATGCAACAATACAAATATGTGAATAGATTCACACTGAAAAGTCAACATGCAGGAAGACAGCAAAAAAAAAAAATCTTTTAGGCCAGGTTGCTATTCACTGTCCCTTACGAGACTAACTGTACGTCACAAGCTGCAGCTGAAAGGTCAGGTTCAGCAACCGCCTCGCTGGATTTGCTCAATTTGGAAACCCCCCTTTTTCAATGGAATAATTGATGTCAGCGTTGTTGAGTGATGAGTGGGCTGGACACCAACTGCCACAGCTTTCAGTCAAATCGTTTGTGTATAGTCTGTCCAGGGCAAAGGTCAAAGTGGCTTCACAACTAAACAGCCAAAACAGAGCAGCTTTCACTTTTGTGTGCTGTTATTTTTTCTTTCAAACATATTGTAGAGTCATGTGTGTTGTCAATTGTACATTTTAAAATAGACTTAAAACAAAATTTTATAGAGTTTTTCTTGTTTCATCATGGCCATCATGTACTTCTACTGACCAATTGGACTTGTGAGCTAGCTAACTTACCTGTTGCACCCCACATTCTGCATCCATTTATTATTTCTTCTAACTCAAAGTTAACTTATAATTTTCTATGCCCCCCCCCCCCCCCACACACACACACACACACACATAACTAACACTGATGAGGTGTTCAGGTCTACTGGACCTGAGTGTATTTACATGTAGGTGCTATGAACTAATGTTATATTTGTGCACCTGCTATTCTCACACAAAGTTACAAAATTGTTACATTTCAAGCACTTCCAGCTCTTCTTATTAAGTTCAAAGAAATAAGCACCAATAACGCTCAAAAATCTTGTTTCCATTTTGTTTTCTCACAAAATAAACTGAAAATTATCATAAATGTGATTTCCCATATGTATATCATTGGTAATTGAGCTTAAGTAAACATCTATTAAGTATTTTTAACTAAATTAAAAGGGAAGTTTGGGGTCCCCTACTGGAGCTGCTGCGCCCGCGACCCGATACGGGATAAGCGGATGAAGATGGATGGATAACTAAATTGTAATGGCTGTTCTGAATTAGAAGCCTACTAATGTGGTGGGTCCACCAGACCCAGGAACATTGGTTGTGTAATAAAAATATCAACATCACACCAGAGTTAAATCCCATCTCTCTGTCTATTTATCTATCTACTGTACTGTAGGCTATATTTGGTAAACTACATGACATAAAAAACCACAAGTAGCACATGTTGCTGAACCCATAACAAACAGTAACATTTTGAATGACACATATCTGAAATGCGAAATAATCAGGCAAGACTAAAGACATTAAAGTCTTAGTTTAGTATAGGCTTAGTTGATCAGGCACACCTGTACAATTGAATTCAAACAAGTATGACACCACTGCAATACATTTTACCTCAGTGAAGCCTACACGCCTCCATGTCTGTTGACGATGCACCAGAAAAGTCTGGATTGAACCCTGTTGTAATGTTGATGCTGTTGTGTTGCTTCACATTGACAGATGAGTTGTTCCATCTCCGTTTACATTCACAGACATTTACTTACAACTTCTTCCCTGTTATATGTATTGTTAATGTATGCTATTTGTCTTTTTGCAATCATAGTTCATATTTAATAATAAGCTACTGCACTGTTACTACACTCACCTACACCCACCTCAGCACCTTCAACTCTTTTTTTTGTATGTGAGATATGCAGTATGTGCATGTTTTGTGTTATTGGTGTCTAAGCCAATGCATACCTAAAATCTAACTATCTATCTATCTATCTATCTATCTACAAGGGAGGAAAAGGTCGTTGCTTTGGATAATGAGATGTTACCGTTATCCAGTTTATTGCCTGCTATAGAATGGAGCCATTAACGGGGTTAATGTGTTTCTGCAGGCATCATCACATAACAGGTGAGTTACATAACAAACAAATAAATCAGGGTCCTGTCTCAAGTAGTAGGATTAACAATTAAGATGGGTATCTGAGTAAAACACGGAAAAAAAGCTTGTTGTGAAAATAGTAAGCTATTTGACAGTGTACCATGATCTGTTCGATTGCAATGAGATTTACACAAAATGTCCCTCATGTGCTACTCGTTTCTACCAGTAGAAGGCTGTCACGAATGTGTTTCTTTAGTTGGCAGTACGTGAAAAATACATAAACATTTTTTTAATCACTTACCAGCGTTTTCCTCTACTCTCCTTAAACTAAGGCAAAAACTCATCATGAAAACAAAAAAGTATCTTATTGTTGGATTATTTAAAAATGTCGTTGATTCAACGTTAACACCATTATATTAATAAGAAAGACATCATTAATTCAATTAGAAATCATGAAGACAAATATAAAAGTAATGGTCAATTCATTGTTAAATCACTTCCTTTTCTAGGTCAACCATAGTTTGATAATTTTGTATGATTTCACCATAAACTAAAACCACATTTATTAAAAGGTTTTTCTTGTAAATTTTGCATTCAGTTTGCAGTTTGTAAAACTACCAACTGATACCATCCTGCAATGTTTGTTTGCTGCAACGTTTCCCATGAAAAGTGATGCAACTGTAAACCTTCATAATCCTGCTGCACGAGCTGTGTCTGTTTTTCCTACGCAACATTCCTTAGACCTCAGACCTGGGATCAGCGTTGATGGCTTAGCCTCCATGATCCCTTCACAATTAGAACCCGCCCACTAAACAGGATGATTGACAGCCGGCTCCTCCAACAAGGCGGCGGCCGACTTGTCTGGACCTTCTCCCATTCCCTCCCTCATCCGTCATACTTTGTTGCTCTCGTGCCCCGCTAGTCTGTCCGGGGGAGCCGAAGAACCACTCGACAAAGTCCCAACTATGGAAGGCGACAACATAATAATGGCAGTTTAACTCGGGAACATTTACCAAGGTTAGTTTTCAGACTGTTCAAACCGGGGAGGAGTGAATTAGCGGCTAGAAAGCGGCGTGTGTGTGTGTGTGTGTGTGTGTGTGTGTGTGTGTGTGTGTGTGTGTGTGTGTGTGTGTGTGTGTGTGTGTGTGTGTGTGTGTGTGTGTGTGTGTGTGTGTGTGTGTGTGTGTGTGTGGCGGGGTAGGGTGGGGTAGAGTGGGGGGACGAAAAGTTTATCCGCCTCACTATACGGGACAGGAGGGAACAGGGGGATATTTACTCCAATGTTGTTCACAGTGGGGATGTGTCATGCTGCTAGCTTGCATGTTCCACCTTTAGCTTGTGTGGCACCCTGAGCACTTATCATGTTTCATGTTTTATGTTTTTTAGTAAATGCTTTATAAGCATGGTTCCCACAGTGTCCCAAAAATGAACATGCAATTTTATGTCTGTTAATTCTAAACTGGGCGCTTTCTTCACTGTCGCTTCAGCGGTGTTTTAGGTTCAAATTGTATTCTGACCTTTTTGTTGGTGAACGTCGTAGGAATAAAATTGCAGCACAAATGCAAAGTATTAGCTCTTATTGAAGACTTTTGGCTTAGTATAACATGTATTAAATTCGTTTGTACAAGTACAAATTATCATAGTAAGAAACGCCTTCAACTTAATAGATATGCCGTTTTTAGCTGTATGTTGATGTATGTGCACACTTTACTAATATGTCTCTTTACCGGGAAAATACCAGAGAGCCTGTTGTTGCATTGGCTTTTATTGACTTGTTTTGCTTCTAGCTCTCAAACACCAGCACAGAAACACATTTAGCAGTATATAAATCATGAGTCATCTAAAAACACTTGTTGATGTGATAAACAACATTATTCCTCATCCTGCTCCTTTCTTTTTGGATATGTACACACAATTGTAGTTCCGGGGCAGCTCTAAAGGTTAATACTCTGAGTCCGATATTACAAATACAGACAGACAGACAGAGTGACAGACAGAGGGACGGGGTCTCGCTACAGATGTGCATTCCTCCAGCCAGTGGAGTGGAGTGATCAAGCCTTTAAATATAGCTCGACAGGAATGCAAACAGACCAAGCAGAAAGAAGAAGCCCGGGGGCGTCTCAGCAGTAGGAGAGCGGTAGGTGGTAGAAGGAGGCAGAGGGACTAGGCTGGGATCTCTTTACCTCCAAATTATCCCAATTTGTTTCCCTTTCTGAAATGTCTCCCTGTTTTAAGCATAATGTGGGTCAAAGTCAGTGTTAGAAAGGGAGATGCCGCTTGTCTGTAGGTTTAAAGCCACAGAGAAAGTCATAGAGAAGCTTTTCAGGAGGGAAATTTAAATGTGGGATCTTTGCACTGCTCTTACATCACTTTGTAACGTTGTATATCGGTGGCAGAACTTGAACCTTGCCCGCAAATCCTGTGATATGATGTCAGTGTATAGATAGTTATAGGTAGTTTATCATAGCCACTCTGTGATGCTTCAAAGAGATAATACAGGAAAACATGTTATGTTGTGGAGGGCACACAATGAGATTGTCATCCCTGCTTCGAAACTTGTACTGTATTTCTGTTTTGAGTCATCATCTGCTTGTTTCTTGTGTGGTGGTTGTTTTTGTTTTTATTTAATAGAAAACATTTGATATGAACCAGTGGGGTTGTGATGCTAGGCTATGAGTGTACTGATGTATGAAATTCAAGCTAAGGAAGGGATTATCATGTATGGGTGCTTCCATTGGCATATGAAACAATTTAGATTAAATGCAAAAGCAGTTTTGTTTTTGTCATTCATATTCAAAATAGTTAACATTTTATTTCAGGACATTTCTTCTCTCCCTATCACATTTGGCTAGTTGACAGGGATTGGCCCAATCGCAGGTGACTGCAGGCCTGTCACTGTTGGTTGCTTGAGAGATGAAAGGGAAAAGTTCACACTCCTAGACTATGGTTTGTTGGATGCCTGTTGACCAAGTGGAGCCAGTTTTCCTCCTGCACTCCCATGTGGCAGTAAAACAGAGACAGGCAGTCCTGTGATGTTAACATGTCCCAGGTCCCCCAGTTTGATCACTGTTTATGGCTTTCTTTTAAAATCCCTTCACCTAATTGGACCTTGTTCATCTGAGTCAAAGCACACATATGGGCTAATTGTTGTTAGGTCTCAGCCAGAGCTCCTATGTGCTCCGTGGAGAGTGGAGCCAACCACCTGGCCACTCCCTCCACTATCTCCGTCAATTACAACACCGTTTGCTATTAATGGATTTCCCTTCACAGAATGGGTGGCCCGAGCAGGAAAATGCTTCTTCAGTTTAATCTCTGTTTGTCAAAGTTACAGTACATTATAGAAGACTGGCTTTGAAGCCTGTGTAGCAGAACATCAGCTATGTCACTCTCTTGGCCACTTTACCACTGTGAAAGTAAATGAACACGGAGTAAAAACAAAACAAGAGAGACACCAGTCGCCTTGATGTTTGCCTCTGGGAAGTTAGCCTGGAATGTTTTTTTTTTTTTTTTTGCTTTTTGAACTGTGTGTGTGTGTGTGTGTGTGTGTGTGTGTGGGGGGGGGGGGGGGGGGGGGGGGGGGGAAGTAAAAAGATTACATAAAATGTGCTCTTCGGACTCAGGGGCTACAGGGATATCCAAAAAGAAAGAGGAAAGGTTCTCAAATTTCTGAGAATATTTAAATCCCTTAATTCAAATTTAGGCTGACAACACATTTTCTTGCCTTTTGGAGCCTTTAAGGATGTAAGAAAACCTAAACATGCAAGGTGGCTTTGTAATAAAAAGTAAAATCCTGAAAGTTTCAAAGGCGTTTGCAGTCTGGCTGTAAGCCAACATTTGTGCTAACTAAATGTAGCCTAAGTTTGGCTTTGTTTGGTCATATTAACTGTAGTCTGGTCTAGGGGAAGGCTCATGCTTGAGTTCTAAGATTTGGACTAAATGTAAAATGACTGTAGAGAGCAAACCTATGAGAACAAACAAATGTTATCCGTTATAACACATTAATCAAGAGTTTTTCTGGCGTTCCAGTTAAATGTGGGAGTCATTTTTAAGAGGTGCTCTCAAGTAATCACACATTTATATCCGAAATACTCAGAGATAAATAATCAATTGGAGACAGGAATCAGACCTGCGTCTGCCCCAAAATTATTCTATCAGAGTCCTTACATTTGTCATATCCATCATAAGTCCAAACTTACTCTTTTTGCTAAACACAGACCTACAAAGATTCACTAAGTCTATTCTTTATTTCATTTTTGAGTACAGCTCAATTCAGTCAAACTCACCTCCAAACACCTCATTCTAGTTAGAGAAAGGTACTGTTATTCAGCTTGCCTTCTGCTTCGCCTAAATCCCTGCAGACAGCTCTCACTGGCAGTTCAAACCCTGCACGAGCTCAGGCCAAAAACCACATACGCACACACATACGCACAAGTATGCAGTGGCTCCACTTAGACCTTCAGACAGATTCATGCACGCACATACAGTATGCATAAGCACACACACACACGATCCAATACTTGTGTGCGGACACACTCCCCATAATCACATGCACACTGGGCTAAACTCAGTCCAAGCCTCCATACTCTCTTCTCCACACTCATATTTCACTAGTCACACACAGAGGGCCCACGGCAATCAACTTTAAATTAGAGAGAAAGCTGCTCCAAGAACTTGCATGCCGCTTGCCAGGTCTGAGGCCATACTGTTCTTTGTGTGTGTGTATTCGTGTGTGTGTGTGTGTGTGTGTGTGTGTGTCCGAGAGAACAGAAAGAGCAAGCTCTTGATATTAAACCAACTCTGAGGGGCCTAGATTGGGGTATTTCGTCTCCTCTGTGCTGCTGTTGGTGCACTGTATCCCCACTCATGCTTACCAGAAGCTCCGCTCAGTTGTTCAGTGCATTTGAGGAGTTCTTCTGCGGGGAAAGAGT
Organism: Etheostoma cragini; assembly: GCF_013103735.1. NCBI lineage: Eukaryota > Metazoa > Chordata > Actinopteri > Perciformes > Percidae > Etheostoma > Etheostoma cragini. The sequence continues at coordinate 8,603,025 of NC_048422.1, forward strand.
TGTAAGTTATTTAATCCCGACTTGGCTTGTTCATTTCTTGTTCTGCTATGATTCTCTACGTTTGTTACAGTTTAAACACATCAAAGCTGCAAGGCCAAGCCACGTAAGTAGGGCTTAACCTTGTGGGTTGGAGCTGTGGCTTCTTTTGAGATCAACTGACCAATACGGGCAGCGATAGTGTGATGATGATAGTAAAAGTGTAATATCTGTTGAAAAGAGAGAAAGAAGAAAGAAAATGTCCATGCATGCTGCTTGCCCAGCTAAAACGTCTGTCAGTGCAAGCTCTGCCTGTTCCACAGAACACTCCCTGTATGGAAGATGAATGATGGTGGAGTATAAGGCAACTCTGCAGAGAAACTCTACACTTTGCTCCTTGATGAATGGGAACTGATGCCAAGCATCTGAAGTTTGCCACATCTGTTTTAGATAGAATGTTTTTTTGCCAGCAGACTCAGTTTTTGTACTCTGGAAATATCTCAACATGAAATCATATCATCAGTTGGCTAAGTAACTGTAGGCTAAAAGATTACAATTGATAACCACTGTATAGAAGACTATTAAAGGACATTGGGCATCCTAGAAGTTCGAGTGATTTTTTTGGGATGACTTCAACATACAGCATGTTTAGGTGTGAAGTTTTATTTTTTAAATCCTACATAAAATGACAACCTATGTCATGTTAATAATGAAAGACTGTTACAGACCATTAACAGAAAACAGATCAATATGGATGAATGATAATGATTTCTGTGAGCAGGGGAGTCACCAACTCCTTTCTCCTTTATGTCACTCTTTTAACAGCCATTTTCCTACTCTGATCCCAACATTGGCCACAGAAATATTGTCTTTGGCACTGCAGTTTTGGGAGAACAAATGAAGATACTATGTTTGCTGCTGATTAGCCCAGATGGAGACTGAATTATTGTGGGAGATGGTGTATTTTTGCTACATTGTTTTACATTTTATGTACAAGTCAAGGTGCAGCAGTAAGGGGAGAGGCTGCAGTAGTATAACCTTTCAAACTGCACTTGAATAATGGATTCATTTCTAACAGGATGAGCTCAAAGTTGTCTTCATTTTTCTGTGGCCACTAATAGCCATCACAGGTACATTATTACTTATTTAGTTAATCCTGTAGTAGTAGTAGTACATCCTACTCTATCTAATATTGACATTAGTATGATTCATTGTTATGAGTTTACATTTAGAAGAGAGAAGACATTAGATACAGTATAAAAGGACAGCAAAGAAGACAATTAGGGATCAGGACAGTTCCCTTACTGCATAAGTTGTGCCATAAGACACCCACTTACACGTGTACGCCATCAATGGCTAATGGCAGAGGACTGATTGATGCTGACAGCTTCTCTGTAAGTTTATCACTTGTTGTACATCTTGGCTGCTCTGTGAAACAGCGTGCATGCCTGATCATTGGTAAAGAATGTGCTTTCTTCCCATGAAAATGTGCTTTACATGCTTTTCTGGAAAGAGGATGACAGACCCCAAATTCACGTATTTTACCATTTTTCTATCTATTGTAAGGAGAAGAGGTTATGTGAGGTTTGTACGTAGCCTATGTTTGACTGTTACCAACATGCCAATTCTCAAAGATTAATGACCATACTGTATGTTTATGGAATTTGCTGTGCATCTTTGGCATATTGCAGCACTCCTGCCAGTGAAAGCTACATATTAGGCTAGCCCTATATTCTGTAACCACTCTGTCCACTGAAGTGTTGACTGTGGAAATACAGCTAACTCGGGAAATTGTTAGAGCTTGGCAGCGTATTAGTCTGTGCTGGAAAACCACTCTATTGATTGCTTTGGTATTAACTCTACCTTCACATCACAAGTGGTTACTTGCCAAACCAGCATGAAGAATGCTGTGGATTGATTTACAAGCTGCTGTGGCAAAATGGTGCTAGCATTTTGGCTGCAGGTGTTCATATTTACCGTCGCTTCCAAGCTGAAAATGTTGTGTTTGTGAACCAGATGTCTGACAAAATATAAAAGCAGCCCTAAAGCCCAGCGCATCAATCCACCATCTTTTTAGAGAATAGGTTTAATGAAGACATTCATTAAGTCACTTTGCTGTCCCAGTAGGGTGCATTTTCAGAAGCAGTGAATAGATCTGTCTGTCTCCATTACAAGTTAGGGTGGCAGGAAACTTTGTGACTTTGTAACTGGAACTGCACTTTGTGTCCAGTGTCCACACTTACTATTGAAGCAAATAGTTCAATTGTTATATTTCTCTTGGATGTGTGGATTTCGCGAAGTGCATATCCTTGCTAATTAGTACCAAAACAAGTACTTCCACAATACTAAGGACACATTGTGTTGACAATAGCAAACAGTAATCCCTAAAGTGTAGTTTGTAGGCAGCTGTTGCCAGCTTGGGATAAACTGAATCATGTCTGTCCAGGTTTTAAAGACATTAGCAGTGCGGGCTTGCAGTCAGAAAGGCTAAAGCATGGTTAAACCTTAGACTCCAATGTTGGAGGATGAGCTCTTTGCTTTAAGGTGGCAGGTTCTCATTCCTTAAACAGTAGTGAGACATTGTATTAAAGACTGCTGCTGAGACAATCCTCAATTGTAACACATTTCCTGGTGTGAATAATGGATGTGCATCTTTATGTATGATCAGCTAAAATTACATTCCTCAACTGTGTGTGTGCACGGCACTGTCACTGACTGGACCGACGCCTGATGGGCCATGTGTGCGCAAATGTGACTTTTTATGTTTTCAAGGAGGTTCAATAAGAACTGCACACTGCCACACATAACTTGGAGTCAATTAACACTCAATGTAGCGGAGCCTTTGCGATTAATAACCGTGACGTTTTAAAGCGTGGTTAAAAGTAAAATTTAACTGCTGCACCCCTCATTTTGAACTTTAGGCT
>NC_048422.1:8606024-8613965 GCF_013103735.1 Etheostoma cragini
CACTTTTGAGAGAGATGTAACTTTAAGGACATTTAACTGGTTAATTGTGCTGACCAAAGAATCTAAAAGAGAGGAGAGAGGAGTTAAGATGGTTGGCACAAACAAAAAGTACTCCTATACACTTTACTTTTACTCTGGACGTTGGCAACGTGGCGTTGCAGCTAAATAGAGAAAATGGAATAGCTTATGGTCTAGGTTTTAGAGGCCCCGATTTGTTTAAAAATGTCACCTTACCACTCATCACATTATTATTATTATTATTATTGTTATTGTTGTTGTTATTATTATCAAAAGCACCCTCTCAAACAAGGAAAAGGTGGCGCAGATGAGCTCGAGCTAGCCAGACTATCTTTGCGGCCATTTAAAGACTACGAGTTGCCCATTAGGAGTGGAAAAATCAACTCACCGGTCTCCTTTTGACTCTGCTAGACTGACCGGTCAAAACTTTCCGAATGCGAACATCAGAGTGAACACAGAGGAAAAGGTGGAGACGGCTATCGCTCATGACCTGAGGCCATAATGCCAACTGCAACCAAGAACATCTCTACATCCAACTCTACATCAGAGGGGACACCGAGGCAAGCGTGGAGGAATTGAACACAGGCTGAAACTTCTCTGCTGAGCATTGTGCTAGCCAGTGTGCAGGCATCGAGCGGCTAGCTGGGTGGCCTCGGCGCCTGCGTCGGTTTCCAGCGGGATGTCAGGAGCTGTGGTCTCCTTTTGGCGAGACTTGGCTGGATCCTGGAGTGCTGGCACTATTCAACCGGCTGACTCGTTGTCTGCGTGCTGATCCGAAGCCGGCCACACTCGGCTTTGTGATGAATCATACACACTACACACTAAAATGTCATTCGAATTGTACCTTGTTTGATTTCATATAAAAAACTAAGATTGATTGATTAATAAATACCTTAGAGTGTAAGATGTATGAAAGACAGATGTATGACATGGAGTTTAGTAGATGGAGTGTTTTACTGGATCTCATTGTGTTCATGCATTTCTGCTGCAACACGCCGACTGTTTTTACTGGACTGGTCATACATAATTGATAGACTTGTCTGTTTAAATTATGTGACAGTCGGGTATGATGTAACAAAGTGTCTCTGGGATAGAAAGTGTGTTTGTGTAACTAATTATTTCATTTTTTGAGAAAGTCTATGAAGAAGTCTGACCCCAAATTTTCACCAGACGCGAAATGGATGTGGATCCGCTCCGCTGCGTAATGGCTCTGTGCGCCGCAGTTCATCGATACCCACCAGGTCCAGATTTGTTGCGGAACGGCTGTGGCCTTGACTGACAGCTGAAGTCTCGAGGACCCACGAGATCTCGCAAATTCATGTAGAATAGAACCACAAAAACTTTTTTTTTTCAACAACTCTGTGCTGTGTTTTCAAGGTGTAGTGCACCTGAAATATGATCCGCAGTGAGCACGTTCTATTTTATTTTGAAAATTAACCAGATGTTTTATTTTGTTTATGTGCTTGGCTTCCTGTCCCGCACTGCTATGTGCTGATTTGCTGCGGAGCTCTCAGTCATCTGACAAAAACAGAAGCTCTGCGTATCTGCTCCGGAGGGCTGTGGACTGCCAGAGCTGGGACGCAGCCGTTCCACAGTCAGTGGAAGTACACACAATGACTTTAATGGAAACCTAATCTCCACCTCCGTTTTACGGACCCAAATGCAGAGACAATGGCAGGTAGGCAGGAGAAGTTGGTAATGAGGATTTATTTACAAAATAACCACAAGGTACGTACCACAAGGCAAAGATGCGAAAAAGAAGAAAACACAAGAAGTCCAAGACTGAGGGAGGCCAAAATCCCAGAAAAGTCCACAGAGGAAGGGATATCCAACAAACAGGAACAAAGAAGCCACGGGGAAGGTACGATGCTGAACAGGTACACATAAACAAATCTATTTACACAAAAATTATTGACAAGAAACGTGGAAAGCACAGACACTAAATACACAGGATAACGAGAGGCCGGTGACAAGAGGGCTGGAAAACAGGTGGAAAACCTCAGGTAATCACAGCAGCGGGGACACGGGAGGTAAAACTACACACATGATGAGACAGAGACTCAGACTTCAAAATAAAACAGGAAACAGAACACAGACATTCAAGGGGTACACAAGACAGGAACAACAAAACAAGACCAGGGAGGAAACACAGAGAAATAACAGAAAACAGAACAAAGAAACAAGATAAAAACCGAAACCATAACACGCCGTTCCGTAGCAGACCCGCAGACGCTACGTGGAAATGGGGGGTTAAACCTCTCTATTTCCCTCTCTCTACTCTCCTTTCAGTTTTTTCTTGCCTACCTTACTAACCTCTTTGTCCCTGTTCCTCCTTGTTTCAACCTCTTTATTATTTTATTTGCTGTCTTTCTCCCTCTGAATCTGTCTGCTGCTCTAGCCCTGCCTTCCTGGTTGCTTCTGCTGGGTTTGTTGTCTTCATGGAGTGTTGGCAGTCTTAAAGGAGTATAAATGGGTGTTATCGAGCATGGTGATCATATCTGATTTGGCAGACAGGTGACAGAAAAAATATAGAATGAAGCCAAGACTACACTATGTTTCTTGCATGTTTACTCAGCAGCTTAAAATGTCCACATTCTCATTTTTGACACAGGAAGGAGGAAGCTCTTTTTTTATGGTTCAGTGTCATGCTGTCGCTTCCCACTAGTGTTCTTAATGTATTCAAACAATCACATTTTGGTCGTAGTATGTTTTAGCCTCAAACTGCTGTTTTCTCAAGTCCTTCTAAAAAACATTTTCCAATGTGCCCCAACCTAAGGACAGTAGCAGTACAATAACTTGGTTGGATGTCAGCGCTGCCCCATGTTTGGAGCTGTGGACAGTACTGTAGAGTTGGACCCATAAGTCACAATACAACAACTTTGTTAGACCAAAGTTGTTATTGTGTGACTTTGATTATATTTAACCAATCAAGGACACAGTAGCAACTCCAGTTTTCTGGAAGGTAAAATCACTGGCTTTGTGGTGACTGGTGTTTCAGCCACCTACAAAATCAATATCAGTTTACACTACATTCAGATTTTTGGGGATATACTTAGAATGTTTACTGTCATTATTTATGCTTACAAAAAACTGATTACAATGGGTCTGAGTTCTGAGCTCACACTTTATCATATTTACTTTGAATAATTGGTAGATCAGAGATGGCTAAATAAGGCATTGTCTGCCAAATTCAGTTTGTTGGAATTTCACTGCTAAACCCAATGTTGCGTTGAAGAAAGATTTGTTGCCCCAGTTAAGGTTGGTTGCAATGAGCCCAGCAGTGTTGACATCAGTGCATTTCAAAAACGCTGCTTGGTGCTTTGTTAATCTGTCCTTTCAATCTGGAATAGCTAAATAGAAATGATTCTCAGCCTTTTTGTTTTGTTTTGCCAAACGTGTGGTGTCAAGTTGTTGATAGATGTCAGTCAAGGGATAATGCAGCGTGAAAATATGCAGCATGCACCTAACCTTCATTTTCTATAGACACGATAATGAATTGACCATCGTTCAAGGTAAAATACAAACCGACGGTTATTAACTACATACCAGACTACGTCTTGAGTCCTTTGGAAGTGAAAATAAACTGCAGTTTTCGGTTGGTGTGTTAAATCTGAATTAAAAGGACCATTCAATTATCCACTGCGCTGCCACCAAAAACTATAAAAATACACATGACAGAGAAAATGCTGAAATCCTGTGAATGAGACAAAATATAAACTCAAATGCCACGTTAGAAAATAGTCGAGGAGAATCATGCATCTCTGTCCTGTGATTGATTAGCATATTTCTTGGCCTGTTTAGTTAGACGACTTTAGTAAAATAGATGGTTTCCCTGGGTCAACATTAGGCTAATGTGTTTAGATAACACCTCAGAGGAAAATAGCAACAACGTAGGGAAAAGCACATCTCACCTTGGATATCTGTGTGTTTTCATCCACCTGGTTTTATTCACAGAGTGTCTTAAAATCAACAAACTTTGAAACCAAATCATGGCGGTGCACTGTAAATCAGCCCCCTATCTGCCTTTCTATCTCAACTAAACAGGTCGGGTAGTCGGCTGATTGTGCGCCAGGTCTGTGCAGCGGAGCCCAACAGTCTGATGAGGGCCTACTCTTTCCGTGTCACTCATTTATTCTGAAAGAAACTTTGTCATAGTTTGTGTGTTGCATCCTGCTTCCAGCAAACCATTTGGACGGTAATGAGGCCGTGGATGATTTTCCTCTGTCTTTCTGTTGATGAAAGTCTAACCTCCTTAGCCTGCTGTACTCTAAATATGAAATGTGTTTGCTCTGCCGTCTGGTTTTGTCTGAATAGTCACACTGTAGATTCTGCAGTGAACAGTGCAGATGAGCTTTTTGAGTATTCACTTCAGCATGACATATATTGGGTCTGTTTGCCCCGCTGTCTGTCTTTACTGAATAGTCCTACTGTAGATCCGACCGGGTAGCTCAACTCCATGCGTGTGTTTTGCCTCATCCTGGCGTACATTGTATGGGGGTTGTTTGCTCTTCAGCGTGATCTTTTTGCTTGATCCAGGCAGAGAGGGTTTGCTTTAGCGTGGCATAAAAACTAAGCCACCCAAACTGTTTTTGCATGGTGGTTTACAGTTGATGTTGGGTATGCTATAGCTTGTGAAACACTTTTTTTTCAAGGGCCCAGGTCTACATCTGAGTTGCTTTGTGATCTTTGTGTCCAGAGATTGTATCCTGGTAATGCATTTTACGCCCCCTCTCTCTCTCTCAATTTTTTTTTTCTCATTTAAATTTGTATTGAATTCTTAATAACTGAGTATATGTCTCAAACATGCTATTCATGCTTTTATTAGTTCAAGGTTGGACTGTTGGAATGCTCCCTACGTTGGTTTGAATCAGACATCCATCTCACGTCTTCTACTTTTTAACAAGTACATCTAGACGTGCACTTATCATTCCCGTGCTCTACACTCTACATTGGTTCCCCGTGTGTTTTAAGATTTTATTTGTTTTCAAGGCCTTAAATGGTCTGGCCATAAAGTATTTGTCTGAAATTTTAACTTAGCGGGAGCACAACTGATCATTGCGTTGTTTAAATCAGCGGGTTTTAGAATTCCCGAGGTCCAGGTAGAAACGGCTGGGTGAACAGGCTTTTGCAGTTGCTGCCCAGAGAGTCTGGAGCAAGTTACCCCCTGATAATTCCACCATTACAGATGTAGCTCTCTTTAGGTCTAAACTCAAAACGCATCTGTTTAGTCTGGCTTTTAATACGTAGCAGTGATGTGACAATTTCATTCTCCTGTTTCTTTGTAACCTTTTCTGATTTGACTGTTTTCTACGTTCATTCTTTTATTTTATGATACTATATGTGTTTTTACTCTTGGTTTCCGATGTTAAGCACATTGGATACTTGCTGGTTGCTGTAAAGTGCTATATAAATACACTTTGATTTGCTTTGATACAAGTACAGGGTTGGTCATACATGTCAGAATCTTGGCATAAACATACGACATGTCACAGAGGACAAATAAAACTTGAAAAATAAAGTAAGAAATATAAGTCTACAGAAAGACGAAGAAGCTATGCTGTATGTAGTCTGCTTTCTTAGGCTGAGTTTTCATTCAGCCTTGTGTAGGTCCAAAATGGATCCCAAGAGCTTATCCCATCCTCTTTGACAGTTTGTGAAGAATAGACTCATAAGATGCTGTCTCCATCATTGCGTTAGTCCAGTCTTTCAGAGTAGGAGATACAGCAGTTTTCCACTGTCTTAAAGTCTCTCTTTGTCAATTTCGATTCCGTTGCTCAATCTGCAATGAATTAAATCCCAAATGATCAGTGTTAGGTTGGAGCAAATCACCCCCTGTGGTCACTTGATGCAAGTTCGTCATGCTTACAACTTATTTCTACATTTACACAATTGAAACGGGAACACATGTGACATATCCTAACTAAAAACATAACAGCACAAATATTTTTTGGGCCATTCCCTTTTTATTTTATTTTTTTTAAACTTTTTTTTCTCTTTTACCATTTGGTTTTTATTCCTTTGGTGCCCAAAAAGTTTTTTTGTCTCTATTGCTAGTGTGACAGCTCATTGTCCTGGTGTTTTTCCGTGATCGTAGTGAATCTTTGGTGGTTTTAGGGCTGAGTATCAAACGGGTCTCAATCAGTTTTGCAAATGATAGTTTTATTCCAGTAATGGTCTTGTACTGCTGATTGTACTTGGACAAAATTAATAATTTGAGCACTTTAGCCTCTTTTGTTCAATATTTGTTTTTAGAGAAATACATTAATATATCTGAGGTTATATCTGAGGTATCAATGTTTGAGTCATTTTTTAAGACAAAAGTAAAATAACAAGTCTTTGATTCCAGCTTCTTAAATGTGAATATTTTCTAGTTTCTTCTCTCCTCTGTGACAGTAAACTGAATATCTTTGAGTTTTGGACAAAACAAGACATTTGAGGACATCATCTAGGGATTTTGGGAAGCACTGATCCACATTTTTCACCATATTCTGAAAATAGAATAGAAAATAGTCAACAGATTAATCAACCATGAAAATAATCATTAGCTGCAGCCCCTGATATGCACTCGTCAATGTCCTTATTAAGACATTAACTTATTTAAATGTGTCTAACACTAGGATTATTCTGTATCTGGGTGTTTCTTTCTACTTTGTTCGTCTCGTTTCCAGGAGCATTCTTGAACAGACAGTCAGAGAGTAGTAATTGAGAAAGCATGACTCTCATTTTTTTTTAATTCTCTCATAGGATTGTTTATTCTGGTGGTTTGGAGTGTGCTGTGACTGGAAGTTAAACTGTTTAACTGTGCCCTTGTGTATAGTTGAACTACCATTGAGATACATCAAACACATTTGTTTTCACCCTGTCTGCCTGTCCATCTTCCTTTTTTATTATGTCAGTCTGTCTATACCCCTATTTTTCCCCTGAACCCCTTTCTGTCATCTCCATTCTGTTGCCTGTCACAAACTGAACTCTCTACCTCTAGTCAGTCAGCCCGTCGGTAGTAATGGGGAAAGCATGGAGTTCCCAGCAGAGTGACTCATAGCTCTAGAAAACAGGGGTCGCGTGTGTGTGTGTGTGTGTGTGTGTGTGTGTGTGTGTGTGTGTGTGTGTGTGTGTGTGTGTGTGTGTGTGTGTGTGTGTGTGTGTGTGTGTGTGTGTGTGTGTGTGTGTGTCCTACCATGTTTGTGTAATTTTAGTGTATTGGCTCTTTCCTTCCTGCTGAACACGTGGTGAAAGCTCGTTGCCGGCTGTGTTAAAGGTCATCTGTCTGTGATAGCCAAACGTACATAAACACACTTCTGTCCAATATGAAGAAAAAGTCTTTGGCTTTGTACTACCACACTGTAAGGTTATATTTATTTTTTCTTTCAATCCTTCCCCAACTCCATGAATGTTATTTTAGATTTTCACTCTTTATGTTAACAGGTTTCTTAGCTTGACATGTCAGCCACTGTTATTGTCATATTCAGAATTAGTCAGGCTTAGAGATGTAACGATAACCGGTGTAACGGTAAACCACGGTAGAAATGTTGACGTTAACAATTAACCTTTTCATTTAAAATATCCTTATCGCGGTGTGGTAATCCTGTGTTTAATCATTCCCAGCTTCGTTTGAGGCACCTGAAGTCGCCATGTAGGCGCACTGCGCTCAGACACAAGAAAGGGACAGAATGTAGCAGCGGCCTTTTTTCTTTGTCTTTTTTCTTTTTTGTTGAAGTGATATGGGTAGCCCAGAACGTAATTAAGAAATATTCTGTAGCTTGCTAAACTCTCATGGGTTTTAATGCCTCGCTATCTTCAATACGTTTTTTGCTGCGATGTGGAAGTTTAGCCCATGTTACAACATGATATTTATTTGAAGAGAGAGCGATATATTGTCACCTTGATAATAATGCTGTTGCTGTGTTTCTACTGTTGAGATAT
>NC_048422.1:8614065-8634449 GCF_013103735.1 Etheostoma cragini
ATATATATATAATGTGTTTTTAATGATTTAATTTTTTTTTCTTTACTGGATAGTTTTTTGACGCATGACTGGCCCTAACTAAACCCCCAGGATGCTTTGTGTTTGGAATTAATTTGTCTCATTGTAATGACATAGTGTCAGTGTGAGCAAATGATAATACTCTTAAAGACAACTCAGTTTGTCATATTTTTGTGTATATTCATGCAAGTGCATGTGTTTCTCAACGTTGCATAAAACAGCAATCTTCATCTGCTTCATGTCTTTATAATTGCTCCCAGCAGTAGCGTGGCGCCAGTAAAATGTACATGGACGCGCATTTACAACACACACACACACACACACACACACACACACGGATCATCAGAGGAGTGTGGCAGAGCAGAATTGAGTGCTTTGGCTGGGCAACCTTATTGACTTTGACTAAGCTTAGCACAGCTATCATCAGGTGTGTGTGTGTGTGTGTGTGTGTGTGTGTGTGTGTGTTCATGCATTTGATTTCTTTTTTCCGTGCTCTGATGACAAGCCATCTTCTGACACATGGCTGATCTATCTACTGCGGTTCAAATTTGTTTAGTTAGCACAAAAAAGCACAGGCAGCTGTTTTACAATCAGTTCCACATTATTAACCAAAATATCAACATTTTTATTTTAGTGTCACCAAAACCATCTTTTCCACGTCCTTTCTCTCCAAACTTTGGTCTCTGCCTTTCTGTGTCGATGTCTGATATTTTTTGTTTCTGTTTCTGATGATAGCTTGGCTGTGCAGGGCTAGCCATTGATCACACAGCAAAGATTTGTGTATGCGCCCGTGGCTGTGTCTGTCTGTGTGTAAGGCCTTGTTGGATAACAGAGAGCAGATGTGGGTGGGTAGGTGGGTGTATGTTTAGAGCCAGTCATTGGCTCATACAGAACAGATGTGTGTTGGGTCATCATCTTCCTCTGGCTACCAGAGTTATTGATTCAAATTGTTCTGCTACATTTCTGACTGGGCATAGTTCAAAATCTTTCAATCTGGTGTCAATTTTGATACCTCAGTTACGATGCCAGTTACGACGCCGGTTCAACACAAATACATTAAACACTAAACTTCTATTTTCTACCTTAATTGTGAATCAAAACAGTTATCAAAATTAAAAAACAATTGGTAACACTGCTCACTAAGAGTAACATTTATTATTGCGCCAGTCAGATACTCAGGATTTGTATCAATCCAACTGGGCCAAAATGAACAAAAGAAGAGAAACCTTTTTGACACAACATGAACATATTATAAATAATATATAAATAAATAAACAAATTACATTGTTTAAAGGTTAATATTGAACTAAACAAAATGCAAAGAAATGTAAACAAAGACTTTTTAATGCAAACTGCATAATGACACAAACAATAAACTCGGTAACTGCCTTGTTGTCAACATTGAATTCCCATAATGGAGAACTAGCTTAAGTGCAAAGGAATGTAATGGAATTGCCTTGTTCCTGAAAGGAGCTGTAGAAATAAAGTTGCCTTGCCTTACAACCTCAGCCTGTCAGTCATTCATCAGGGGATAAAAACCACTGTTGTGCCTGCTTGTCTCAGAGAAAGTGTAACGTCAACAGCACTGCGACCGCTTTCGCCTCGCGGTTTATATCATACGGTTCTCTGCGTGAAGTTTTGAAGAACTGTAACCACACCTGAAACCACTTTATCGGCATTGCCGTGACTCACTGTGACTTCATCAGAACTGCAGAGCCAATGATTACGCACTCCAAAAGAAAATCCATTTTCCAATACTCATAGGATTGGAGTATTCCCTTTGGTGCCATCAAAATAGTTATGTTCAGTGCCCAGCTACATTTCAGATACTGAACCAAATGATAAAAGAGCACTTACTACATGTGATCCCACCACTCTTAAGCTGCGTGGTTAGTCAGAGCACAGTGGTAAATGCATTGACAGATGTTAAGGTTAGTATACAGATGACTGGGAGTCTTAACTAGGATGCTATTGCTATGGAATTTTCCAAACCACAGTTATAAAAAAGTGCTGCGGTTTACGGTGATATTCTGGTACTGCCAGCTGACTCCAGTTGAACCTAGTCCAAACAGTTAGGCATAGTTAAACATAGCCTGAAACATGTTAAGAGGTCAGATCACATGTTCCACTGGATTTTGTTTGTGGAAAAGTTTCCTTTGTCACCTTGTTGTACTTGGTTTATTTAGATTTACTTTACAGGCAAACCACAGCCTGTTAACAAATGTCACCAGAACGTTAACGATCGTATTCCTAATTAACTGGAGCATGGGATAAAGAATTTTATTTAAAGAATTAGAATATAAAAAATCAAACACATTATTTTGTAATCTGTTTTTGGCTTACATAACTTCAGGAAAAAACACTCCATTTAGAATAGTAGCTTGACTTAACACAATGTTGCATTTGCGTGTTTAGTGTAATTCATCCCAGAGCGTTCACGAAGTTTCTGGCTTCTAAAGATTGACCCTTAAACTGTGATATCTATTGAACCATGAATATAGTGTACAGTTACGCCCTTTAAGACATGTTTGCTGTGGCTCAGTTTGGACGCCAAGAAGTTGTCCAGGAGAACATCTGTTTGGCTACTCTGTTTGCAGTGTTTGGGCTCTCTTGCAGACGTGCATGAGTGACACTTAGCTGGAACAAAATGTCTCAGCTCATACAAGTGATTTAAAATATAGACTTTATGAAGCTGTTTACCAAGCAAAAGAAAAGTTGGACATGTCACTGGAAAAAAATTAAATCTTCTCTTTAGATCACAGAAAATGCGACAGTTCTGAAGATGAAATCTTATTCTGTAATTTGTGAAAATACAGATTTCTGATCCTCCCCTACTTTGTATTATAAACACGACACATCAAGTGGACTGTGCTCACCATGAGGCCCTAATTATCAAAATGAACACGACAAAACAAGCATAAAACCGGTGTATGTACAATGCCACGCAAAGCTCTGCATTTATCAACATGGACGTGAGCGGACGCTACGATGACATCTTACGTCAAGTTTAAACTCGTGTATGCATGTTTTGGAGTCAGTGTGGACTCAGCATATAATCAGTTTAACAGAAGAAGGAGAAGTTTGAAGGATCATTTGATCACTCAGGACATTATTCCTTGCCTTTAGAAGGTATAGTGTTTTGTTAGGCAATGATCTTCAATACAGGAAACGTGACGATGCACAACATTTTTTTTTTTTTTTTAATTCTTCAGGTTTTCGTTTCTCTTTTAAAGTCTCATTAATGGCCACAAGTGAATGATTTATTTCTGCCATTGACTGACATATTTCGGCTTGTTTTTCCAGCCACTCTGCTGTCAGGAGACAGGGTCGGGGTGCTGGTCCAGCATGGGAGGGGGGTTAGGACATGCATTCTCCCTCACAGTTCATAGTTGCTTAGCTCTGACTCATGCAAAAAACACGCCTTTTAATCGGTTTTAATCTCCATCTCTTAATAGTTCAGCTACTTACCCAGATTACGTCTTGCCATGTCATAAAGTGTGCAACATAAATCCAATCAAAGAATCTCACACCAGACATAGTCAGTATTGAGCAAGTCATGATTACGTTGTTCAGTGTGTGAAACATCAATGAGATTTATTCTGATTTTAAGCTCTATACCCACAACACACTGGAGTCAGAGTGCTTACAAAATGGCTTTTTTATGGTGATTGCTAGTTTCTCCCCAGAGTCCATACCATTTTTTTTAATCATTCCTGTGACCAACTTTTATGTTACAACTTGGTAGATACCGCTTCCCAGCTGCTTAACACTCTTCTGCGAAACAATCCAGTGAGTGCTGAAGGTCTCAGGCTGATGATGCCATCAGGACCTCATCATCTACAAAGAGCAGCAACCCCTTCCCACCCTGACTACGCCTCCATATCCTGTCCAAAATACTACAAACAGGATTAGTGACAGTGCAGCCCTGGCGGAGGCCAACTGTCACCTGGAACGAGTCCGACTTCCTGCCGAAAACCCAGGTCTTGCTTTGGTCATACAGAGATTGGATGGCCCTGAGAAGGGACCCCTCACCCCATACACCTGCAGCACCTCCCACAGTATCTCCCAGGGGAACCGGTCATATGCCTTCTCCAGATCCACAAAACACATAGACCGGTTGGGCATACTCCCAGGCTCCCTCTAGGATCCTTGCGAGAGTGAAGATCTGATCCGTTGTTCCACTACCAGAATGAAATCCACATTGTTCCTCTTAGACCCGAGGTTCGACTATCAGCCGAACCCTCCTTTCCAGCACCTTGGAATAGACTTTACCAGGGAGGCTGAGAAGTGTGATACCCCTAGTCCCCCTTTTTTGAAGAGGGGAACTACCACCCCAGTCTGCCACTCCTTAAGGCACCGCCCCAGACTTTTTCGCAATGTTGAAGAGGCTTGTCAACCAAGACAGCCCCTCCACACCCAGAGCTTTCACCATTTCTGGACAGATCTCATCAATCCCTGGGGCTTTGCCACTGTGGAGTTGTACCTCAGCGACTTCCACTAGGGAAATTGACGACAATCCGCCATCATCGTCCAGCTCAGCCTTTTACATTGAGGGTGTAATAGTTAGATTTAGGAGTTCCTCAAAGTGCTTCTTCCACTGCCCTATTAGCTCCTCAGTTGAGATCAACAGCATCCCATCCTTACTGTACACAGCTTGGATGGTTCACGGCTTCCCCCTCCTGAGGTGGCAAACGGTTTTCCAGAAACACCTTGGTGCCGACCGTAAGTCCTTCTCCATGTCTTCTTCGAACTTTCCCCACACCGCTTCTATGCCTCTTTTACAGCAGAGACTTCGGCCCTTTGGGCCCTTAGGTAACCTGCAACTGCCTCTGCAGTCCTCCGGGATAACACATCCCAGAAAGACTCCTCCTTCAGTCCGACGGCTTCCCTGACCAGGTGTCCATCATGGTGTTTGTGGGTTACCGCCCCTTGAGGCACCTAAGACCCCTTCAAACACTTCGTTCAAAAATGTGCTTAAAAGAAACAACAAAAGATTAGAGAAAGGAATCACAAAAGACAAAAACTGTTGTTGGCACATTCATGTTAATTACTACGTGCGTGATGCATGTGCCTTTTAGGGAAAGTTGTTGATCTGTCACCAAACTTCCAAAAGCGGGTTATCTATTGCATACTGTCAAAACAGGACAAAATAAAGTGAAGAAATTCACATGACTGGAGTGTACTTGTACAACTGTGTACTCTATTTGCGTGCACGCTTCACGCAGTGTGTTCATCGGTTTGCGGCCTTTACATGTTCCCCCATGTATACACATGCACTTGTACGATCAAAAAACACAAATATACACATCCATGTGGCTAAAACTTACAGACCGATGCTGATGTTTGTGAATGCCAGCGCAAATGTGTGTGTTTTCTGTTCGGCCTACACGCCATTATGCATTTTGGCGTGTTTGTTTATATGTGAGGTTGGCTTTAGTATTACAAACTTGTATGCCAGCCTGATTGTGGTCTTCATTCAACTGTGTGTATGTGTGTGTTTGCATTTGTGTGAATAGCTGGCATATGGTAGCCATTCTGCGCTGGCGGCAGAGCTGGAGGAAATTCCTGCATTGTAGAACTAAGGCCAAGATACCGCCGCTGCACACACTTACACACAGCACAGCGCAGTACAGGTTTGTTATTCTTGTTTCAAGCATGCGCACACAGAATTATTTTCAACTTTTTTGAAAGGACTTACAAGTTGACGAAAAATTCTGCTCTCAGTAAGAACACAACAAGCTGTTTTGCATTTTCTGATTGCTTAACATATAATTACTTAAATAATATTCTCAGTCTCTGTCTAACACACGCACACATGCTAAAAGGCACACTCAGGCCTTGGATTGTGGGTTGGCTGGGTGCTATCTCTGTACACACATGGCAGCCATTACTCCTTGTGTGTTTAGGCTTGGGCAAAAGTTGGATGACAGCCTAGCAGTCGACCAGCAGCTCCACTGCTAGATTGGGCTGGCTGGGTTCGGATTCTGTCTGTTTCTGTTTTCAGTGTTAACCATGGCTTAGGTGTTTATATAGTCCTCTCTATCTTCCATTTATCATGGTCGCACTTATTGCAAAAGTCCAACTTCATGTATTCATCCTAGCAGTGCTTGTGGCAGTGTCAAGTTCTTCCATTATGCGTCTCGTCTGCTTTTTGTCTTGCAGTAACTTAAATAACTTAAATAAAGTATTTTTCAATTTTTTGGGTACAATTTGCTCAGAATCTTACATTTGGAAAGCAATATTATTATTATTATTATTATTATTATTATTATTATTATTGTGAGAGTTCACAAAAGCGAATTAACAACAAAATTACATAATTGTCTAACTCAAGATGAACATTATATTTGATTTACCAAATCCTTCAAAATGTATACTGTTTAGGCTACACATAAGCGTGGGAGAAGATGGTGTATTTAACAGAATTTAAAGCCTTTAATTTGTCACCTGTTGGCCAAATTATTTAACAAAATCTTTTCCAAATCAAAGCTCTGCAAGTGTGTATAAGCTGTGTCTTTATCTCCTCCCTGGCTAACCAGATGTTTACAGCGCTGCTTTAGCTTCCTTGGTTACAGATTTCCTATGCTTATCATCTTTCTAATCCTCCTCGGAAACAGCGTCATTCTTCCACTTCAACTGCTTCCTTATCTCGTGTGCACTCAAGACCTGTCCACATTACACGCTTTTAATTTCAGACCCTGCCTGAACCTTTCTTTGCCTACTGGATGCTAAAAACATTTATCTTTGTCTCTGCATGTCTCTGTTATTGGTCTTCTGTGGTGTTCTTGGATCAGCCTTGGTAAATGTGATGTGGCTGGCCAGCCCGGACCAATTAAATGCAATGAAAAAATGTAGTGGGGATTGAGTTGGTCATTAGAGCGCCAGATAGTGTCTGGCCAAAGTTTTTCCCTTCAGCTCAACAGTCCATCAGTTTATCCTGCAGGGTGAACAGGCTCTACGTGGCCACATCGGACAACATCAGAGCCTGACTAAACCTCCATGTGTAATGCTTCCACTGGGGCACAAGTAGTTAAGATGGGAAAGAAAAAGAGAATATAGAAATAGTTGACATTAGTCAATATTTGATACACTAAATAGATTTTGATAAGCGGAATTCTCCCGGACAAATGGGTGAAGTTAAATCATTGGCCCATCTTTGCTTCACTTGTCATCTGTAAACATGTTTCTCACTGGAAGAGTGTCGTCGAGAGCAGGCCCTTAGGCTTAATGCTGCAGAGCAAAATATCTCAGTGGGTCACAAAGAGGGGAAAGAGGTGAAGAGAAATCAAATAGCACACTCAGATCTTTCAAAACGGATATTGGCGTTTGGTATCATCAGGGAAACAGGATGTGAAAGAGATTGAATGATAGAGAAACGTAGTAGAGGCAGAAAGAAAGACAGAAACTGGTGTGAGCAATTTTCACCTTCCACCATCTATGGTATATAATTAAGGCTTATCACGTTAAACACACTTTCCACCCAAATGTTTTTACTAATACAGGATGCTTTAAATAATAGAAAAATAGGGAGAAAACACAAAAGTGCTAAAATCCATTAAGTTCTTAATTTTTTAATTTATTTATTTAAAGTAACTTTTGCCTTGGTTTTTTGAATGTTTAATTTGACTGTTTTTTAAGTTGCTAAAATAATAAAAATAAATAAAATGGGCAAATAATTCATTCATTTTATTATATTTGTACCTCTGAATTAATATTTCAAAATATTTCTCTACAAGTAGGGACATGCATGCAAACAAACAGGGCCTGGATCGAGGATCTTCATATATGGAAATAGAACACAAACACTCACACACACACGTCAGTCAGCAGTGTTATCGCCTGGAAAGGTCAGAGGGACAGGTTGTGCAGTGGTTGCCATAGTGACTTGGGTAAACACCAGATCCATTGTAATACGCCCCCACCATCTTGGCCTGACCTCGCTATATTGTTGGTTTAGTGCGCATATACACATGAACACACACTCTATAGTTCATAACTCTCACACTCACACACATGCACTTGTATCATGTGGCTTAGCTAATCTCTTAATTTGCTTGCCATTATTTCCTTATGCTCATTACTGGAGCACGCCACAGTGCACAATGACACAAAGAAATATGCGCATGCATAAACACTGATGACCACATTGTGCATGCAGTAGGCTGAATTACATCAGTCTTAGTTAATCTTTAATTTATAACATAAATTCTAATGACTTGTACTCATGAACAGGACATCCTGCAGTAATCGGTTATGTCAGCGGACAGGAAAAGTGTGTGTGTGTGTGTGTGTGTGTGTGAGATGTTAAAGAGCCTGACAGTTTCCCTGCATTTCCAAGTCTTAGCGTCTACATTTCTGCCCATCTGTTTGTTTTACCCTGTATTCATGCCCCCTGTCTTTTTCTCTCTCTTTTTTTGTTTTCTCCGCCATTCTCCCCTTCCACTGTCTTGCTTTTTCTCTTGTAAAGCTGACTGAATGTGCAATGGCATGCCAGTGTGTGAGTGACTCACCAACAGAGAGGACTTGCTAAAAGAGAGTTCTTTTGAATTGGATTACTCAGCGTGCGCACACCTCATTTAACCATGATTTTTCTTCTCCACTTATTTCAGCAGTCCTTTCCCAGTGCTCCTAAGCACAGCTATTGTGTGACTTTTGTCAGACTACCTTGGCTATTGCTCTTGACCTCATTATTATTACTGTTGGCTTGGAAGGAATGTTTTTTACCAAGGCATTTTAGAATGTTCTGCTCCTGCAATTATTTTTAATTACTCTGGTTGTGGTTCTGGGTTGGATTTGCAAAGTCTACAAAAATAGTAACAATTTTATTTTTGAGAACAAAATGTGGATTTGGATCTTCACTGTTGTTTTGCCTCTTGGTGCATTTGGGAATACTTTAGGGGTGCATCCTGGTGACAATATCCATGGCTACATTCCCTTGTCTATTCTGGTCGCTGGTGGGGGTGAGTCACAGAATAGGCTTGCGATTACAAACTCACACAACTTCGAAAGAAGAGTGTTTGAAATTTGAGAAGCTCAAAGTGGTCCTATGTACTATTGACAGGAATAATGCTTAACTTTGCAACTCTTTTTGCATTGAGCATTATATTTCAGTAACTGGTAGGCTGAGTGAAAATAAGAGTTTTGTTCCTAACCACCGTGCAGGTAGCATGGTACCTTAAGGGCATCATAGCCCACCATGGACATGTTTACACTGGATGAAAGGGTGGTTTTTCACATTTAGCTTCAGAAAGACTACTGAGCTGCTGAGAAAAGTGGTTTGTGGTTCTAGACTTGTACAGATCCCAGTAGCTGTGTGGCTTCTAGAGGGAGTCTTTGTAAACATTAATAGGATGAGGCGTAAACTCAGCTGTGCCTTCACTGGTTTTACTGGACTGCCATTGATTTGTTTCTTTGGCATCAGAGGAAAAACATTGAGTGTTTGTAAGTCTGGCTTTCTCTGAACTGAGCATTTTATCGAGAAGACGGTTCAGAGTAATGTCATGTTGAGTGAGCGTATCTGATACTAGAATTTCACTGGGAAGGTGTGTGTGTGTGTAAACCGATGTTTGCCAATACTTATGGTTTATACCTTATAGTTTTGTACAGTGGTGCTTTGTGTTTATTTCCAGGAATTAGATCAAATACACATAGCAAAAATTGAAACATTCAAACTTTGTGTTTTTGTATTCTTTTGTATTTGAGCACATGAAGTCAGAAAAAATGGCTCATTTTCACCGAAGCACAGGAAGACGGGGGATGCCACAAACGTGAAGCAGACAGATACCGTTTACTATACCTGACCTAAGATCCCTGGTTTAGTCATTTCTTGTGCTAAAGGGGCACGGTTTGGAATAAAATATGCTTGTGGGATCATAGTCCTCTACCATGGCCATCTGCCAATAATAGCTCCACATTTTCAGGTGTAACCTGAGATAGTCAATCTAGACATCCTCATCATAAACACAGACCAACAATACAAATACAGCAGAGCTGTTAGAGAAACACTCCTGTGACAGGCCAACTCACACTCAAGTATGAGCAGGAACATGTTGCTTAGGTTTGAGAGGACAGATTAGCACTTTGCTCTCAAGGAACGGCAATGTTCTCAAGTGTCAGTGGAACCTTTGTGTAAATATGTTTACAGGACCTTGTACTGTGTGGCATTAGTGATGGAAAATAAACAGGGCCTATGCAGGAAACCACAGGCAGGGAGAGAGAAAATAGTCCTCTAAGGATGGTGAGGTGGAGGTAGCGATAAGAGAGAGCTTTATGGGAATCAATAGCATGGAAAGTACATGGGAGGGAAGGAAAGGTACAGGTAGATGCAGGGCTGCTTTTTCTGGTCTGTAGTTACTCTGGGGAAAGCAGGAAAGGGAAGAGAAGGTAAGCCATTATAAAGTATGACATTAATATGTTTACTGAACCTTGAATGTTCTGGCATTAGAGCCTTTGGAAACCGTAGCCAAGGACTGACTGCAAACAAAGTAAGTGACAGACAAAAAACGTTGTGAAAAGTGTCCTTGGGGTTTACCATCAGGCCAGACTTTGGAGACAAATGTTTAAATCAGTATTCCCTTAACCCATTAAAATCCATATACAAATATTTACTTCTCATTTACTAGATACATTTCTAGAGGAGGCAAAAGAATAACCTTATTTATATGTTGTGCATGAAGGGGCCATTTCCCATTTATAGGAAACACAGCAGTCCTAGCAATGACCCATCAAGATATCACGGCGGTTAGACTAAACACACTGAGGTATGATCTACTGTTTTCATTAAAGGAATCGCCACCTGTAGGCCTAAAAGGTGGCCTGGGAAAAAACGTTTTCTAAGCCACCTTGCAAGCAGACAGGGTGGGTGGTATTCGATACTTAAATGGTGGAGTACTTCTTTATTGATGTGCACAATCTGCTAAATACAGCATAGAGTATGTTTTCTATTTATAATCCTAAACCGCAGTTTCATTGGCGTGTGAGGAATTGT
This sequence comes from Etheostoma cragini, assembly GCF_013103735.1. NCBI lineage: Eukaryota > Metazoa > Chordata > Actinopteri > Perciformes > Percidae > Etheostoma > Etheostoma cragini. The sequence continues at coordinate 8,625,071 of NC_048422.1, forward strand.
TCAAAGTCCTGTGTCCGTGTAAACAAACGAAGCTGACCAGTGTACCAGCTAGGTTACAGGTTACAGAATGTACCGAATGCATAGAGGCTTAAGAAAGCATGAAGGGAGGGATGGACATAGGAGGAGGAATGTAAGCAAGTGAGGGAGACAGGAGTCGGTGAGATCTGAATGTGCTGAGTGCGCTGCTGTGTGAAGCTACAGTGCCGTAGTGGTAAATGTAACACTGTCCCGCTACATCATAAGACCATAGTCTAGTTATCTCTGCTCCACTATAAAGCTTTCCAGATCTCTGTGTACACTTTTGGGGGATATGATTTTGTGAGCCACTGTGGAAGTCTTGGTGTCAACTGCACAGCTTTCTTCATGTGTTTTTAGGGCAGATGCACATGCACCACTTTAACTGGGTAATGGATTTCATCATCTTTCATCACTTTCCCATGATGGATCTGCATTTAATAATGTGCTGCATATGCATTTTGCTCTTAAAGTGCTAAAATATCTTTTAAAAAGCAGTACCAGGTGATTTACATTTACCATTGGTGGCTTAATAACTTGGCCACGATACTTATCCCAGTGTTGAAGTTGTTAATGGTGTGTTTTATTGAGTGGGATTAAAGGTTTCAACCTTCAACTGAGCTAGTGTGAGAAGTAAACAAAAACATTGCTGCAAATACAGGTAGGGCATGAAAAACAAAAGAAGAAAGGTTTTCCAAGTATTCCAATTTTTTTTCCTTTTTTTTCCTTTTTTATATTTAGCACAAGGGGAGATCGATTTGCTGGTGTCTGCCTGTCTGCTCTGTCATAATATCTGTGTCTTTAAATATTAAATCCACACTGTATTTTGCTGTTTTTTTTTGTGCATATCCCAAACGTGCTTCTTAAATTATCCTTTCTTAAAAACATATTACAACTTTGATAATCTTTCAGGTAGAGCCTGAGTGATATATTAATTTATCAGTATCATTTATAATTCAATTCAATTCTATTTTATTTATAGTATGAATTCATAACAAGAGTTATCTCAAGACACTATACAGATAGACCACACTCCAGAATTTACAAGGACCCAACAGTTCTAGTAGTCTCCTCCAGAGCAAGCAACAGTGCGACAGTGGCGAGGAAAAACTTCCTTTTAGGCAGAAACCTCGGTCAGACCCAGGCTCTTGGTAGGCGGTGTCTGACGGGCCGGTTGGGGTTAGAATGAAGAGTGGCAATAACAAAAATAGAAAAAATTAATAGTCTGTAGCAGTTCTTTGTAGTAGTTCATGGCATAGCAGGACGCTGTGCGGCATTACAAGGCACAGCAGGACGTAGAAGGGCACTGCAGTGTAGCAGTTGAACATGGCATCACAGAACATGGAGCGGGACCAAGGCGACAGCTGCTACCCTGATTTTGGAGCCTCTCTGATCCAAGGGAACATTCTGGGGAAAAAGAACATAAGGACTCCGGGGAATGACAAATAATGACAATATCATAATTTTGATAAATAAAATTAAATACAAACGGACAAAACACTTCAACCGTGTTATGAATGTTGGCGTTGCATAGTTTGTCCACCAGAGGACACACATAATAGTCATAAACGCCACCGTAGTCATGCCCCCCCCCCCCCCCGAGAAAGACTTGTCATTGTACATAACTCCGTAGATTAAATAACGTGACCTATAATGTGACCATTTCATTTCACTGCCGGGAGACTGGGTTGGTAAATCACTCTCTATAATTTACCAAACATGCCATCACCATTGTTTAGACATTGGCAGCCTCACATCACTTGTATTGGCCAAACGAAACACCTCGTTCTCCTGATGAAACGTTGATTATGTTTATTTTATGGCTTAAACAGACGGTTGATCTGTTTGGCAGCGGGACCTCACGCTTACGGAGAGGCCAAGACTGGAGGTTACAGGTTGACTCTCACAGCCACAGAGGATGTTTTAAAATGCTTTTTATCCACAAATCCAGTTTATTTGTGCAGCCCAGTGTCACACACAACTGTCAACTAGAGAGCAGTCAGTCATGTTCTTTCAAATCGCCATGGTAGCAGGACCGTGTAAGGTTTGGGTGCAGGTATTAGGAACTTTATAAAGAGCTATCTTTTATAAGGTTCCTATGCAGTTCTTAGGAAGTGAAAGTGGGTTAAAAACTGAGGGCTTTGCAGTTATCTTTGACTTTATGTATTTTGTCAGTTCTCTTTTTAAGTAAATGTTTTGACCCCCCCCCCTCCTCCCACCATATTGTGGTACCAACTGGGTTTCCATTCTTTGTTTCTAGCTGTCTTTCTCTATATATGACCGATCATTTGTCTGAGGTCTAGTTGCAGTCTCAGCTATTGATACTCAGAGCCAACTTTTCTTTGTGAGCTCTCTGGGACCACCAGAGAACATATGAAGCCTTAATGTGCAGTAAAGTGCTGCATGACTTGCTGTCAGTCTTTGGAATGAACTTTGTTTTGGTTTTCCTCTGTTGCTCCATATAGTGCCGGTGATTTAGGATGACTCCAAAACCGTCTGTAATTGAGTTTCCTGTAGTGTTGGCACATGTACATTCTGCATGCGATTTTAGCCTCATCTGTAAAAAGTCAACGTGAAACAACATGGACTAGAACTAAAAGTTAAACGCAGATCTTTTTTTTTTTTTTTTTTTGGCCTGGACTAAGGGAACTAAACTAGACGTGTAAAAGCATCTTAAAAATACAAAAAAATATATAAATAGACAGCATAGAAGATGTTAATTTTCCTTTTTAAATGCAACAACACATACTCAAATAAGACACAATATAAAAACATAATGGTGGTATTTAAGTTTACAGTAAATAAACGCAACTGTCCCCCCTATGTGTTTATGGATAATGGTACGTAGCCAACACCACTGTGTAATGGCATGTCAGAAGGCAAGTTAACGTCGGAGCTCTTGACCTAAAATGCTTTTCATGTTTTCATCACATTGGTCTCATTGAAAAGGAGTGAAACTATCAAGAAAATAAAAATACACATTTTACAGAATCATGTTTAGAGCTAAACTGCTAGCATTACAGTAGAACATATGAATAAATAAATGCAGAGCAATAAACAAATTCTCTGGTATAATAAATGGCATGATACACAAACAACATGCTTAGGCCCAGCTATTGTTGTTTTGTTGAATCAATTAGATTGATGCATCATCCACTGCAGTTTGAGGATATGATTTAATTTGATTAAAATTTGATTTGATAGAGGCAATTAGGGCTGGGCAACATGGAGAAAATCAAATTTTACAATAATCTTGACTAAATACCTTGATGTCGATATTGAGACTATTGTTGGATTGACAATTGGTGCTTTAACAAAATATTATTTACACAATGAGATGAGATGAGAAATGTTGATTTAACGACAAAGTGTGTAAAGGCAAATAATAGAACATCTATAACAGTCTTCAAAGCTCAGAAAACTGCATAATTTTCCTCTAATGAAAGCCTTCAAAACCAAGAAAAGACAGCACTTAACATATTATAATTTTACGATATCCCAAATCTAAGACGATATCTAGTCTCATATCGCGATATCAATATAAAACTGATATATTGCCCAGCCCTAGAGGCAATGCAATTAAACATTGTTCCAAATATAGCGCATTAAACAGATGTGCTGCAAAGACTTCATAGCTATTGTTAATTTCCATTTAGTTTCCTTAGTTAGGCTTTTACATGTAAATAATAATTTAAATATAGCCTAAATCTTTCAGGCTCATAAAACCAAAATACACTACAATATGGAAGTTGCGGAATACAATATAAAAGACATCATACAATACACATGCCACACTGGTAACTCACCGTACAATTAGCCAAAAATGGGTAGAGCTGTGGGGTGCTTTTAGCCAGACCTTAACCTTTTGAAAATATGTTATGTCTGGAATTCATTTGATTTCAGTTGATGTGTTTCAGAGTTGACTTTGAATGCATTTGAATGGAAAAGGCTGATTTGGGATTTAGACTTAGATGTGGTATTTTACGATTGCCTTTCAATGCTCCTACTCACTATATATATCTGGAAAGAGGCTCTGGGCTTAAAACTTAATTTGAGAAAACAAAAAAAATATAGCCTAAAGCTCTCAAAGCTAAGTAGAGTGCATTTGTTTTAGCTATCATCCAACAACTGACTGCTTGCCTACTCTCCTCTCTGTCTACCTTATGTGTTCATGTTGTGTTTGTTGAAAGACTACAATCACTAATAATACACAAAAACATAAACACTATTGTAAGATAGGGTACCATCATTGCACATCCACAACCTTCCAACTCATCACTCACCCCACATTTTGCTCTTTGTGAAGCAGAACAGTATGTTTGACATTGAGAAACATTTTATTACAAATGATTAGCAGTGAGCTTTTTATCAGACTTTTAGTCAACCCACAGAAAATGTCTGTCTTGTACTTTCTGTAGAAACATTGCATTGAGAAGTTAATTTGTTGAGCAGGCTGATGAATAGTCATTATGAAAAAAACATTTAAAAGGAGCTTTTGACCTGCTGCATGATCGCCTATAAATTACTTAAAACCTGATTTAATCCTTTCAGACTTGTTTTCAGCGTAACCACGCAACCATGTACTTTTGAATGTAATGAAGAAAAAAGTTAGTGAAGAGAACATCCTGCACTATATACCTGACTATTGCACATTCCCTCCACATCATGCACTAAACCATACAACCATACAGCCTTCTTTTCTTTTTTCCTTTTTATTTTGTTACGTCCCTGATGTCTAGGGGTAAGGGACGCACCATAAACCAGATGATCTTGGTATGGTGGTAAAGGTATTTATCTACATGAGTCCTAAGAACAGTTTAACAACAAAAGTCGGCTATGCGGGTGCTGCAAAAACATAAAGACAACGTAACAAAATGAAATGCCTCCAAACAGGGATTACTAAATATTCAGAAAACAAACTGAAAACCAAAACCTCACTATCTATGATGGGTTAAAACAAACACATGGAGCGCAGCACCCGTGAAACCAATGTACTAAATTCCTGGCCAATGTAAATAAATCAGTAGTACTCTAAACCCTAGCCCAACTTTACAAACACATAACACTATCAACTCCAGGGTGAAGCACTTACTCACTCCCAGTACAGAAACACTGCAGCTACTAGGCTACAGGAAAACAGCTAACACAGCTAACAGACCAAATGGCTGGCAGCAGAATCACACACAGTTTAGCCTAGCAACCTGGAGTGATAGCTACAGAGAACAAGCACACAATATACATACAAGTTACCAGTCTTAACAACCAAAGTGGTCAGCACAGAGGCAGCATACTAAATGGCAAACTAAGGTTTACTACATCTTGTTGCAGGGTAGCAGTCAAGTGTACAGTGTCGTAACTGAGATGGCGGGGCTGTGACGGCTTCAGAGTTAGAAAGAAGGCAGCTTGTATACTCTGACTGACTCTGCCGCGGATCATCAGGGTACGGAGCAGATGCAGCCACCCCGGGACAGTACATAACTGGTGGCGGCACAAACTGATTACCATCTACGCTAACTGTAAAGTCCTCCCTAGAATGATATAGCTTTAGCATGTTCACATGCCAGACCCTGGTTTTCTTCTGCCTCTCAGAAGTACTAAGCACATAATCAGCTTCACTTAAACATTGTCGGACCATATAGGGACCAGAGAACTTGGCGGAGAGAAAGGGCTTAGCAGCGGCATTAGGCTGGTGTAAACCCTCTCTGAACTCGCTAACCTAGTCTAACACATTTTTAGTGGGCAATGACACATGAGACAAGAACTGGTCGTGTAACACCTTAAGTGGACCACGGGGTGTGTTTCCAAACACAAGCGGCGAACAATGCGAAAGGAGCGCCCTCATCCCAATCTGTCCCATTGTCTTCACAAAATTTCAGCATGGACTTTAACGTTTGATGCCAACGTTCTAATGCCCCATGCGACTCAGGATGGTAAGCAGGCAGCGCAACCTGCTGCACGTTCAGTGATTTGAGTAAAAGAGTTAAAGAGGTTAGACTAAATTTGTACCCGTATTGGACTGGATTATGCGGCGGGGAATGGCTTCTAGAAAACAGGTAGCCGTGCATATAACTGTGAGTAGGTACTGATCAACGCTCTTTGTACGAGGTAAGGGACCACCAAGCCAATGTCCTTGTGTTACTTACTTGGCAAGAATTCCTGTTCATTAGAGTGCAATACACTGAACTGGTTCATTTTCTCCTCATTTTTCTTGTATCCTTGTTTCTTTTGCAGTCTTTCAGATTTTCACTTTCTATGTTTTACTGTATAAAAAACAAACATTTATCTTTGGTATACATCATCTGTGTGTTGCTGAGATCACAGATTGGGGCTTTGAAGTCCCATTGACAGTAGAACTCATTTATAACTACATTTGTCACTTTGTTTTTCTATTACATTTGAAGGCTCCGGGGATATTTGTATAATTATTCTAGAAAATGGGCAAAATTCTTTAATAGTCTATTCGTACAGTGTGTTTGATGCCCTGTTGCACTAGACACTATTGTATGTGGAGCTTGTGGACAAATTTAATTCCTCTCTATCTCACTCTCCTCAATGACAACAAACTCTAGTGAAGCATGAGCAAATGTCATTACTCCCACTGTCCAGGGCAGAGTTGATTTCGTTTGTCAGTCTTTGTTCATTTAGACATTTTCACTGGAATTGCGTTGCTAGCCAACAGATTCGGTCCATGTTCACTTCCTTTTAGCTTTTAAAATGTTTACATTGAAAACCGTGTGAAATGGTTTGTTATGGGTCTGTTGCTTTTGCTTTGATAGATCGGTCACTGCTGTGTTGTGGCCCCAGCTTCAACAACATCCTATTTGAACAGGAAATGCATTTTATGGGCCTTCAATCCCTCTCTCTCTCCCTTTCACTGTGGAGGGGCCGATAAAAGTGTTGATGAGTCTGTCACATGCAAAGAAGTGGCAGCAGACATATGATAAGTGCTTATTTTGAGCTTAGCAGCTCAGAAACACCTACACCATGTAGTCGTTTACTCTTTATCACATTCACAGAGCCTTTTTTAGCCCCTGATTCTCTTCTTTTGACTGCTGCTTCTTAACGTTACCACTATCTGTCTGATAAACGTGGGTGACACAGTGTCGTTTGCGGTAGTCCTTTCAGGCTTTTAGTCATTTTTGTTTTGTTTTTCTGAGCGGGATTTACCCCTGGATGTTTACGTTTCAGCCAGCGGCCCATTCATGTTTTCATGCGTCCGCCGATGCAGTGCTTCAAAGCAGTCATCCCGCATTCCGCAGATGATTCCGCACCGGTGCGAACATTGGCTGAACATTACGAGACATTGCTTCAAATTTGTGTGTGATTTTTCCTCATAAGTGTGATATTCGCTGGAATAACTGAAATTATGTGCAATACCCACTAACCCACACTAAGATTCTGGCCCTGATCCTTCTGTTTTTATGATAGTGCCATACACACAGTGAATCCGCCTCAGCTGTACTGTGTTTAGTGTGATTTAGCATGATGATGTTACCGTTTAGCTCAAAGCACCGATGTGACTAAACATAGACTCACAGAGCTTACTTGACCCATCAAACTCCACGCCAGTATAGCTTCATTTTTTTAAATTGAAATGAAATGAGAGCGAGATAAAGTCTATTTCATGTATGACGCTCTCATCCTGCTCACCATAGTACCGCCAGGCAATAGTATAATTGTACAAAAATACTTTTGTTATCTTTTTCTATGCTACTGGCTTCTACTTTTTACAGTGTGTACATCTTGGTTAAATTATAAAGAAAATGTGTTGAGTTCATTTACGGTACAAAACTGCTTAATGGATTTGTTCTTTAGCACAAGTGGAACTTTATTTCTCAGACATTCTGGTAAAGCCAATGGAAACAAAAAGTCACGTCCAACATGTTTTCTCTGTTTTTTATGAGAAATAATTTCCACTAGCCAGAAATAGAGGCGACCAGTTGTCTTGTAGTCTTTGCCTTTTTGGACTTTAAGTAACATAGAATTTCTGCAACATGTTGCAAACAATTTAAACGTTGGTATGTTGTTGCTTAGGTGAGAAAATTGGTGGAAGATATGTGACATTTCTGGCGGTTTTCACAAGCATTTTCCTTTCATACCCATTTGCTTGGACAAAATGGACTCAAAATGATGATGATGATGATGATGATGATAATGCCTTTGCTGATGTTGTTGCTGCTTACTGCCAAACCTTTTAGGCTTATAAAAAAAGAAATCCTAATATTTGTACCTCCTTCTTTCCCACCTCCCCCTCTCTCTGTCTTTCTAGATGCCAGGCCTTTTGTCCAGTCCTGTGTGTCTGACTGTCATCTGTTTTTTGTCTTGGTCGCTGCGTCCCAGTCGTGCTCAGATTCAGACTGATGAAGGTAACACATGCACACGTACGCATGCACACCAAGCCTAAAGACATTTTACCAAGGACACATTTAAAATACACGCGTAGAAACACATTCTGTTAAGGATCAGGAATGGACTCCTTTATGAACTATTTTGACTCAAAGTACTTCTTCTTGGCATCTGAAGCTTCTGCTGAAGAAATAAGGAAAGAAACACTTCCAAAATGTAGGGAGGCAGTGCAGCTAACCATAAAACACCTTTTCCAAGCACAATCTTCTTTTTTTTGTTGAAACTTTGTTCATTGTTCAACTGTTCTCTCTTTGTCTGCAGTTTTTTGCAGCATTAGTTTTTTATTTATTTATAGTTGAATTGGAATTCATGTTTTTTTTATTAGCACTCTGCAAACAACAGTTGTATTGTTGAAGCATATTTTGTTTTGCCTCACACGGCGCTTAGGGGATCTGTCTGGCATTAAGAAATTGGCCCTTTCTTTGAAAGACTGTTTTCCCTCATCCCTTCTTTCTGTCACTTTTGTTACCTCTATTACTGTATCTGTTTCTAAAATCAGATACATTCACTGCTACAACAATAAGAACACTCGCCCTTGGCCCTTCAGGTGAAACTGTCAAGGTTTCCCTTCCCAAGTTATTTGACCCTACGGCAGTTCCAGAGTCCTTTTTTATTGTTTGGAAAGTACTAAGTTTCATCCAGCTTGCAATTTCTGTGTTCAACCTGCCATCCGATTCCAATGTCAGGAGAAACTTGCAGCAGCCTTCCTCTCTGTGTGTGTGTGTGTGTGTGTGTGTGTGTCTGTGTGTGTGCGCGTGTGTGTATGCGCGCGTGTGTCTAGACCCTCTTGCCAGAGGGAGAATCAGATATGAGTGGAACGCTGCGGGTTTTGGGGAACAATGTACATCACTGCCAATAAAACATGAATGCACACATTCAGACCAGCCAACTCTTTACACTGCACCAAGGCCCCAGGTAACACTCACAGAAACAGAAGGAGGGAAGTGTGTGTGTGTGT
>NC_048422.1:8634616-8659563 GCF_013103735.1 Etheostoma cragini
TGCGTGCGTGCGTGCGTGCGTGCGTGCGTGCGCGCGTGTGTGTGTGTTGTGTGGTGGTTAAAGGGAAATATAAAATCTGGGAAAAACTAGCGAGAGAGGCTTTGAAAAAAAGATTGACACAGAGAGAGAAATAATTAAGATTAGAGACAGAGGCATATTTTGATGCTGTGGTGTAATAGAGATACATTTAAGGAGAAATTCAATCTTTAAGAAATCTGACCCACTGCGGTTGTGTCAACCATAGATATGTTTTATATCTTGAATTTAAAAGTACATATGTCAAAACGCAAGAGCCACAATATAAATCAGTGTTTGACTGTTAATTATGTAGGGAACAGTGTCTTCCTAACAAACTATAGGAAATTAATTTAAGGTAATTTTGGGGGTTGGCGAAACAACACCAATGTTCTTGCCATTTTCTCTGGTTCGTTCGAGGGGCTTTTATCGGTAGATATTACTAGTAGATGTCACTTTTGAAGGTCTGAATTATGAATTTGAATATTACAGATTTGTCAAGTATACCTCTAATGTGGTGTAATTAACACTTATGTCAATCAAGTTTAGACTAGAAGTTGACGTTTTTCTGACCATTTAAAAAAGTAGACTATGATACGGTATGCTTGGCACAATCCCATCTTGTTTAAAACTACATAAACCACAAATACCGCTTTTTTATGAAATAGTTCAGGCCTACATTAAATAATTCAAACCAAATGTCTGGTGGGCTCACTTTTGGTTTCACTTCCCGATAAGTAGTTTAAATGATCTGGCTCAGCTGGAGTGTGTGAGCGTCTGTCTGCTCTTGTTGCACTATACCCCTGATCTAAGCCATTAACTTGTTGATTTATATGGCATTGGGATTGATACCAGAACAGAACTATGAAAATAAAAATCTAAATGATTTTCCTTTTACATAGAGAATAATCATGAAGAAAAAGGTGTGTGTCCTATCTAGATTTGATGTCAACAGGTAATTTCTGTTTTTCTAATGTCACACAACTTAATTTACAATAGCGCATACATTACCACTGTCTTGGTAGCTCAGATTTATTAACCATGCCATGTGTTGTTTATGATCAATTGTTTCCCATGGACATCACAGGCCAATGAAGAGGTTTTCATTTGCTTATTTACAAAAAAAACTCTCAGAAGGTTGCATTGTCTTCTTTTCTGCATTTCTCTGAATAAATGTAGCCACAAAATCACTGTGGAGCACGTTGCTGGTCTTATCCCCAGCTGTTTCAGTTTGCACAGCCGCTAAAAAAAACAGTAGAAAAATGAGCTTTAGGTGTGAGTGAAAACCAAGTATTGAAAAGGCCTTCAGTTTAGCCTCCAACTGGAGTATGTGTAAAATGTAATTTATGAATAACTTAGTTGGTCCCTGAAGGGCACAAGAGGTTATTGCAGCAGGGAAAACTAACATAAATATACCAATACAGCAAATTAAACAACAACATCCACCAAAAGCTTCTACTCCTTCATCTGCTGTTATCCTTCTTGACATGCCAGTCAAAACTTTGACCTGAAATTGTTTCAAAAATTAAGAAGGAAAAACAAAATGCAAACCTGTGACAAAAGGGTTTGTTACTAACGAGGAGAGGCCAGCAGTGAGTGTGCATGCCTGAGTGATTGAGGTTGAGAATTAATGAAGATGTGTGCGTGGCAGACTGGCAGTCAAAGTGATGTTTTCCCACTCCAGATGTACTGTAAATGGCAGCTTTTATATTATGGTGCCAAGCTAAACATGCACACACATACTGCAGATAGAGTATCTACTCACCACAAATATTTGTTCAGGTATACACTGCACTTATTGCTTTAAGTATACACTGCCTTTTTGCATGATGGAAAGTAACGGTTTTTCAGCTTTTATCTCATCTTTAAAGTTATTGATACATATGGTTCTATTGAAGAAAGGGCTCCTTATAATCCTTATAATAGGGTAATCATTTTAACTAACATACTTATCATTATTCATCAACTTGAACAACATGAACACCCCAATTCAATTCAATTTTATTTATATGGCGCCAAATCACAACAACAGTTATCTCACTGCGCTTTTCATAAAAGAGCAGGTGTAGACCGTACTCTGTGATTTTATTTACAGAAACCCAACAATTCCAAGAGCAAGCACTAGGCAACAGAGGCAAGGAAAAACTTCCTTTTAAGAGGCAGAAACCTCGAGCAGAACCATGGCTTAGCGTGGGCGTCATCTGCCATGACTGGATGGGGGTGAAAGAAAGAGACAGACAGAAAGAGAGAGAGAGATATGGAGAATTGTAGCAGAGGGTGTCAAGCAGGAACATGGAGGCAGCTGGTGACTCCAACCACAGATCCAGACTCCCCAGCTCCAGAGCCAGGAAGCGATAGGAGGAGAGAGGAGAAGGGCGAGAGAGCACAAGACTACAGGAAGAACTTGAGTTAGTTACATGCATTAATGGGATGAGGTCGCATAAAGATGGAGAAGAGGAGGAGGATAGAGGTGCTCAGTGCATCGTGGGAAGTCCCCCGGCAGTCTAGGCCTATAGCAGCATAACTAACGGATGGTTCAGGACTCACCTGAGCCAGCCCTAACTATTTGTTTTATCAAAGAGTAAAGTCTTTAGGCTACTCTTAACGGTGGAGATGGTGTCTGCCTCCTAAACCCAAACTGGAACCTGGTTCCACAGGAGAGGAGCTTGATAGCTGAACGCTCTGGCTCCCATTCTACTTTTGGAGTGTCTATGAACCACAAGTAATCCTGCCATCTGGCAGTGCTCTGGTGGGGTAGTACGATACTACAATCTCTTTAAGATAAGAAAGTGCCTGACCATGAAGAGCTTTGTAGGTGAGAAGAAGAATTTAAAATGTGTTGATTACCTACATTAAAGCTATATTGAGTAGTTTCTGTTGTCCCCATGAGGAATTCTAAGAAATGACAACAACACCGTCTGCGCATCCACATGACACAAGCCTTCCTTGATCGCGCCCAGCCCCCACCCCTCCTCTACACAGTTGCTAGTGGGAGGATTAAAAAATATGGACTCTTCTGAGGAGGTAATTATCTTCACTTGAGTTTCTGCGCACAAAAGTCACCAGACGCCACAATCTTGTGAACATAGCAATACTGAGAAATACAGAGAGAATTTTGTGGAGCTGATAGTAAATCAGCTTAAATAGCTTTGTAGCAACTCCTTTGGCAATGGCTTCAATGTAAAAAATGTCAAAAAGTTATGCACTAAAGCATTTAAAGTAGGGCTGGGCGATATGGACCAAAATTCATTTCCCGATATATTTAGGCTAAATATCGATATACGATATATATCCCGATATGTTTATCAACAGTTTCAAAATCAAATGAATATATGATTAACAAGTTTCTGCTATATGCTCACCGGTGTGATCCTGGGGGAAATAACTTGTTTGAAGACACGCTGTTTTCATCTCCCAATCTTGAATGCAGTGAACTGTCACGCTCATGACGTAAGGCTCACATGTCCTGCTGGACCACATATCGCTGGGTCAACGCAAAATGAGTCACGTTAGCGAGTCACGTTAGCGAGCCGGTCAGCAAGGCTCTGCCTGAATTCAGTGTACATTTTGTGGCAGTGCTTCTCGTGCAAAGTAGCTGTAACTGGGAAGCTCATATCTCGGATCCATCGTTTTCAGTAGCTTTTTTAATCCGACTTGTTCCACAGTTACAATAGGGGCCATATCTTTAGCAACGTGACAGGACACGGCTTTAGTTATAGTACACCACTTGTCACTTTTCTTTTCATAAGGCACACGGCGGGTAAATTAAGTTTGCAGTGAACTTTGTTTCGGGGCTGGAGCTTTTTTGGGTTGTCGATGGCTTGCGGCCGGGGCTTCTGCAGCGCGCAGTTTACAGACTCTTCGTATTGCAGTTTGTGCCACTGTTTTAGGTGGTGAAAAAGATTTGTAGTGCTTCCACCACTGGCTGTAATTTGTTTATGGCACTCCTTACATTTAACGTGCATTTGTTGCTCATCTGATACTTTGAATCCGAACCATCTCCAAAATACTGAGCCACTGCTTTTTCTTTTACTAATCAATTCATCCACCGTACGATCCGCAGACGTTGCTTCCTCCATGTTTGTTAACGAGTGTCTATTCCTGCCCCTCCCCCCTCTGTGTATGAAAGTGAACGGGGGGGGGGGGGGGGGGGGGGGGGGGGGGGGGGGGGGGGGGGGGGGGGGGGGGGGGGGGGGGGGGGGGGAGCAGTGCAAAGAGCGCCAGTGCAGAGGCTTGCTTGGAGGATCGCAGCGTAAATTGGAACTATGGTCTAATTCCATATCACATTAAAAAATATATTGATATATTTTTTTATATCGATATATCTCCCAGCCCTAATTTAAAGTATTTTTGTAATAACTTTTCTGAAATTTTGGTTTATTTTCCCTGATGGTCTGAAAGAAGACATGGTGTTTTGAAAGCAAACCCGGCTTAAAAGTCAAAAATAATGTGTTTGCCTGTAGTGTCTCCCCTTAAGGGACACAAAAAAAATGGTAACTGTGGCGTTTATATTACTGAAAGATCTCAAAAACTACTTGGTTAAATCATGTCTGCTGGCACATTAAATGGTTAGCTTACCATGCACAACATATAACTTTGGATTCTATATGTACAGGTTTGGAGAGACCATGTCTGAAACGTGCTGCTGTCCCGTTTCTATTCTTTGTTTGTGCAGCTACAATAGTTCCAATCAACATTGTGAACATTTAGGTTTCTGTAGGTTTGGTGAGCAATGATGGCAATGTTTCTGTTGAGTTTTTCACATTTTGTAATGATACGAGCACCACATTGTATGGGGGTGGAGACCAAAGAGATGGATATCCCAAAACCGCAGCAGATTAAAAAAGCTATTTTGATGGTTAGATACCACTACAGGTGATTTTGGCAAGAAATAAGTAAAAAAAAAAAAAAAAAACTTGCATTATGTGTCCAACAATAGCCACCTCTGTCCAAAGGCTCATGTTTGTGGCGTTAGGGCTTAGAGCACAGGGCAATGTTAAATCTTAAGACAATGAGCAGTTGTCCAAATCAACAGAAATGGATGTTGTTCCTCAGCACTATTATTTTTTTCATTACAAACACATTGTTTTGAATGTTAATGTCAAAAAAAATTCTAAATGGAGTTAAAGTTAATCTGTATCTTGTTCTTAATATCTTCTTCCAACGCTTAACTGCTTTTTCTCTGTCTATTATTGAAGATATATCAAAGTGGATTTGCTGCTACAGAGTAATATTATTTTAATTGTGATAAACTTCCAGAAAAATATAACACTGGAGCAGCTTTATAGTGTGTGCCAAAGTCTCCTCCGCCTAGTGTCTGCTGGGGCCCAAACCTTGTATGGTCATGTTATTGTGATACTGTTGACTTTACTTTAAATGGTGGCACTTAAATCACATTGATACAGACAATGGGGACACACAGTATTTAGGTAGATTGTGCACGTACTCTGAGAGCGACCACGGTGTGCTTTTAATATTTTATGTTATATCTGTGTTTGCAGAGTCAGCCGTGCAGTATGGACGCTTGGAATCAAATGTGACACTGGCATGCGGGAAGTCACAAATCATGTAAGAAAAAAATGATTTCCTGTGTGCCTTGAAGTTTTGTTTCTTTGTCTTCTAAGCACAAAGAGAGATTTCCAGCTCAGTCCAATGGGAGTTTGAAAGTGTTTTTTTTTTGTTTGTTTTTTTCAATAATCCAAAACATCAGTATAGCAGCTATATTTATTCAAGAGTCATACATAAACAAACTTATCATAAAGGTTGCGGTGATATTTGTATAACCATTGACTAGAATGCATTAAGCAGCCATCTAATTGTATTCATGTACTCTATATTCTCTACATTATATACTATAATGCATGTTTGTTTAGGTTTGACTAAACGGTAACAGACAAAATAACATAAAACCCCTTCTGTTTTAATGGCGATCTCATCATCAACATTTTCGTTTTCAAGACAACAATAGATAACTTATTGTGAAACAAATGGTTGAACAGTGCCACCATTGCTGAAGCCGGTGCAAAAAGGCTAAATTATCTGAATCGAGAAAAAAACAATGTGTGCCATCTTTTCAAAGAAAAGTCAGTAAATGACAAAAACCTATACAATGTTATAAGTAAAACTAAAGTGTATGGTAAAATCCCAATAAAGAAAAACCTGACAGTTAATTGATCCTGCTAACAGGTATTACCAGTGTAGTCAAAGGTTGACATACAGTATCTTATTCCTAGAGACATTTTATTGTTCTCCAAAGTGTATTATTGCAAGTTTGGTTGTAGTCCCTTGGGCTTTGTTGACAGTGAGGAGAACATACAGAATAATACCAAATGTAATCATGCACTCACTGTATCATTTCATTGCACCATGCTAGGGCTGCACAATTAATCACAATTTAATCAAAATTGCAATATGGACTAGTGCAATTTCCAAATCTCACAAAGCGCAATATTTGTTAAAAGGCAAAATATGTGTTCAAACCATTCTGAATGAAGTATTGTGGTTCTGCAGAGACGTCCCGGCCTACAAATCCTATCCTACAGACTACAGAATTAGAATTGGTACAGATCATCGCAAGAATTACACTTTAATTTTAATCACATTAATGTCATAGTTAACTCACAATTTATTGCACATTTTTATCTATTCTAAATGTCCAATGATTTATTTTTGTTCCATTATTTTTTTTCTCATTTTAATGCTCTTATCAACATGGAAAAGTGGACCGGCTTGCTTTGTGCAAGTGTTTTTTTATTGGCATATAGCCTACTGTACTGTTCAATTTCACGCTAACATTCTAACTTGGAACAGTCATTCACACATGAGCAAATAATCTTTCAAACAATGTAACACTGTCCATCAATAAAAGGGTGAAAAAAATACTTGACGAGGCGGGGCGGAGAATTGGCATCAGCTGTGTGCTTGGCCATCAAGTGGTATTTCAGACTGGACATGCCGCGATGATAGCTCAGTTCAAATTGACAAGACACAGATCACTTTGGTCTTGTTAATGGAACCATTTGGCAACTTTTAAAAAGTGGCAATATGATTCTGAAGGAAAAAATGTTTTCCTTCAGAATCTTATTGGCATCTGTTTCTGCGTCTCACGCTCACAAGCCACTCAAAATGTAACACTATTACGCTTTGGCCGGCTCGCAAGCCTAAACAAGTGCTCGCGGAGTTCCTGTTGTTGTTTTTTTTCTAATGTTTTTAGTTGTTGTAACATGTGTAAAAAAAAAAAAAACTACAAAGTTTGCTAAGCCAAAAAGAACCTTAATCTTGCAATTAAATAATTGATGCCGTCAAAAATGGGTTTGCGTTAACGCCGTTAATAACATGTTTTACTGACAGCACTAGATTTAATATTCTTCATTAGTTTTATATTAGTCAGTCATGTGAGACTCCCAGCAAAGATAGTATATAACTGAGATGTCTCACTCTGTAGCTAAAACGGAGACCTAAACACATAGGATTAAAGGTTCTGCAGCAATGTGTAGTACATATAATAATATGGGCACTTTAAAAGAAAGTTGTAACATAGAGACGTAGGTATTTGATGACTATGGTAATGCCATGAAAGAGTTTTAGTAGTGGGTTGAGCGTTATGCTCACAGGTTAGTGAGGGAAGTCCTCACAAGCAAAACTAACCTCTGATGTTTTTCTGACCAGGATACCTGTGGTGTGGCATCACAACCACAGCTCAGTGTTGCCATGGCACAAAGTGACATCAGATGGAACCTTGGTGCTGCGGCACGTCAACCACTCAGCGCAGGGCAACTACAGCTGCTATGACAACCGGGGGCTCCTCCTCCACTCTGTCAAACTCAGACTGGGCCGTAAGTGTTGTTGTGACTTGTCCAGGCTTATAGCGCCTAATTTAGGAGTTCAACAGCTCGGCTTTACTTTTAGTCTCTCACCATGGAACTGCACCTTGTACAAAGACTCTATGCAGCAGGAACATGGCTACGCCCCTCATGTTTTACACAGCATCCCAGTCCCTCACAGTTCATTTCAGTCTTTGGATCATTCCACACAAAATCATAGAATAAGTTTCACCTACTCACACATTCCCATCTCTGTCTTGAACGTACCTCAACATAATTTCAACATAGTTTCTCTGTCATCTGACAATTTATTTCTCTCCTCGTTTTTAATGAACGAGATTCTATTGTATACATTTAATTTATGTTGCTCTCTGGCTTCAAGAAGACATCTTATTAACAGTGATCAGAACAGTGCTACTGGTCCTCAGAGGAAACCGGTCTTATCGGCCGTCACATAGACAAAGCCCTCCACTTCCTGTAACTGTCTCAAACAGGAAACAACTTCCTAAGTGGGCTTCCTTTTTTGACGGACCGGGAGTTTTTCACGGTCCTGGCCAAGCCTCTCCTGAAATATGTTGGTTCATGATAGGGACACCATAGCACATTGCGTTTCACTTTAGCCCTGAGGACAAGACAGAGAATATAACATCTAACAAGACATCTAAACTCCCTCTCTGTTCTGAAAATAAGCTTTGTCTTCTGACTCCCGTTTCCCAGACCCCCCTGGGCTGCTGAGCATTTCCTGTCAAGTGCCCAATCACACGCATGTTCGCTGCTCCTGGGTGGATTCAGTAAAGACCTTTCTGCCAGCCAAGTACAATGCCTCCTTCAGGTAAGAATGAGTTAATGCATGACAACAGCAACGCCCAAGGTCCCATTCAGAATGAGCTATGAAGAATCTAAATATAGTGTGCCACAGAGTTACATTTTTTACAAGTCCTTATAGTGTGATTTGTATCCTAATGTGAACCCTGTCTATCCATCTCTGCTTCACCTCTTTTCACTCTGCCAAATGGCACTCAGTGGAAACTTTCAACCATTTAACATTATAGCACTTTTTCTTTCTTTTTTAAGTGTCAAAGAAGCTGAAGCATTGGCTTCAGCTTTCAGCTGTGGTGACTTTTTAGTTAGAAGGTATCTACAATTTCTGGCACACACTTAGGTGGCCTTTTATCTGACAGAATGCAAATAATTTAGTTTTCTTTTTAAGGGGGAATGGTCAGGAGTGGCGACCATGCGTTGTGGATGTCGCCCGCAAGCACTGTGACGTAGATCATCCTGCCTTCTGGCAGACCATCCATACCCTGAGAATCTCAAAGACCAACGCCCTCGGCTCTGAGACGACATATGTCCGGTTTAAGTTACATGAGCTATGTAAGATCACATAAAACACACACACAGACCAAGGAATGGAGTGGTTGAAATAGTTTTTGTCATGTTAGTGACACATGTCAACTAGGAATCACCTATGTCTGAAAATGTATCAGTTTTACTATGTTTATCTTGTTTCCACAGCACCCAGCCCTATTCTACTATTCAAAAACTTTTATTGGGATTTGCTTGCCATATTGCTGGACCTGTCCCCTATTTTATTGTTACCAGTTGTGGCCACACCCATTTATCATGCTTCCATAGCACCTTGATTATCCACTCATAATTTTTTTCTGAAATCAATAGATAAACAACAGTAGTTGGCAGGATTTCTAATACGGCACATCATTTTTCCTGACAGCTGTTTTTACCTTGTCCCTTTGGTCCTTTTATAATGGCCTCAATTGTCCTGTTCTGCTGCTTCTCTGTGGATGTGGTGTTCTTGTCGCTCTCGAGCAGACATTCATAGCATCCTTGAAACAGTCTTCATATCGACAGATGTGCCTAATTGACGACACTCACCACTTTTCTCCCTCACTATATACCTTTTGTCACGGATCAGAGTCATAAGTAAAGCAATGAGAGTCTGTGGGATTAGATCCAGAAAATGAATGGATTGTTCTAGTAATAGCAAGGTCATACAGTATATGCAGAGAAAATGGCAATGGCAGTTTCAAGTCTTGGTTGGATTTTCTTAACATTTCCCAACGCTGGAAAGCTAGATTGTTCATCAGATTAAAAGCAGAAGCAACGGTTAAAAAGACTAAAAGCAAATCAGGTGAAGAAATTTAGCATTTAGGTCTGAACAGGTGCTTTGGTTTGATTTGTTACGTTTTGCCCTCTTGTACTTGATATCTTTGTTTCGACATGTTTTCTAGTATGCAAACCATCGAGGAAATGCCAATGGCTAAATCACACGTTGTTTTTATCTGTCTTTATTTGCAGTGAAACCAGACCCTCCAGAGTCGGTGTTGGTAAATGAGCTAGAAGGGTATCCAAAGAGGCTGATCGTCTCATGGAACTTTCCCTCTTCCTGGCCGCTGCATGACGCTTTCCCCCTTATGTTTCAGATCAGATACAGGCCACTGGGCTCTATATACTGGTCAGAGGTTAGTAAGCAAGGCAGAAGGTTTCATTTCAATGTTGATTGATGCACAGTGTGGATTCAACTTGTGCATCTCATCATGCATCATTAAAGAGACAAAGAATAATTGTAGTTTCACCACATTATACCAGCAATTAACGCTAAACTTGTGTACATTTATTTACTTGCAGTGATTGGTCACAAACCTTATTTCTGAAACCCAAGCCATTCACAGAATATACTATTTAAAACATGAATGAACATATCAAAATATATCGCTGAAGTAAAAAGCTAAATTATTCATGTTTACTAAAGTTGAAGAAGACATACCCCTCTCTGTCTCCACCAGAAATCACTTCTCATGAACATGAGCACTTAAGTTTAAAATGTGTTTTTTGTAAAACCCTACATCAATAAATGATATCTGTTTGGTGTATTTTGGTGACTTCTTTTTCAACTGCAGATAGTATATGAATTTGTAATAAGATATTTTTTTTAGCGTTATAATGCCAAATGACTCTTTGTTGTTTAATGAAGGTGTAATTGTAAGTCGTTTTTACAATTTAAGTCCCAAGAAAGGAAATTAACAAAACAAATAAGAATGTGACAAAACACAAGAAGTTCACTTTCATTTTTACAGAAAAGCCATAAACAATTCCCCGTCCTGTCTCTTTCTCCGTCACTCAGGTTTACTCGGAGGAGAGTCCAGTCGTGATATTCGACGCCCTGGCTGGTTACTTCCACCAGGTTCAGCTTCGAGCCCGCGACGAGGTGAACTCTGAGAGCCAGTGGAGTGAATGGAGTCCCCTACTTCTCGTCAGGCCTTGGGAAGGTCAGAAACAAAATTAAATGTTTATTTCTAAGTCTAAGTCAGTTTATTTTTAGAGAGAAAACTGCTTGACAAAGAGATGACACAATACAGGCACATTAATAGACAAACATAATCATGCAACTCAAAAATATGTTAATAAAGGTATTATTTTGAATAAAAGTATGACAGTACAATATGCATAATGGTAGAGCTGCAACGATTAAACTAATAATGGATTACTGGTAAATAAATCCAACTGTTTTGCTGATCTATTAATCTTTATAGTCAATTCTAAAGACAAAGAAAATCCCCAAATCCTTGTTCCAGCTTCTAAAATGTAAATAGTTACTGCTGTTCCTTAATAATGTACTGTAGTGAAGCAGAGATATATCTTCTTAGTAACCATCAAGAGTCTTGTTGATGCAGATAAACCTCACTGACTGACTCCTCCGTAGATTGAGTTGCAACTACCGAGGTCGTCACATCCTTGTTTTATCTTTTGCAACAGATCAGGCCTCATGCATGTAGATAGATAGATAGATAGATAGATAGATAGATAGATAGATAGATAGATAGATAGATAGATAGATATTTATTGATCCCAAAAAAATGGGAAATTACAGTGTTACAGCAGCACACAAAATATACATACATACAATATACATGAAATAATAATAATTATAATAACAAAATATAATAATAAAATATAAGAATGTAAGAACAAATATTTAAGTATATACAAGATCGGAAAAACAAAATGTGCAACTGTTTAAATATAAGTATGCTAAAAAATGTAAATGAACCAATCGTTCCGGTTGCCCTTATTGCAATATTGTGGTGTCTCAGAGTGTCATCCAGCACCCAGGGATGAAGTGTTGAAGAGTTTTATTGTCTGTGGTAGGAATGATTTCGTGTAGCGGTATGTGCGGCATTTAAAATGTACTGTATGTAGTGCTATCAACTTAGATCAACCAAATTTGTACTGTCTGCATTTGTTGTTACTCGTAAGAATAACTCCTTAAAGTATATGTGTGTGTGGGTCTGTGTGCGCGTGTGTGTGTGTTTTGTCTGTACTACAGAGTCCCCCACGTCTGAATCTACGGAGCTGCCAAACATTGTCTTCACCTTCAACACAAAACCCGAAACCCCCACTGCAAATACACACAGTAAGTTATTTCAAATGATAATTGGAATGTGATTTTATACAGGGGAAACCCTAATAATGTATGTGTTAATGTTGTAGCTCAACTGTTGTACAATTACTGTCATCACTATTGTTATGATGTGCTCCTATTCAGTTACTACAGTTACTACTTCTAGCACACAGGGTGTGATTTAATTATTTATATTAATTTAATAATTAAATCCACCTTCCAATACATTGCCACTTGACCAGGCATGCCAAAACACTTATTCATGAACTTGAATATTCAATGGAAAATATTAAAATGACATAGCACAACGTGGTGTGAAAATAAAACACAGCGCTTTCAAGTCGGAGAACGGAGTTGACTTCCCGGCAAAAACAAAAGACTTTCACCCAGGAATCGCTCATTCGCTTCTCTGGGGTGTTTGGATCCAAACTACAACCATTTTCCTAAACTTTCTAGACATTTTTGTGCCTAAACTTAACTTTCATCGACACAGCTTTTTTCACAGCAAAATTCAACTGCCGTGGCCCCTGAAAGGACCGGCATCTGGCATTGGTGAATTAGCATTGATCACTTTGAGAGGGGGATACATTTTATCCCCACCAGGAATAAACAATAATTCTGCAGAGGCAGGACTTTATAGACAAGAAAGGGGGGATTTTGGAAAAATCACACCCTGCTAGTACTGATACTCTACTTACTATTACTGTAAGTAATACTGATGTGTTATACTGCTACATTGCTAGTATAGCTACAACCACAAGTGATACGTTACTACTGCTACTATTAGAGCACGCCAGTGCCTGTAATTAAATGCACTCTCAAAAACTTGTTTCATTATATTACAAACTAAAACATCCATTATCTCATTTTAAGGTGGAATTATTATCACAGTCAAGTTGAGCAAAGGTAGGATTGGTTTTGAAACAAGGCTTTTCCTTGCTTGTTTACAGTCATGTCAGTCTGGCTTTAAGCCTGATGAACTATGGGAATCATAGCTAGTCACACAGCAGGATATTTTCGACCCCATTATTTGGCACCAACAAGAAGCCGCATCAGTCACTAATGAAGTAACAAGGCATTATTTACTGTTTATCATAATCTAGATAGAGCAGTACAAGTACCTTGTGTCTGGCTACCAAATTGCATATAATTGCCGTAATTTGTACCTCCAGGGTATTATGTTCTCTACAGTATGTGCCGTGGATGAAAAGTGAAGTGCATAGCAGCTCACATATACATTGCATGGGCAAAAACACAGGAAAAAGCAGCCTGCAAGTGCAAATATGACATCTAAAATATACACATGCAGGATACATACAACTAGAATACATTTGTAAACATGCACAGACACACACACACACACACACACACACACACACACACACACACACACGCACGCATTCACAAACAGGATATACAAGGAGACATATAGACACAGTTTTGGCAGTAAAGAAGAGGCTGAAAGTTGCCGTTACTGATGCTGTCAAATGTAAGATGGTCTGCTGTGAACCAGATGTCTTGTGTGTGTGTGTGTGTGTGTGTGTGTGTGTTGCCCACTCTCGTTTGCAGATGTGCTCATGAATCATGCTTTTGCTCATTTTATTGTTTGTGTGTGTGCGCGTGCGTGTACGTGTGCCTGCTGTGTATTTTTTTTCTTCCTTGTTTCACAGTTGGCATTAAACACATTTTTTTCGTGTGTGTGTGTGTGTGTGTGTGTGTGTGTGTGTGTGTGTGTGTGTGTGTGTGGGTGTGGGTGTGTGTGAACGAGACTTGTTTACCCCTCTCAGTATGATAAATGCATGTTTGCGTGGAAGTTAAAATGGCACATTTAAAATTAACTTCGCAGCAGAGAGTAATTATATTTGGGAACACACACATAGCACTCTTTATTTCTGCTCTTTATTTTGCCTCAGACACACCAACGCGTTAGATTAAAGTGAGTGTGTGAAGATATAAAATACACATTTCCACAGATTTTGCTGTTGGCAAGAAGCGATTTGTGAACCATTTATTGTCCAGCTTATTCCTTAACTATATTTGGTTGTGGTTTTCAACTTTAATTTTCTTTTTTTTTCACCCCCCTTTTACATCGGTCTCTTCTGTTGTGCATCTGTTCCTCTATTTCCCTCTTCATCTTACTCTCCAGGCCTTCATCTTTGAGTCAGCCCTCCTCTCTGTTGCTTTAACTCTCTCTATCTCCCAGCCTGCTGGTTTTGTTGACCTCCCCTGTTGTTTTTTCCCTCTCTTTTCCCATTCAGATCCTTATCATCCTGAGGATGAAGGTAATTTTGGTTTGGTGATTCTGCTGGTTTTGTTCTCCGTGGTCATCCTCACCACCGTTCTTTCCCTCATCTTTGTCGTGTGGTAAGACACACACACACACACACACACCACATCCACAGGCCACAGGCCCCAGCCTGTATGGTCTTCCTCTCTGTAAGAGAGTAAGATTTCGTTTTTTTTTTTTTTTTAAAGAATTCCTTTTTATTGTCATTTACGTAATGTTTTATATTTCCAGGGTGAGGCAGAGGCGGCATGATCATGTGACTAAACAGGAACTCACCTCCATGGTCAAGATGAAGTCCATGCCGATCTAATGTGAGACACACATAGATGCTTTTTGTTCTTTGTCTTAAAACCTCTTAAGCATTTCACGTCAGATTAACTTTGTCCTCTCACATCTGTCTTGTTGCACATGTGTTATGAGTATGTTGAGTTTTCACCAATGGCCACACACCAGTTTTATGTTCTGAGTTTAGCTTGTTTGGCAGATAGTTTTAGACCTCTGGATGCCCAACAGCATCTGCTGCGGGGATAATTCACATTCTAATCAAGTGTCACTTCTTTCAGAGTACCACAACATTTCCTCAAATGGGAGTTATGCATAGCAAAGCTCTGCCCTAATATGAATTTAAGTGGTTCAAAGTACTGCTATAAAAAACATTCAGACAACCCTTCAGATAGTCAGCCAACATGTGATTATAAACCCCACATACACACACACATACACAGATTATAACCCTGTAAATATGCCTGCAAATCTCTCATTCAGCTCTGTTTTTAATTTTGTGATTTTAAGGCAGTGTTTAATTACATAATGATTTATGTGTTGTTGTTTTTTTAAGTTGTCCTTTTCTGTTTTCCTCTTCTCAACTCTTCTTCATGTCTTCTCTTCTCCAATCTCTGTTTCTGACTAACTGATTTTCTCTTGTCTCTTCTCTTTTACTTTTTCTCTTCTCAGGTTGATTTCAAGCATCTTCTCCTTGTCAGCCCGTTCTAGGGCTCCTCACAAGAGGCAGCATCTGCCTTTACCACTGTATCAAGCTGACCATCCATATTTAACTACATTAACTAGTTTGCATCAGCAAAGGTCCAACCAGGACCCAGGACAGGGATGTACCCATACAAGGAACTTTGCGAATTAGGGTGAAGTTACCCACTACATAAAAGCTGACTGGGTATGTTTTGCGAGTTTCCCCGGACGGATTAAGTGGTCACATCTATGTGCACTACCCACAATGCATCAGTAGACTCCAGCTACTGTCCGTGGGGACAGGGAAAACAGACCCTAGTCTGTTCCTTTATTTTCACCTCAGCAACTTCACTGCAGCTCAGCGGACAGTAGGAGCAACACAGCATCAGGACATTTGAGTCCACTCACAACCAATGCTGCCCCCCCCCCCCCCCCCTCTAGCTTTTCCGAAGAGAAGCAACATTTTTTTGAACTTTTAAGCAACAAGTAAGGACAAGGAGTACTAAACTGCCAAACAGGAGAACGTAGGCATTTTCTTTGTGGGAAGGGAAAGATATTTTTCTGGGACAATTTTCCTGTCTTCTCCCAGAACTCTTCACATTCTTTTATTTTTTCGAGAGAGTAATGTGCGTCCGTTTTTACATCGTCTGTCATTACAACAACTGACCGACCAACTGAATGCTGTGAAGAAAGCATAACTCTCTGTGTGTGCATCTGGTGCCAAAGCAGCAACTACGGGCATTAATGGTCTCATCTGAGGGACAGGAGGCAGCCTCGTACTGGCTCCTGACCGGAGGGATGGGCAGAGAATAAGGTCCAGGGTGGGTGGGTGGGTGGGTTGGGTTGTATACACTTTATTTCACTTATGATAACTGATGTTAATGTTGCATGATATGCTTGTTTTGTTGTCTAATGTCTATAGCACAGATGTTCTTTTGTTTTCTTTTATCATAAAAGAAATCATCATACCTCTTTCTATCCATCCATCCACTGTTACTGAATGTGTGTGAACAAAAGACGCACACACACACACACAGTGGCTTGCATAAGTTTATACACCTATGCTAAACTTGATTCAAAAGAGCAATACAAAAACGTCTTTGAGATAGTCATTGGGAACTTTCCAGAAGATCATCACTCAATGCAAATCAATCCAGCTATTAAGCTAACTTAATCCAAGCATGCCAGTCTCTAGGTATGGTGAAGGGTATGTGATGGTGGGGGGGGGGGTATTTTAAGTCCAAAGGCCAAGGGAACTTTATCAGGATGCATTGTATCCTGATCCATGAAATAACTGGCCTTTAATAATAAAATCTGCATGCCTCTATGGGAAGTTAACACAGGGGTGTGTATACTTATGCCCCCTGTATTTTAAGGAAGAACATTTCAAGAATATTGGTGTCATTTAGGTTGGATTTGCCTAATTTACTTTTGAATATTTTTGCATTAAGATCTATTTCTAAACAATGTTTTTTTATTCCTCTTTTAATCAACTTTAGCATAGGTGTGTTAACTTATGCAAGCCACTATATATATACATATATATGAGAGAGCGAGAGCGAGAGAGAGAGAGAGAGAGAGAGAGAGAGAGAGAGACTGGCCTTTCACAAACCACCAGCATTATGTAATTACGTAGACCCTTAGTTACCGTAGATATTTAGCGGTCCTGCCCAGACTCCAAACAAGCCTAAATAAGTTCTTTCTTAATGTTTCATTCAATTTCTTTCTTTTTTTTAAATTCAGCCACATAACTTTTAAAGAGTAACTATACTTCTTTGTGGTTGAAGATGTCATCCCTGTTTCTCCTCATGTTGTCCATTGACTAATACATGAATCCCCTCTCAGAAATAGGCCATTGTTATACCGTCATAGTTACTATAACAACTATACTATAAGGACTTGATGACACTTGATAGTGTTTCATGGTAGTCGTTGATGTGCTTTTATTCACAAAATAATCAGTAACGAGATAATAAGAGGCATGTTTTAAATAGACAAAAAAAAATGCGTATTAAAGGTAACCTATACGGATCAAATGTAAAAAAGAAGTTGTAGATTTAAATGTAGAAACGCAAAAAGCTGGTTCATTAATATGATGCTAAAAATATATTAAGCACTTTGTTTTCCATCAAAGATCATTTTGATCAGTTTCATCACTTGTCTTTCTTTATATGGCAGGACTGTCTCCACCTCACACATGAAAGGGGAGTGTATGTAGAGCATGTTGGTCGGTAGGTGCAAAAACACGAGATGAGCATCAACACAATTAACTGACAAGAGCGACCTTTACCCACTACTCGTCTCTCCCGACCCACCACCTCATGGAAAAATGAATCATCTCTGGGTGGTAATGCTCAGCGAATGAAAAGCCCAAAACTATATCTGGTTCAGTTTGGCTTTTGGCACCCGAAAACCTTGAGTCCTGTCTGTAACACAAAGTGAGAGGCTTGAGTGGGGCACTTACAGTAAATAAAATAGAGTATATATTTCTTTCTGTTGCTCTGGTGGTTATTTTCTGTTGATCCAAAGCTGTGTAGTTATCACCATATTGATTGATTGACAAACTATAGTTTGTGTCAGAAACACAAGGTGCATCTGAGTCAAACCTTTTCCAGTTTGACAACTCTATGTTCTCTAAAGCTAGCTCCACATATTATGCATGGATCCAGTTGAATCTTTTTTTTTTTTGTATATTATTGTATATCACACTTTAAAAAAAACACATTTTTATGTAACGTATGTTATTATAAATGATGACTATATGTAGATTAGAAAATCATTCTTAGGGAAAGTTTCACAGACATGGTTTGACTCCATCTAATGTTAATTTGTAATCGACAAATTAGCAGATAATCACAGATTTACAGATCAATATATGCAACTCAATTGTTAAACCCATTAGACAAATAAACGCATTTGATTTAACTGGAAAATTCACGTGAAAAAAATTCTTACAAGGGATCTAATCAGAGCAAATGCTAATACATATTCAGTCAATATCAAGTTATATCGCGTTTGATGTTTGTGTAGCTTAATGTTGCCTTGTAAAGTGACTGAAGGGAGATTCCTACAGAAGGTATAGGTGACTGAGGATCAGCCATGTCTGGAGAACCTTCCCAACATTGTGTAATTGTGTCTTTCTCCCCAGTTATATGAAGCTGTGTTACTGTACGATTACTGTATGGACAATGTGTTTACTAAACTCGTCTTCATCCAACTTGTTTTACTTAATTGTTCAGTTTAATTCATTTCTTTGCATCCAGATGAATGACCTTTTTTGTTCTCCAGCTGCTCCTGTGGCGACATTCCCAAAGGAAGTCAACATTTTTTTAAATGATTCAAATTACATTTGACAGAGTGCTTATCTTACACTTTCTGTTTTAATTAATTAAATAATTAAATTAAAGCTATGTGTGTATATCAGAAGGGTGTTGGCTACGAAAAGGATAAAGCATTTGAACATTAAGAGCTTTTAAAAACAAAAGTAAAATCTAAATTATACCCATAACTCATTTGTTCAAACTGGATTTGATTTTTCTTTTACTGGCAATGGGTAGGCCAGTAATGAATGTAAGTTTTTTTTTTTTTTTTTAATCAAAATATTACCTCCAAATTTTAAGTTGATTATTAAAATTTGGGATATTGTATTTGTTTTCCCATGCTTTTTTAGGCATTTAAGGGTTGGTTTATGAGACCCTAATCCAGATAATAAACAAGCTAGATACTCACTCATTTTATTTAAAATACTGTATATGCCATTTAATTTAGCATAACCACATATACAATGTTAGATAGTTAGTACTAATAGTAAATATGAAAATGCTGTAATTGACATTTGTTTCATAATTGCTCAGTTACACGGGTAACGAAGTTAATATTTTTTCAATCTGAACAGCAAAATAAAAGTCTGGAATAATATAAACATGAAAAATTAGATATTTTTTGATATATTTTGCAAATATACTACAATACAAATTTTCTAAACCCATCAGATTGAGTTGTATGTGGGCCGTGTGCAGTATCAGTTTCCACCCTGTCCATCGTTTATTTGAGGTTCCATGTTTTCTCTTTGTATGGTGTGTAGCTATGGATTGCCAACTTTCTGTTTCATTCGAGTGGTGTCTTCTCTGTTTTTGTCGATACACTTGTGGTATTCTCAGTTTTTCTATCCTCCTCTGCAGTATATGATGGCAGATGGAGCCTGTTGGTTATAGTTTTTAAACCTCAAATTACACTCAGGCATCCATTCTCAGATGTACATAGTCTTGTTTTGTTTCTTTTTTTTTTTGCTTTATGTGTACGACAGATATCACCATAAGCTGTTCTGTTCCTGTCTTTGTATGTATGTGAAATAAATACTATTTTGTCACAGTCTTAGCTTCTGGGGTTTTCTTTTTTCTTTTTCATCAGAAAAAGGTTTGTTCATCTCCTTCTTCTTTGTTTATTGGTCAGTTAAATTTTGACAATTTAGTCATTGGTTGGTTACAAATATCCAAAACATTTCAAATATGGTGCAAAGAATGCAACTACTCTGAATAGAAGAGCCATTAGTGGAGAGGATCGGTCTGTGGTGTTTATGATTCTCAAAAGATTTACCAAACTTACCCTGAAGCCTGTTGCTTCTTGTTTCCTTTAGAATGCTTCCATTATCTGATTGGGACAGTGTCTGATGAATCCCAAATGTCCCAGCCGGCTTTGTTGTCTTTATGAAAGGATCTTTCAAGACGGACAACTGGAGTGTAATTGCCTTGGTATTCTGGCTCCAATTTCCATGTTGCAAACATGTCGTCATGCAGACTTTAGCGCCTGCAGGGTATCACATGTCTTGTGCTGCTGTGATTGGGAATTCAGAATCATGGACACACAGTGGAGGGTGTGAGTTTTACTGCACCCTGACAATATTTATTAAGTATATGTGATAAAAAAGATTCATAGAATAGTACACTGAAAAAATTGATTAAAAAAATCGTAGTACAGTATGTCAAAAAAAGTCATGAAATAGTACAATGAAAAAAGTGATAGAAAAGTCAGAGTATAGTACGTCGAAAAACATCATACTGTATTATGTGGAAAAAAGTCATTCTATTGTTTGTTGGAAGTAGTGATAAAAAGTCATAGTATAGTATATCAAAAGAAACCATAGTATAGTATGTCAAAAGAAACCATAGTATAGTATGTCAAAAGAAACCATAGTATAGTATATCAAAAGAAACCATTGTATAGTATGTCATAAGAAACCATATGTGTAAAAACTTGATATGCTTCGTTTGATTATAAGAGAAATTTCAATATCAAAACGTTATAAAAAAGTTATAGTTTAGTATGTCCAAAAAGTCAATGTATAGTATATCGAAAGAAACCATAGTGTAGAATGTGAAAAAAGTGATAAGGAAGTCATAGTATAGTATGTGGAAAAAAGCCCTAGCATAATAAGTTGAAAGAAGTGATAAAAAAGTCATAGTATAGTATGTGAAAAAAGTTAATGTATAGTATATCGAAAGAAACCATAGTATAGAATGTGAAAAAAGTGATGAAAACTCATAGTATAGTGTGTCTAATAAGTTATACTATACTATGTTGGAAACCGATGGAGTGCTTTCTTTGGGTAGGGAGTGAGTCCTTACCCCAAGTGAAGGAGTTTAAGTACCTTGGGGTCTTGTTCGCGAGTGAGGGGACCATGGAGCGTGAGATTGGTCAGAGAATAGGAGCAGCCGGTGCGGTATTACATTCTGTTTATCGCACCGTTGTGACGAAAAGGGAGCTGAGACAGAAGGCAAAGCTTTCAATCTACCGGGCAATTTTCGTTCCTACCCTCACCTATGGTCATGAAGGCTGGGTCATGACCGAAAGAACGAGATCCAGGGTATAAGCGACCAAAATGGGTTTCCTCAGGAGGGGGGCTGGCGTCTCCCTTAGAGATAGGGTGAGAAACTCAGTCATCCGAGAGGAGCTCGAAGTAGAGCTGCTGCTCCTTTGCGTTGAAAGGAGCCAGTTGAGGTGGTTCGGGCATCTGGTAAGGATGTCTCCTGGGCGCCTCCCTAGGGAGGTGTTCCAGGCACGTCCAGCTGGGAGGAGGCCTCGGGGAAGACCCAGGACTAGGTGGAGAGATTATATCTCTAACCTGGCCCGGGAACGCCTTGGGATCCCCTAGTTGGAGCTGGTTGATGTGGCTCGGGAAAGGGAAGTTTGGGGTCCCCTACTGGAGCTGCTGCCCCCGCGACCCGATACCGGATAAGCGGTCGAAGATGGATGGATGAACGGATGTTGAAAAAAGTGTCAAAAAATTGATAAGTAAGTATGTTGAGGAAAGACGGTATAGTATGTTAAAAAAACTGATGAAATGTCATAGTAAAGTATGTCAAAATTGTGATAGAAATTCGTAGTATAGTATGTTGAAAAAGTCATAGTACAATATGTTGAGAAAAGTGATAAAAAGTCATACTATTGTAAGAAGCAACAGTATATAGTATGTCAAAAAAAGTTATAAAAAGTCATAGTGTAGTATGCGTTGTGGTTGGGGTCCAGCTGGCCGTGAGTTTTGTTTTGTTATTTTTGTCTGCATTTTCTCTCATTCTGCCCTGTCCTCTGTTTGTTTTTTTCCCTCTTTCCTGTCTGAAGCCAGCTGCCTACACACACCTGTCTACCATCAGTAATCATCAGCTCTCGCCAACACCTCTGCCGTCATCATCTGCTCCTTCTGTTTGCACCTGCCTGTCATCATCATCAATCACAGTATGCAGTATCTACCACGGCTCTTCATCGACTCTTCACCTGATTGCTTTTCCAGTCGTACGGGTGAACTTTGTCAGACAACCTCACTCAAATTATTCGTGGGTTTTCCCTTTGTGTCTTATATACTTACCTTCTCTGTGTTCTCCCTACAGTTTCACTCTTCTCCGGTCAACTACCTTCAGTCCCTGTCCTCCTATCATGGCGTCCCATTTTCACCATCATCCCACTCAGCTCCTTGTGTTGTGTGTCTCCTACTCAGCTCATGCTCCCGGTCCCTCCTATTTTCATCTCCTGTGTCTCCCTCCTGGTTCCCGAGTTCCTGCTTGTCTCTAGTCCCAAGCCTCTGCCTGCCCTCCGGTCCTCTGCCTCCCTGCTACGGGTGTCCGCTGCCCCACATCCTCTCCCTACCACCATTTTCCTAAATAAATACCCTTTCCCTGTGAGCTGTGCATTTGACTTGGTCCTTGCGAACTGTAACAGTATGTTGAAAAGAGCAATAGTATGGTCTGTTGAAAAAGTGATAAAAAAGTCGTACTATACTATGTCAAAAATGCTGTAGTTAAGCATGTTGAAAAAACTGATAAAAAGTCATTTTATAGTATGTCGAAAAGAGCAATAGTATAGCATGTTGAAAAAAGTGAAAAAGATGTCATGGTATAGTATGTTGAAATAAATGATTAAAAAGACCTAGTGTTGTATGTAGAATAAGTGAGAAAAAAGTCATAGTGTAGTATGTCAAAAAAAGCAATGTTATGGCATGAGGAAAAAAATGACAAAAACTCATAGTGTGGTACGGCAAAAATATCAATAGTATATAATATGTTGAAAAAGAGGGATTAAAACAGCAATAGTATTCTATGTGGAAAAAAAGTGATAAAAAAGTCACAGTATGTAATATCGAAAAAAAGATTATCCAAGAAGAAATACTATAGTGGAAAAAAATCGATTAAAAAGTAATAGTATAGTAGATCGAAAAAAGCAATAGAACAGCATGTGGAAAAAAGTCACAAGAAATTCATAGTATAGTATGTAGAAAAAAGTGATTAAAAAAGTAATAGAATAGTTGGTGGAAAAGATTTATGAAAAAGTCATGGTATAGTGTTTCAAAAAAAGCAATATATGTTGAAAAAAGTGATAAAAAGGCTTAGTATAGTATTTCAAAAAAGGGACAAAAAGTGAAATAGACAAAAAAAAGCAATAGTATATAGTAAGTTGAAAAAAGGGATTAAAAAAGTCATAGTATAGTATGTTTAAAACGCCATAGTTTAGTATGTGAAAGAAAGTGAGAAAAATGTCACATATATATAATATAGTATAGTATGGCGTATCGAAAAAAGTAATAGTGATTTTTGTCAAAAAAAGTGATAAAAAAGAAGTAGCATTGTATGTTGAAAAAAGTGATTAAAAACTCATAGTATAGGATGTCAAAAAATGCAATAGTAGCCTATTCTACGTTGAAAAGAGTTAGTATAATATATTCAAAAAAATGATAAAACGTAATAGTAGTGTGTCAAAAAAAGTGAGAAAAAACTCTTAGTATACTATGTAGAAAAAGTGATACAAAAGTCATAGTATAGTATGAAGAAAAATACATTAGTATAGCGTATTGAAAAAACGGATAAAAAGTCATAGTATGGAACGTGGAAGAAAAACAATATAATAGCATGTTGAAAAATGTGATAAAAAAGTAATATTATAATAAGTCAAAAAAGTCATAGTATAGTATGTCAAAAGAAATGATAAAAAGTCATAGTATAGTACATGTTGAAAAAAATTACAAAAAATATATAGTGTAGTATGTACAAAAGTGTTACAAAAGTCATAGTATGGTATGTTGAAAAAAGTGATAAAAAGTCAAAGTATGTCAAAATAAGTCATAGAACATAGTATGTCGAAAGAAACTGATAAAAGTCATAGTATGGTATATGGAAGAAAAGCAATGGTATAGTATGTTGAAGAAAGGGATAAAAAAGTCATAGTATAGTATGTCGAAAAGAGTAATAGTATTCTATGTTAAAAAGAGTTGTAAAAAAGTCACGTTTAGTATGTCAAAAAAAGCAATAGTATTCTATGTTGAAAAAAGTCACAGAAGAATATGTTGAAAGAAAGTGATTAAAAAGTTATATTATAGTATGTCAAAGAAGACCCAATGTAATTTGTTGAAAGGAAGTCACAAAAAGTCATAGTATAGTGTGTCAAAATAGTCATAGTATAATATGTTGAAAAGAGCAATTCAAAAGTCAAAAAAGTGATAAAAAGTCATATTATAGTAAGTTGAAAAAAACAATAGTATAGCATGTGGAACCAGGGATAAAAAAGTCATAGTAAAGTACATGGAAAAAAAGCAACAGTGTAGTGTGTTGAAAAAAGGGGTAAAATATCATGGTAAAGTATGTCGAAAACAGTCATAGTGTAGTATGTCAAAAAAGTGTCGAAAAAGTGATAAAACTTAATAGTATAGTATGTAGAAAAACAGATATAGTATATAGTATAGTTTAGTATAGTTTATAGAAAAACTGTAACAAAAGTCATAGTATAGCATGTCGAAAAAAGTAACAAAAAGTAAAAGTATAGTATGTTAAAAAGTCATAGTATAGTATGTCGAAAAATACAACAAGATAGCATATTGAAAAAAGGGATGAAAAAGTCATA
This sequence comes from Etheostoma cragini, assembly GCF_013103735.1. NCBI lineage: Eukaryota > Metazoa > Chordata > Actinopteri > Perciformes > Percidae > Etheostoma > Etheostoma cragini. The sequence goes on from NC_048422.1 coordinate 8,659,512, forward strand.
TTATATTAAGTCATGGTATAGTGGTATATGGTATACATGGAAAAACAGTCAT
>NC_048422.1:8659663-8661424 GCF_013103735.1 Etheostoma cragini
ACATACTATACTGCTGCTTTTTTCCAAATACTAAACCATGACTTTTTATCACTTTTTTAACATGCTATACTATTGCATTTTTCGACATACTATACTATGACTTTTTTCCACATACTGTATTGTTACGTTTTATCACCTTTTTCAACATATGACTTTTTTCTAACTTTTTCCACAGACTATACTATGACTTTTTTGACATACTATAATATGACTTTTTGTCACTTTTTTTCAACATACTAAACTATGACTTGTTTATAACTCTTTTTAACATAGAATAGAATTACATTTTTTGACTTACTATACTATGACTTTTTTAGCATTTTTTTCAACATACTATACTATGCTTTTCTTCCACGTAATATACAGTGACATTTTATCATTTTTTACAATATGCTATACTATTGCAATTTTTTACTTTGACTTATTGTTACTTTTTTTGACATACTTTACTACGATTTTTGATCAGTTTTTTCGACATGCTAAAGTATTGCATTTTTTGACATACTGTACTATGAGTATTTTATCACTTTTTGCACGTACTATACTATGACTTTTTTCAAAATATAATTCTATTGCTTTATTTGACATACTATAGCACTGTTTTTCCCATGTCCTATACTATGATTTGTTATCATTTTTTTCAACATACTATGCTATGACTTTTTTGACATACACTGTTATGACTTTTTGTCACTTTTTTTCAACATAGTAGGCCTATACTGTGACTTTTTTACAACTCTTTTCAACATAGATTTCTATTTTTTTTTCTGACATATCATACTATGACGTTTTTTATAAATATTTTACAAATACTATACTATGACTTTTTCATCACTGTTTTAGACATACTATACTATTGCATTTGATAGTATAGTATGATTTTTTAAATTCTTTTTTCAACATACTAGACCATGACTTTTTTATAACTCTTTTTAACATAGAATATTATTACTCTTTTCGACATACTGTACTATGACTTTTTTATCCCTTTTTTCAGCATACTGTACTATTGCTTTTCTTCCACGTACTATACTATGACTTTTGATCAGTTTTTTCAATATGTTATACTATTGCAATTTTTAACATACTATACTGTGACATTTTTTGACATACTTTACTTTGACTTTTTGTTACTTTTTTGACATACTATAATACATAATACATACATTTTTGTTACATTTTGTAACACTTTTTCCACATACTATACCATATCTTTTTTATACATTTTTTCGACATACTATATTATGACTTTTTTTCCATGTACTATACTATGACTTTTTTCCCATGACATATTATAATATGACTTTTTTATCCCTTTTTTCAACATACCACACAATTGCTTTTCTTCCATATGCTATACTATGAATTTGTATCGCTTTTTTCAATATGCTTTACTGTTGTATTTTTCGACATACTATACTATGACTTTTTTTAACATACTATACTTTTACTTTTTGTTACTTTTTTCGACATACTATGTAATGACTGTTGTATCACTTTTTCTACATACTATACTGTAACTTTTTAATAAATTGTTTCGACATACTATGCCATGCCATGCATTTTTTGACATACCATTCTATGAGGTTTTTATCCCTTTTTCTTGACATACTATACAATGGCTTTTTTATAAATTTTTAACACACACTATTCTATGACTTTTTATCACTGTTTTTGACATAATATACCATTACGTTTTATGACTTTATCGACATACTATACTATGAATATTTTATCCCTTTTTTCCACATGCTATACTGT
>NC_048422.1:8661524-8665780 GCF_013103735.1 Etheostoma cragini
GAAAATAGTTATAAAACGTAATAGTATAGTATGTCAAAAAAAGTGATAAAAAACTCATAGTTTAGTATGTCGACAAAAAGTGACAATAATCTCATGGGATGGTATGTCAAAAAATGCAATAGTATAGCATGTTGAAAAAACGGATAAAAAAGTCACTGTATAGTACATGGAAAAAAGTCTTAGTATAGTATGTCAAAAAATGCAAGAGTACAGCATGTTGAAAAAACGGATAAAAAAGTCATAATATAGTATGTCGAAACAAGAAATAGTGTTCTATGTTGAAAAGAGTTGTAAAAAAGTCACAGTATAGTATTTGTAAAAAAGTGACAAAAAGTCATATTATAGTATGTCAGAAAAGTCATAGCATAAAATGTTGAAAAAAGGATTTATAATCATTTTATAGCACGTGGGAGAAAAGCAATAGCATAGTATGTTGAAAAAAGGGATAAAAAAGTCATATTATAATAAGTCAAAAAAGTCATAGTATAGTACATGGAAAAAAGGTCATAGCATAGTATGTCAAACAAAATGAGAAAAAGTCGTAGTATAGTACATGGAAAAAAAGTCATAGTATAGTATGTCGATAAAAATTATAAAAAAGATACAGTATAGTATGTAGAAAATTGATAAAACCGTCATAGAGTAGTATGTCAAAAAAAATAAGAAAAGGTCGTAGTATAGTATGTCACAAAAGTAACAAAAGTCAAAGCATAGTATGTCAAAAAAAGTCAGAGTATAGTATGTCGAAAAAAATACAACAGTATAGCATATTGAAAAAAGGGACAAAAGAGTCATGTTATAACATGTAAAAAAAGTCATAGTATAGTACAACGAAAAAAAGTCATAGTATAGCATGTCGAAAAAATTGATAAAACAGTCATAGTGTAGTATGTCAAAAAAAACAAAAAGTCATAAAAAAGTTGTATAATAACGAGTCAAAAAAGTCATAGTATACTACATGGAAAAAAGTCATAGTATAGTATGTCAAAAAAAATGAGAAAAAGTCATAGTATAGTACATGGAAAAAGCAATAGTATAGTATGTCGCATAAAGTTATAGAATAACATTTTGTAAAAAGTAATAAAAAAGTCATTTTATAGTACGTGGAAGAAAAGCAATGGTATGGTACATTGAAAAACGGGATAAAAAAGTAATATTATAATAAGTCAAAAAAGTCATAGTATTGTGTGTCAAAAAAATGAGAAAAAGTCATAGTATTGTACACGGAAAAAAGTCATAATATAGTATGTCGATAAAAATTATAAAAAAGATGTAGTATAGAATGTAGAAAATTGATACAAAAGTCATAGTATAGTATGTCAAAAAAGTAACAAAAAATCAAAGTATGGTATGTTTAAAAAACATGCTAAAAAAGTCATGGTACAGTATGTTGAAAAGAGTATTAGTATTCTAAGTCAAAAAGAGTTAAAAGTGTGAAAAAAAGTTGTACGTTGAATAAAGTGATAAAAAGTAATAGTATGGTATGTCCAAAAAAGTGATAAAAAAGTCACAGTATAGTCTGTCAAAAAAAGCAATAGTAGTCTCTGTTGAAAAGAGTTATAAAAAGGTCACAGTTTAGTATGTGTAAAAAAGTGACAAAAAGTCATATTATAGTATGTCAGAAAAGTCTTAGTATGAAATTTCGAAAAAAATGATAAAGACTCAAAGTATAGTACGTGGAAAGACGTAATAGTATAGTATGTCGAATACAGCAATATAATTATATTTTGTAAAAAGTACTGAAAACGTCTGAAAAGCAGAAATGTAGAAAATTGATACAAAAGTCATATTATTGTATGTCATAAAAGTAACAAAAAGTTAAAGTATAGTATTTTAAGAAATGCTAAAAAAGTCACGGTACAGTATGTCGAAAAGAGTATTCGTATTCTAATTCAAAAAGAGTTAAAAGTGTGAAAAAAGTTGTACGTTTGAAAAAAGTGATACAAAGTAATGGTGTAGTATTTCAAAAAAAGTGATAAAAAAGTCACAGTATAGTATGTCAAAAAAAGTGAGAAAAAACTCTTAGTATAGTATGTCAAGAAATGCAACAGTATAGTGTGTTGAAAAATGCAATGGTACAGCAATATGGAAAAAAGGGATAAAAAAGTCATAGTATAGTATGTCAAAAAAAACTATAGTACTCTATGTTGAAAAGAGTTATAAAAAAGTCACAGTATAGTATGTGTAAAAAAGTTACAAAAAGTCATATTATAGTATGTTAAAAAAAGTTATAGTATTTTATGTCAAAAAATACAACAGTATAGCATATTGAACAAAGGGATCAAAAAGTAATATCAAAATATGTCCAAAAAGTCAACTACGACTAGGACTTTTTTAGCATTTTTTTCAACATACTACACTAATGCTGTTTTATTAATTTTTTTATAATTAGAAAAAAATAATAAAACAGTCATAGTGTATGTAGTATGTTGACAAAAATGCTAAAAAAGTCCTAGTACAGTGTGTCGAAAAGAGCAGTAGTATTCTAAATCAAAAAGAATTAAAAGAGTGAAAAAAGTTGTACGTTGAAAAAAGTGACAAAAGTAATAGTATAGTGTGTCAAAAAAGTGAGAAAAAAGTCACAGTATAGTATCTAAAAAAAAGTGAGAAAAAACTCTTACTATAGTAGATCAAAAAATGCAATAGTATAGTGCGTCGAAAAATCGGATAAAAGAGTCATTGTATAGTATGTCGAAAAAAGCAATAGTATTCTATGTTGAAAACATAGAATACTATTTTACAGTCACAAAAAAGTCACAGTATATTATGTGTAAAAAAGTAACAAAAAGTCAGAGTATAGTATGATAAAAAAAGTCATAGTATTGTATGTCGAAAAATACAAAGGTAAAGCATATTGAAAAAAGTGATTAAAAAGTCATAGTATAGTACGTGGAAGAAAAGCACTAGTATAGTATGTTGAAAAAAGGGATACTAAAGTCATAGTATAGCATGTTGAAAAAAATACTAAAAAAGTCATAGTAGAGTATGTTGAAAAAAGTATATATATTATGCTATGTAAAAAAAAGTGAAAAAAGTCATAGTATAGTATGTTGAAAAAATTATAAAAAAGATATAGTATAGTTTATAGAAAAAGTTATACAAAAGTCATAGAATAGTATGTTGAAAAAGTCAAAGTATACTATGTTAAGAAAAAACATAGTATAGTATGTTGAAAAAGTGATAAAACTTAATAGTACAGTATGTAGAAAAACAGTGATAAAAAGTCATATTATAGCATGTTTAAAAAACTGATGAAAAGTCATAGTATAGTATGTCAAAAAAAATTACAAAATAGATATAGTATAGCATGTCGAAAAAAGTAACAAAAAGTCAAAGTATAATATGTTAAAAAGTCATAGTATAGTATGTCGAAAAATACAACAAGATAGCATACTGAAAAAAGTGATAAAAGTTATAGTATAGTACGTGGAAGAAAAGCAATAGTATAGCGTGTTGAAAAAAGTGATAAAAAAGTCACATTACAACATGTCAAAAAAGTCATACTATAGTATGTAAAAAAAATGATAAAAAGTCATAGTATAGTACATGGAAAAAAGTCATGGCATAGTAAGTCGAAAACATTTCTAGAAAATATATAGTATAGCATGTACAAAATGTGATACAAAAGTCATAGTAGAGTATGTCGAAAAAAGTCACAAAAAGTCAAAGTATAGTGCATGGAAAAAAGTCATAGTATAGTACGTCAAAAAATGTGACATAAACTCAATGTAAAGTATGTCAAAAAAGTCACATTTTAGAATGTTGAAAAATACAATAGTATTGCATAATGAAAAAACTGATAAAAAGTCATGGTAGGCCTATAGTAAGTGGAGAAAAAGAAACAGTATAGTATATTGAAAAAAGGGATAAAAAAGTCCTGGTATAACATGTTGAAAAAATTGACAAAAAAGTCATTGTGTAGTAAGTCAAAATAATTAATAGTATTCTATAGTATAGTACATGGAAAAAAAAGTCATAGTATAGTACGTTGAGAAAATTTATAAAAAAGATATAGTTTAGTATGTAGAAAAAATGATACACAAGTCATAGTATAGTATGTTGAAAAAAGTAACCAAAAGTCAAAGTGTAATATGTTTAAAAACGTCATTGTATCGTATGTCAAAAAATACAACAGTATAGTATATTGAAAAAACTGATAAAAAGTCATAGTATAGTAAGTAGAAGAAAAGCAATAGTATAGTATGTTGAAAAAAGGGATGAAAAAGTCATATTATATTAAGTCATGGTATAGTGGT
>NC_048422.1:8665880-8669021 GCF_013103735.1 Etheostoma cragini
TTGAAAAAAGGGATAAAAAAGTCCTGGTATAACATGTTGAAAAAATTGACAAAAAAGTCATTGTGTAGTAAGTCAAAAAAATTAATAGTGTTCTATAGTATAGTACATGGAAGAAAAAGTCATAGTATAGTACGTTGAGAAAATTTATAAAAAAGATATAGTTTAGTATGTAGAAAAAATGATACACAAGTCATAGTATAGTATGTTGAAAAAAGTAACCCAAAGTCAAAGTGTAATATGTTTAAAAATGTCATTGTATCGTATGTCAAAAAATACAACAGTATAGTATATTGAAAAAACTGATAAAAAGTCAAGTACGTAGAAGAAAAGCAATAGTATAGTATGTTGAAAAAAGGGATGAAAAAGTCATATTATATTAAGTCATGGTATAGTGGTATATGGTATACATGGAAAAACAGTCATAGTATAGTATGTCACAAAGAATGATAAAAAGTTATAGTATAGTACATGGAAAAAACTCCTAGTATAGTATGTCAAATAATAAAAGAGCGTAAAACGTATAAAACGTAATGGTATAATACGTCAAAAACAGTGATAAAAAGTCATAGAATAGTGTGTGTTAAAAATCTATAAAAAAGCCATTGTATAGTATGTCAAGAAAAAGGGATAAAAACCTCATAGAATGGTATGTCAAAAAATGCATGGCATGGCATAGTATGTCGAAACAATTTATTAAAAAGTTACAGTATAGTATGTAGAAAAAGTGATACAACAGTCATTACATAGTATGTCGAAAAAAGTAACAAAAAGTAAAAGTATAGTATGTTAAAAAAAAGTCATAGTATAGTATGTCGAAAAATACAACAGTAAAGCATATTGAAAAAAGCGATACAAATTCATAGTATAGCATATGGAAGAAAAGCAATTGTGTGGTATGTTGAAAAAAGGGATAAAAAAGTCATATTATAATATGTCATGGGAAAAACGTCATAGTATAGTACATGTAAAAAAGTCATAGTATAGTATTTCAAAAAAATTATAAAAAGTCATCTTATACTACATGGAAAAAAGTCATAGTATAGTATATCAAAAAAATTTATAAAAATGATATAGTATAGTAAGTAGAAAATGTGTTTCAAAAGTTGTAGTATAGTATCTCGAAAAAAGTCACAAAAAGTCAAAGTAAAGTATGTCAAAAAAAGTCACTGTATAGTACATGGAAAAAAGGTCATAATATAGTATATCAAAAAAATTTATAAAAAAGATATGGTATAGTATGTGGAAAAAGTGTTACAAAATGTAACAAAAATGTATGATTTATGTATTATAGTATGTCAAAAAAGTAACAAAAAGTCAAAGTAAAGTATGTCAAAAAATGTCACAGTATAGTATGTTAAAAATTGCAATAGTATAACATATTGAAAAAACTGATAAAAAGTCATAGTATAGCACGTGGAAGAAAAGCAATAGTACAGTATGCTGAAAAAAGGGATAAAAAAGTCATAGTATAGCATGTCGAAAAGAGTAATAATATTCTATGTTAAAAAGAGTTATAAAAAAGTCATGGTCTAGTATGTTGAAAAAAGAATTTAAAAAATCATACTATACTATCAAATGCAATAGTATAGTATGTCTAAAACAGTGAGGAAAAAGTCATAGTATAGTATTTGTAAAAAATTTATTAAAAAACGTCATAGTATGATATGTCGAAAAAAATAATAGAAATCTATGTTGAAAAGAGTTGTAAAAAAGTCACTGTATAGTATGTTGAAAAAAAGTGACAAAAAGTCATAACAGTGTATGTCAAAAAAGTCATAGCATAGTATGTTGAAAAAAATGATAACAAATCATAGTATAGGACATGGGAAAAACAGTGCTATAGTATGTCAAATAAAGCAATAGAATTATATTTTGAAAAAAGTCATAGTATAGTACGTGCAAAAAGTGATAAAATACTCATAGTACAGCATGTCAAAAAATGCAATAGTTTAGCATGTCGAAAAAACTGATCAAAAATCGTAGTATAGTATGTCAAAAAAGGTAACAATAAGTCAAAGTAAAAAATTGCAATAGTATAGCATATTGTAAAAAATGATAAAATGTCACTGTATAGTACGTGGAAGAAAAGCATAGTATAGTATGTTGAAAAAAATGCTAAAAAAGTCAAAGTATAGTAAGTCAAAAAATGTAATTCTATTCTACGTTAAAAAGAGTTATCAACAAGTCATAGTTTAGTATGTTGAAAAAAAGTGACAAAAAGTCATATTATAGTATGTCAAAAAAGTCATAGTATAGTCTGTGGAAAAAGTTAGAAAAAAGTCATATGTTGAAAAAGGTGATAAAACGTAACAATACAGTATGTGGAAAAAAGTGATAAAAAAGTCATAGTATAGTATGTCGAAATATGCAATAGTATAGCATGTTAAAAAAGTGATAAAAAGTCATGGTTTAGTATTTGGAAAAAAGCAGCAGTATAGTATGTTGACAAAAGTGATAAAAAAGTCACAGTACTGTACAGTATGTCAAAACAAAGTGATAAAAAATCATAGTATAGTAGTCGAAAAAAGTCATAGTGTAGTATTTTGAAAAAAATTGATAAAAAGTCATAGTATATTATGTGGACAAAGTGAGAAAACAGTCGTATTATAGTATGTTGAAAAAAGTGATAAAAAAGTATTAGTGTAGTATGTCAAAAAATGCAATAGTATAGCATGTTGAAAAAATTGATAAAAAAGTCATAGTGTAGTATGTTAAAAAAATGATACAAAGGTCATAGTACAGTATGTCTAAAAGAGTGCTAGTATTCTATGTTAAAAAAGTTTTTGGTTTAGTATGCCGAAAAAAGTGAAAAGAATCATAGTTTAGTATGTCAAAAAAGTGATAAAAAGTCATATTATAGTATGTGTAAAATAATCATAAAAAGCCATACTATAGTATGTTGAAAAAGCTATAATATTCTATGTTGAAAAGAGTGATAAAAAAGTCACAGTATAGTATTTTGAAAAAAGTGACAAAAAGTAATATTATAGTATGTCAAAAAAGTCATAGCATAGTATGTCGAAAAAAATGATAAAACGTAATAGTATAGTAAGTCAAAAAAAATGATAAAAAGTCACAGTATAGTATGTCGAAAAATGTATACAAAAGATATAATATAGTATGTAGAAAAAGTGATACAAA
>NC_048422.1:8669121-8672830 GCF_013103735.1 Etheostoma cragini
ATCTTTTTTATAAATTTTCTCAACGTACTATACTATGACTTTTTTTTCCATGTACTATACTATAGAATACTATTAATTTTTTTGACTTACTACACAAGGACTTTTTTGTCAATTTTTTCAACATGTTATACCAGGACTTTTTTATCCCTTTTTTCAATATACTATACTGTTTCTTTTCTTCCACTTACTATACCATGACTTTTTATCAGTTTTTTCATTATGCAATACTATTGTATTTTTCAACATTCTAAAATGTGACTTTTTTGACATACTTTACATTGAGTTTATGTCACTTTTTTTGACGTACTATACTTTCACTTTTTGTGACTTTTTTCGACATACTCTACTATGACTTTTGTATCACTTTTTGTACATGCTATACTATATATTTTTTAGAAATGTTTTCGACCTACTATGCCATGACTTTTTTCCATGTACTATACTATGACTTTTTATCATTTTTTTTACATACTATAGTATGACTTTTTTGACATGTTGTAATGTGACATTTTTATCACTTTTTTCAACACGCTATACTATTGCTTTTCTTCCACGTACTATACTATAACTTTTATCACTTTTTTCAATATGCTATCTTGTTGTATTTTTTGACATACTATACTATGACTTTTTAACATACAATACTTTGACTTTTTGTTACTTTTTTCGACATGCTATTCTATGACTTTACTTACAGTTTTTCTATAAACTATACTATATCTATTTTGTAATATTTTTTTACATACTATACTATGACTTTTCATCAGTTTTTTAAACATGCTATAATATGACTTTTTATCACTGTTTTTCTACATACTATACTATTACGTTTTATCACTTTTTTGACATACTATACTGTTTTTTCTTAACATAGTATACTTTGACTTTTTCTAGATACTATTCTATGACTTTTGTATAACTTTTTCTATAAACTATACTATATCTTTTTTATAATTTTTTCAACATACTATACTATGACTTTTTTTTTAACATAGCATACTATATACTCTTTTCAACATACTCTACTATGACTTTTTTAGTATTTTTTTCAACATGCTATACTATGACTTTTGTATCCGTTTTTTCAACATGCTATACTAGTGCTTTTCTTCCACGTACTATACTATGACTTTTTATCACTTTTTTCAATATGCTTTACCTTTGTATTTTTCGACATACAATACTATGACTTTTTTACACATACTATACTGTGACTTTTTGGTGACTGTAAAATAGTATTCTATGTTTTCAACATAGAATACTATTGCTTTTTTCGACATACTATACAATGACTGTTTTATCCGATTTTTCGACGCACTATACTATTGCATTTTTTGATCTACTATACTAAGAGTTTTTTCTCACTTTTTTTTAGATACTATACTGTGACTTTTTTCTCACTTTTTTGACATACTATACTATTACTTTTGTCACTTTTTTCAACGTACAACTTTTTTCACACTTTTAATTCTTTTTGATTTAGAATACTACTGCTCTTTTCGACACACTGTACTATGACTTTTTTAGCATTTTTTTCAACATACTACACTATGACTGTTTTATTATTTTTTTCTAATTATAAAAAAATAATGAAACGGTCATAGTGTAGTATGTTGAAAAAAATGCTAAAAAAGTCCTAGTCCTAGTTGACTTTTTGGACATATTTTGATATTACTTTTTGATCCCTTTGTTCAATATGCTATACTGTTGTATTTTTTGACATACAATACTATGACTTTTTTTAACATAACATAATAGGACTTTTTGTAAATCTTTACACATACTATACTGTGACTTTTTTATAACTCTTTTCAACATAGAGTACTATAGTTTTTTTCGACATACTATACTATGACTTTTTTATCCCTTTTTTCCACATGCTGTACCATTGCATTTTTCAACACACTATACTGTTGCATTTCTTGACATACTATACTAAGAGTTTTTTCTCACTTTTTTTGACATACTATACTGTGACTTTTTTATCACTTTTTTTGAAATACTACACCATTACTTTGTATCACTTTTTTCATACGTACAACTTTTTTCACACTTTTAACTTCTTTTTGAATTAGAATACGAATACTCTTTTCGACATACTGTACCGTGACTTTTTTAGCATTTCTTAAAATACTATACTTTGACTTTTTGTTACTTTTATGACATACAATAATATGACTTTTGTATCAATTTTCTACATACTATACTATCTCTTTTTTATCCCTTTTTTCAAAACATAATTCTATTGCTTTATTCGACATACTATACTGTGACTTTTTCCATGTACTACACTATGACTTTTTCCTAATTTATTTTGACATACTATACTATGACTTTTTTCCATGTAGTATACTATGACTTTTTTGACTCGTTATTATACAACTTATTTATCCCTTTTTTTCAACATACTATGCTATTGCTTTTCTTCCACGTGCTACAAAATGACGTTTTTAGTACTTTTTACAAAATATAATTACATTGCTTTATTCGACATACTATACTATTGCGTCTTTCCACAAACTATACTTTGATTCTTTATCATTTTTTTCGAAATGTTATACTAAGACTTTTCTGACATACTATAATAGGACTTTTTGTCACTTTTTAAAACACATACTAAACTGTGACTTTTTTATAACTCTTTTCAACATAGACTACTATTGCTTTTTTTGACATACTATACTATGACTTTTGTATAAATAATCTACATTCTATACTACATCTTTTTTATAATTTTTATCGACATACTATACTATGACTTTTTTCCATGTACAATACTATGACTTTTTCTCATTTTTTTGACACACTATACTATGACTTTTTTGACTTATTATAATATTACTTTTTTTATCCCTTTTTTCAATGTACCATACCATTGCTTTTCTTCCACGTACTATAAAATGACTTTTTTATTACTTTTTACAAAATGTAATTCTATAACTTTATGCGACATACTATACTATTGCTTTTCCATGTACTATACTATGACTTTTTCGACATTTTATGCTATGACTTTTCTGACATACTATAATATGACTTTTTGTCACTTTTTTACATACACTATTCTGTGACTTTTTTGACATACCATGCTATGAGTTTATTATCACTTTTGTTGACATACTATACTATGACTTTTGTATCCCTTTTTTCCACAAGCTATACTATTGCATTTTTCGCCGCACTATACTATTGCATTTTTTGATCTACTATACTAAGAGTTTTTTCTCACTTTTTTTGACATATTATACTGTGACTTTTGTCAATTTTTTCAACGTACAACTTTTTTCACACTTTTAACTCTTCTTGATTTAGAATACTAATACTCTTTTCGACACACTGTACTAGGACTTTTTTAGCATTTTTTTCAACATACTACACTATGACTGTTTTATTAATTTTTTCGACATGCTATACTATGACTTTTTTGAAATATTTTGATATAACTTTTTGATCCCTTTGTTCAATATGCTATTCTGTTGTATTTTTCAACATACAATTCTATGACTTTTTTTAACATACAATACTTTGACCTTTTGTTACTTTTTTTGACATGCTGTACTATGACTTTTGTATCAATTTTCTACATGCTATACTATATCTTTTTTATAATTTTTATCGACATACTATACTATATCACTTTTTTCAACATACTATACTACGACTGTTTTCTCACTTTGTCCACATAATATACTATGACTTTTTATCAATT
>NC_048422.1:8672930-8687026 GCF_013103735.1 Etheostoma cragini
TAACAAAAAGTAAAAGTATAGTATGTTAAAAAAAAGTCATAGTATAGTATGTCGAAAAATACAACAGTAAAGCATATTTAAAAAAAAGCGATACAAATTCATAGTATAGCATATGGAAGAAAAGCAATTGTGTGGTATGTTGAAAAAAGGGATAAAAAAGTCATATTATAATATGTCATGGGAAAAACGTCATAGTATAGTACATGTAAAAAAGTCATATTATAGTATTTCAAAAAAATTATAAAAAGTCATCTTATACTACATGGAAAAAAGTCATAGTACAGTATATCAAAATTTTTTTTTAAAATGATATAGTATAGTAAGTAGAAAATGTGTTTCAAAAGTTGTAGTATAGTATCTCGAAAAAAGTAACGAAAAGTCAAAGTAAAGTATGTCAAAAAAAGTCACTGTATAGTACATGGAAAAAAGTCATAATATAGTATGTCAAAAAAATGTATAAAAAAGATATGGTATAGTATGTGGAAAAAGTGTGACAGAATGTAACAAAAATGTATGTATTATGTATTATAGTATGTCAAAAAAGTAACAAAAAGTCAAAGTAAAGTATGTCAAAAAATGTCACAGTATAGTATGTCAAAAATTGCAATAGTATAACATATTGAAAAAACTGATAAAAAGTCATAGTATAGTACGTGGAAGAAAAGCAATAGTACAGTATGCTGAAAAAAGGGATAAAAAAGTCATAGTATAGCATTTCGAAAAGAGTAATAATATTCTATGTTAATAAGAGTTATAAAAAAGTCATGGTCTAGTATGTTGAAAAAAGAATTTAAAAAAATCATACTATACTATCAAATGCAATAGTATAGTATGTCTAAAACATTGATGAAAAAGTCATAGTATAGTATTTGTAAAGAATTTATAAAAAAACGTCATAGTATGATATGTCGAGAAAAAAAAAATAGAAATCTATGTTGAAAAGAGTTGTAAAAAAGTCACAGTATAGTATGTTGAAAAAAAGTGATAAAAAAAGTTATAACAGTGTATGTCAAAAAAGTCATAACATAGAATGTTGAAAAAAATGATAACAAATCATAGTATAGGACATGGGAAAAACAGTACTATAGTATGTCAAATAAATCAATAGAATTATATTTTGAAAAAAGTCATAGTATAGTACGTGCAAAAAGTGATAAAACACTAATAGTACAGTATGTCAAGAAATGCAATAGTTTAGTATGTCGAAAAAACTGATCAAAAATCGTAGTATAGTATGTCAAAAAAGTAACAATAAGTCAAAGTAAAAAATTGCAATAGTATAGCATATTGTAAAAAATGATAAAATGTCACTGTATATTACGTGGAAGAAAAGCATAGTATAGTATGTTGAAAAAAATGCTAAAAAAGTCATAGTATAGTAAGTCAAAAAATGTAATACTATTCTATGTTAAAAAGAATTATCAACAAGTCATAGTTTAGTATTTCAAAAAAATTATATAAAGTCATCTTATACTACATGGAAAAAAGTCATAGTACAGTATATCAAAAAAATTTATAAAAATGTTATTAATTAAGTAGAAAGTAGTAAGTAGAAAATCTGTTTCAAAAGTTGTAGTATAGTATCTCGAAAAAAGTAGTCATAGTTTAGTATGTTGAAAAAAAGTGACAAAAAGTCATATTATAGTATGTCAAAAAAGTCATAGTATAGTCTGTGGAAAAAGTTAGAAAAAAGTCATATGTTGAAAAAGGTGATAAAACGTAACAATACAGTATGTGGAAAAAAGTGATGTCATGTCAAAAAATGCAATAGTATAGCATGTTGAAAAAACGGATAAAAAGTCATAGTATATAGTGTGTAGAAAAAGTGATACAAGTCATAGGATAGTACGTTGAAAAAAGTAACAAAAAGTCACAGTAAAGTATGTAGAAAAAGTCATAATATGGTATGTCCAAAAATGCAGTAGTATTGCATGTTGAAAAACTGATAAAAAGTCATAGTATAGTATGTCGAAAAAGCAATAGTATTCTTTTTTGAAAACAAGTGATACAAATGTTTGTTGAAAAAAGTGATTAAAAACTCATAGTATATTAAGTCAAAAAAAGTCATTATGCCTGTATGCCGAAAAAAAGTGATACAAAATCATAGTAAAGTATTTCAAAAAAAGTCAGAGCATAAAAAAATCATATTATATAGTATGTTGAAAACGTGAGGAAAATGTCATAGCATGGTATGCCAAAAAAAAGTGATAAAAAAGTAATGGTATAGTATGTCGAATAAAATGATAAAAAAAGTAATAGTATACAGTATGTTGAAGACTTGAGAAAAAAGTCATAGTATACTATGTTGAAAAAAGTGAGAAAAAAATGTAGTGAAGTATGTTGAAAAAGCTGATAAAAAATAGTCATAGTATAGTATTTACAAAAAAGCAATAGTATAGTACGTTGAAAAATGGTGATAGTCATAGTATTGTATGTGGAAAAATTGAAAAAATCATTGTATACCAACTATACTATTACTACTTAAAAGTCACATGATAGTATGGCGAATAACCAATAGTATGGCATGTTGCAAAAATAAAAAGTGATACAAATTTCTTGTATAGTACGTTGAAAAAAGGTATAAAAAAAGAAGTCATGGTATAGTATATAAAAAAAAAGAAAAAAATAGTCATAGTGTGTTTCTTTTAATCCAGAAGAGACATGTTTGTGTTCCATTAAGGACTGGATGGCGAACATTTCTTGAAGCTTAAGGAGATAAAACCAAAGTCCTTCTTGTTGCTCCGGATACCACAGCCTCCAAGGTTGTTCAGCTTTTGGGGGCCCCTTTCTTCAGCTTCACATTCCAAACTCCGAAATCTTGGTGTTATATTTGATCATAATACGTTTTCTAACCAACATATAAATCACTAACCCGCACGTTTCTTTCAACTGAGAGGTATGTAGAAAAAAGTCAATCTGAATAACTTGTTGAATCTCATGTTTTCCGATTCAGGCAGTACACATACAGTAAAATGACTGGCTGTTTGTGGATTGGTATGCTAGTGCGTACCAATCCACAAACATCCTTGTCATTTTATGTGAGATAGATACCTATAGTTAGATACCCAAATGTATGTGCACAACCACTGAATGATTTTCATAATGTGCCCTTTAATGGATTATTCTAGTTTACAGCATGTATTAATGCACAAACACTTATTATATTTTATTGAGATAAACCAACAAAACAAAACTATATTGTTGCTATCTATACTTTATTACTATTGAAATCAAAACATAAAAAACATTCATGAAATACAAAACATAATTTAAACAAAAGAAACAAAATGGGCAAAATTCAACATAATATTGCATAAATGAAGGTCACATTGTAAACAGAAGCAGCCGTAAGACATTACGTTTCACTCAAAATGGTAACTTGTAATGATAATTAAAATGGGATGGCAGCCGTTGTGTCACCGTTTCTTCCTAAAACTTACTTTTAGTTAAGTAGGTATAGTGTGGAGTCCAATATAGTTTCCAATCAAGAAAAGGGAAATATTTCCTAAATGAAAACACAGTAGTGCAATTGCAGCGGATAAAAGAAAACATAAAGACCGTACCAAACCAAAAAATACATTTTCACTTCCATAACATCTCATACATCAGGAGGACCAGATTAGTCAAACTCCTAAGTTAAATCACAGATGTTAGTGCAATTGCAGCAGATAAAAGAAAACATAAAGACCGTACCAAAACTAAAACTACATTTTCACTTCCATTACATCTCATACTTTAGGACCGGATTAGACAAATTGTAAATCCATACAGCTCAGTGAGGCCACCTAGTGGACAGCAAGCCTAACTGCAACCTTACAATCATCAGCAGCTCCTTCAAGAAAAAAACCTCAGATGGAAATTCAAATATTTCTTTGGGGCCATTATTTAAGAATACTGGAATTATGTTTTTCAGCAAAAACTAAAATATGTCTCAATTCCAGATAGAAGCAGACTGTTAGTCTGGAGGGGTCCACCATCCCTTTTATACTAAAAGCAAATACCTTCAAATAACAAGAATGTCTCTAAAACCTATTATATCCAATTTTTACCACAGATTATTATGCATCATGTATAATATAGTAAACAATACTGTTAACTTAATCAATACATGTGTTTGACCGGTCTACATCTAAAACAGTCTAATGCCTTCTCAATGTTCTAGTCTAAGTGGAGGATGATATTAATGTGTGATAAATAGTTCACATAAACACTATGTGCTATCATGGTTCAAGCACTGAAAAGCCAAGTGGGAACTACTTCAGTATGTAGTATGCAGTTAGAGTAACATATCAAACACTGCAGTGGAACAATCTACATCGAGTTAATGAAGTATTAAACTTTTTTTTTTTCATTTTTAGATTTCTGTAAATTGACGATATTATTGGCAATGGACACACAAATAAATAATTCCCTTGAATTATTCAGAAATACTTATCCAGAATCTCTCCAAATAATGTAAAATAGAGAGGTCATGTGAGACACCATCCACTTATCACACTGACAGTAGAGTTAAAAATCATCCGCAAGTTCATCATTCTTAGCTTGTGCCGCAACATGTCATAAATGATGCTAAAGTGGACTTTCTTGTTTGAAAATGTAAAAACGACATACGTTCTGGCATTGGTACAGTAAGGAAGTCAGAAGACTAGCTGACAAT
Source organism: Etheostoma cragini (assembly GCF_013103735.1). Classification (NCBI taxonomy): domain Eukaryota; kingdom Metazoa; phylum Chordata; class Actinopteri; order Perciformes; family Percidae; genus Etheostoma; species Etheostoma cragini. The sequence continues at coordinate 8,677,588 of NC_048422.1, forward strand.
CTTAAGTCTCTTAAAAGTGGAATACTTCTCAATCCCCAGGTTGACTTAGAACAACCTTTTCAATTTAACAAGTTTTTCAGCTATATCCAACAACGCCAGTAACAATGTCTAGATGTTGCAAATTTTAGAAACAAACGAGAACTATTGCCAGGTAACATAGCAACCAAATCCTGTTCCATAACCACGGCTGACTTGGTTGGCACTGAAACCGCTCATTTGCGAAAAGTGGCTTCACAATAAGGCTCATTCAAGCAGCAGAATCTGTTAAAGTGGCAAAGAGGTGGCAGCTTGATAGCACAGGTGTTAACAGACAAAGATAATTTGTGTTTTGTGGTGATTAATGGTGGATCTGTCATTGGAATGTTGCCGATTTAGAAATCCCGACACATGAAATGTCACTATTTTAAATGGCCAGTGAAATAACAGTGGTAGCATATTGTGGGATGCACTGAGGGTGAAAGTGACCCTGATAACAATAACTGTTAGGGTCGTACAGCCTGGGGCGGAGCTTTGGTCGACTTTTCCTTGAGTGGTCCTTTTTAGGACGGATTTAGTGATATAGAGTTCAGGGGCCAAGAAAGGGGGATGAAGACTCGGCCCCTTATCGGGGCTTAGGCCGATGAACTGATAGCACGCAAGCCTCTGCAAAACGATATGTCAAAGCTTTAAAGGGTCACTCCACAAACACTTAAAACAGATACTAAAGATAAGCATTACTGTGCAGCTACTGTACGTGAACAGGATTTTGAAAAATGTCCAAAACAAATCCATTATTGTAACTCACACCGGAACATCCCTTTTAAGAATGTTTTCATTTTACAGATGGAAATCCAAATTGTATGTTGTGGTTTTTTTCCCGTTATTATGTATTGACAGTTTCCTCATCCTTGTGGCTGGAAAAAAGGATTCTTAGCCGACATTTCTCTCCAACTACGCCAAAAAAACATGTTTCAAATTAATCTTTCAACATCATCTTTTAAGTGCCATTCGAGACTAGTGCCAGAAAGGTTTTCTCCAGTAATTCAAGCATCTTAAAGTTGTTTGAAACAGCGAAGAACATTTTTGCCCAGAGGCGATTGATACCAGATCAGCATTAGATGTTGTTGGTAAGTCGTGACTTCTAAACATCTATGGCCACCCCGTGTTTGGTGGAGATCACGTCCCTGGTTCCCGTCAGATACATGAGCACTGAACACAGGTGAGGAAGCGTTGCCGTGGTGCTGACGTACAGCCAGTAAGGGAGCGGCGCCGTGTTGCCGAATGGGCACACCCACAAACCGCGGCGCACAGCATCCCGGATGTGGTGGGTCGCCATGGAAATGAAAATCATCCACGGCAAGGAGCACCAAGCATCTTTGAGGCGCCCGATCCACATGAGGAAGCGGAGGGAGAGACAGATGATGGGGATGAGAGAGGAACAGTGTAGAGGAGGACGCTGAGGGAGCGAGACGGCAGCCTGGAAGAAAGTAAGAGAGGGAAGTATTTTTGCAAGATAAATAATATTCAAATTGATAGTGAAATAATATCATTACACAATCTACAAATAGAATTACTGCAAGCCATTTGCTAACGAATAATCCATCACATCTTACTACTGATAAGCAATTTGCTTGATTTCTGCCAGATTTTTTAAAAGGCACTGCTCAAAACACAATTTCCCATGTAATCACTTTCTACCGGCTATCTTTCAAAAAGGGTTTCCCTCATTGGACTGTAAATTATTCAGCTCAGTTCTTCCAAATATTAATTCAGCAGTCAAAGTTTTGTGCAAAGTTGAATATAGAAAGAGCTATACACATAATGACTGCTCTGTAAAATGTTGTCTATCCCTCAATCAGATGTTCTTTGATATGAAACGAATGTGATCACAAGGTCAATTAAAATGTGTTAGGTGAACACAGAATGTAAAAGTGGTCCAAATCTGCAAGACGGCATGCCAGGTACAGCGTTTCCTCTGCAGGTATGTAGCTTTTCTAACTGTCCTTTGATAATATCTCAAGAAGAAATTGGTTGACAATAATTCTTACTCCAAAAGAAAAGTCATTTAAATAATCTATGGTCACTGAGGAGAGCCCAGCAAATCCTGGACTTTTTAAATTTACATTTTATCTACACACTCTGGTATTGTTTTCTTATCCTTGGGCTGCTTTCAGGGGAAATGATATCTTAAGCCAAGCCAAACAAAACGCTTGTTTAGTGTAAATATGAAATACTCCTACGATTAAAGATGGATGGTGCTAGACAAACACATCATTACACAATATTTAATAAAGGGCAAACACTGACTGTCTCTTTACCCATTACAAAGCAGGACTGAACAGCATTAGGGTTCAGTTCTTACCTTGAGTGACAGGGATCCAGCCATGTAGAAGTGGTCCAGGTCTATGATTGATGCCAGAAGACAGGCAAGCAGCACCTCATACAGATCACTCTTTTTCCTTAGTCCGATAACAATTGCCCATGACCACAGCCCCACCAATCCATGTGTTCCGTTGTCCAAGGTGGCGCGCAGCCACAGGTGGTTCTGGATGACAGACAGCTGGAGGGCGTGGTCCGCCACCACACAGAACATCCCGAGTCCTGCAGACGCCAGCAGAGAGGCGGAGCTGAATGTCTGTAGAAGAGCCTGAGCTTTCTCCGTCTCCACAGCCAGGCTGAGAGGTGGTGGAGCACCTTCTCCCCCGAGGCCCACCCCCAATAACGGGGACGAGGCGGGGGAGGAGTCCAGCTTGGAGTAGAATCCTTGCATGTCGACAGATGGCTGAGGGGGCCAATCGCCACTGAAGGTCAGCAAGAGTCAGGTAGACTGGAGGAGAAAGGAAGGGAGAAGGAGAGGGATTACTTTTTGTTATTCAATAACAACTTATATGCAAATAATACATTCCAGGTAAACAAGCTGTTCTTTATCATAAAGTAAGATGTCAACATCTGTATAACATCTGTATCTGTGTTCTGTTTGAGTCTACCACAGTACAGTACCTACGACTTAAACACCTCATTTTAAGAAAGAAATACGTATTGTTTTGATATCATTCAATGAATGAATGGATGAATGAAATGAGGAATGTCTAACAAATATACGTGACACACTGAGAACAATAAAGACAACACACAGCACAGTGATGTTCATGAGTTATAGGAATGCATGATATAGAAATTGTCGTGATTTGATTAAAAATCCATTTTTGATTTAAAAACAATTTTCAATTAAAAAAACAATTCACAGCATGTACATGTGTTTACTTTTCCCATGTGACAGTATACACGTCATCACTAAGCTAAAAAAATAAAAATTACTCAAAAATATGAATAGATTTTAAATCAGTAGAGCTTGAATTGATTCATGTAAGTGAATCGATTTTTTTTGCACAGTCCTAATGAGTTAATACTATAGTCTGTAAAAAAGCAGGTTGCTAAGGATTATATGAATAAAACCTCTCCATTATAATAACTCTGCTTGGTACAAATAATGTATGCAAGATGTTATGTACGGTTTTAACTATTTGATCACAAGCTGAGCATTACAGCCATGACAGTGAGGCTTAACCCTCCACAATAATAAAAAGCACAAGGTATGACATTTACTAAAGAAGGTTCAACTTTACAACTGTACCACTGTTCATGTAGTCTCGTTGATCGAAATGAACAAGTAAAACATGTACATCAGCTAGATTTCCCTGAAGCACTGCAGCACCACATTAAAATACACATTTCAAAAACCTGTTAAAGTTAAAAAGCCTGAGACACCATTTAAATGAAAAAAACAATGAGAAACCACTATTCATGTCTTGTCTTTTGAACCCAGGGGGAATATGAAAATAGGCCTCTGTCTCTGATGCAACTGACTGAAAAGTAGGACAGACTAGGGCTGGGTGATATGGAGAAAATCAAATATCACAATATTTTTGGCCAAAAACGTTGATATCGACACGGCAACGATATTGGAGTGTTGACAACTGGTGCTTCACAAAATTTTTCCACAGTGACATTTTTGATAAATAGGCATCAGTAATGTGGATATAATGACTAAGTGGGTAAAGGCTAATAACAGAACAGCTAGAACAGTCAGAAGTTCACATTGACATCAATGTGAATGTAAATTTCACTTTACTGTTATGCAGCCTTTAAAACCAGGAAAACACAACACTTATGTCACACGATATTAAAATATCCAAGATCTATCTAGTCTCGTTTAACGATATCAGTATCATATCGATATATTGCCCAGCTCTAGGACAGACTTGATTATAATTGGGAGTCTATCTGAACAGTCTATTTATCTGTTAGACCAGTAACAGGTTGCTGATGTAACAGTCTAGCTTTGATATTTTTTTTCCCTTATGCCCCTATAGTATGACATTTTCATAAGCTTGTCACCAGGTTGTCTGTTACGTTAAACGTCACTTCACGTTATATCCGTCTGACAGTCAACATTAGACTATTTACATTTTGGATAACCTTATCTTACCTCGCTACAATAACATCTTTGCCGCTGACAGCTAGCTAAGAGCTAACTGGCTAACAGTGACAGGGGAGATGCTGCTTTGTGTAGGCGGACAGCAGCTGTCACGATTAGCTTAGCAATAAGTGCAATGGATTACACACCATGGCACTCTTTGTTTGCAATTAAATGTGTAATTCAATTATAAACTGGCTAAATCATATGTCTTTTGAGTCATTTTTGATAGACCGGTTGATGAAAATAAAGATACTTACCGATACCCCATTGCCCTGCATTGGTGCTTGCTTGCCCTTCTTCTTGGTTGTATTGTGGGAGTGTGATGGTCGTCGGCGGCGCTTAGCTGCCACCTAAAGGTCATAGGTGGAACAGCCAGATCAAATCAGTCCTTTCGTTGGAGAAGCTTATACCCCACTAACACAGAACGTTTAGGGAACGTTAGGGAACGTTAGTTTTTGGTTCTCTTAAGGTTAGTTCGAACCAAACCAAAAACTAACGTTTAGGGAACGTTCCCTCCTGGTTATAACGTTCCCTAAACCACTCATAGTAGTCTACCTTAACACTCCATGGTCAAAACTGTTAAACAGTACCAACATCTACAATGAATATGACAGGCAGAATTATTCCAGTATTAAAGCCTAACTGGTCGATAATGTCTCCCTTATTTCAAATTAGGCCAACCTCCAGAGTGCAGGGTTTCTAAATAGGTGTGTCAGTTCAAATTCTGAAACTCACAAGGCGAGACATTTAAATTTCACCACTCAGTTACAATCCAAATGTAATAATGTATCTATTAAAAAAGACCAAGATCTGTTGAATCCCCTTTAATTGGATGTTTTGAATGAGACTGGTTCTTCTATTTTAAATGACGTCCTCAGCAGATGTTAAAATAAAAAATTCAGTCTTTCTCCATTTAACCTTTGTGTGTCTGTTAAGTGACTTAGTGACTACTGAAGTACCACTTAGCTTCATGTTTGCTGTTACATGTGAAACTTCAGTTGAACCCAAGTGCAGACAACAACGCAGAGCCAAATGAGTTTATTGCAAATGTCCAAGTTCCAGAATGCAACAGGGAATAAGCAAAGTCCAAATCCAACGGATTTCAGATCCAAGGTACAGAGCGGGAAGGGTACCATAATGTCCAAGTGTCCGTGTCCAGTAGTGAAGTGGCAGCAGGAGTCAGGCTCCAAGAACTGTGTTAGAAAGACAATCAGGGCAACAATCAGGACAAGGAAAAAACACAAGAGCTAGATCCAAACAGGTAGCGTCAGCAGCAAGACCAACGTGGTCATCTCGACTAGGATCTGACGAAGAGTGGTTGGTTGATGGGTAGTTGAAGCAGAGGTGGTGTAGATGAGCTGCAGCTGGAACCTTGACTCCCACACACCAGACTTCCTTCCTGCAATTAAGGTGATTTTTGTGACTGTTTCTTTCTTTTTTTCACACTTGGGTGAATCTTTGTTAAGTTAACTGTCTTATTACTCATGATACTTATTACGGGGAGAGCAGAGACAGAGAGCTACTTAGCAGCGGCCACAGCAGCAGGCCTAACATTTTCTTGTTTGTTTTTTCAATTTCTGTGTTTTGTATGGAGGTAAAGTGTCCACAGTTGCTTGGTATTTTGTCTGCATGTCTTCTTTCCAGAGAAACCTGATGCTAAAAGCCTAATAATATACTTAAAATGCTTTTTCAAATCCAGAAAGTCTTTGACACAGTGACTCACCAAGCTTGCGTATTTTGCTTGATTTTGTTTAATGGTCTAAATGTGTTTTGAAAGCATCTGTTTAAGGAAAATAAGCCTCAGTTCTTGGAAAGAGTTACGATTAAGACAAATGCAATCACAAGAATCACAACAATTTGGAGAATGAACCTGCAGAATTCTGCAGTGAGTAACATCTCGGACACCAACGCTCGAGCAGTAATTGTGGTCAATTGCAACATCAGTCATGACATGAACTCTCATTGTGCGGCCCTGACTTACAATTCCACTTTATCGATGTCAGTTACGATACGTGCACTGTTGTGTCTAAGGCTGACAAGCAACTGGTGGGACAGTCCTGTGATTTGTGGATTTCAAAGGCAAACATCAGGATTGTTAGCACCTGGACAAGCAGAGTGTCAACACTCACTAACAAATGGTTGCTAATGTGACATACTGTTACACAGAGATGGGAAGTAACAAAGTACAAATACTTTGGTACTGTACTCAAGGAGATTTTTCAGGTATTTTTACTTTACTACTTATTTTTTGACTTTTACTCCTTAGATTTTAACACAAATATCGATACTTTCTAATCATTACATTTAACAAAATTGGCTTGTTACTTTAGTTCAAATAATTTCAGTAGAGTTACCGTTATTATTTTTCGCATCCTCAATACCAAATTCAATTTAATTGGACGCACGGAAACAACAAGACAACTCGACAAGTTTAGCGGCATTCATTAGCGGCAAATCATTGTGCCTTTTTGGCGCTAACGTTAGCACATGGTAGCATGGACGGAGACAGGATTGAAAATGAGGAAAACGGAGATCCCCAAGACATTCCCAATCATCATCGGCCTTATCTGAGATCTGTTTGAGACAGCAGGCATCAAGAATGACTCCTGGCCAATGTGCTGCATAACTCTAAAAGTACGGGGAACATTTTAATTAAAGTCTGTTTAGTAATTCATATTTTGTCCTTTATTTTCTTTCCAGAAGCCATATTTGAGCACACACACATACATGTAGATTCATTTAAATGTTAAATCAAGATTAAAAAAAGAGAATATGGATCTGTGAATTCTCACAGAATCACAATTGGATTCATATCTTGCTGCCCAGTCAGAATCTTATTAACCTGGAGTCCCGTATATCTCAGTGGAATGTTTTAAGCCAATTGGCAGACATCCATTTAAAATACAGGCAATGGCATTTAAAGTGCCTTTTTTCCACGTCCACTGAAGTTTCTCAGCCTGCACTCTAGAAATATATTTGGTCCAGGTAGCTTTTCATGAGAAAATTTTACTTTTACTTTTATACTTTAAGTAAATTTCCAAGCCTGTACTTTGTTACTTTTACTTGAGTTTGGGCAGTGAGTTTGCCATCTCTGTTGCTACACCTATCTCTTTTGCACCTAGCAAAGGAACTGGACAGTCCATCATGATGGTGGACTTAACCCTTGGGTTGTCTTCACTTTTGGGACCCTCTCGCATCCCTTGGGTCAAATTGACCCGGGACCTTTTTGGGGTTTTAAAAACAATTCTGAAATAAAGCTTTACTTCATAATCTATTTACAAATATTGTCTTTATCTCATAACCTACAGTATATGTTAGGGAATGCAATCAGTCTCTACTAGCACACAATTAAAAATGGAAGTGTAATTTGTTTTTTGTCATAAGGTTATAATTAATGTTAAAAATCCAATATATATAAAAACATAAGTTGTCATATCCAGTGTAATGTTCTTAATTGAGTCAGGAAAACATGTTATTTTCAAGTAGAACAAATGTAACTTGTATCAGTTGTCTTCTTGTAAAAATTTGAAATGGGTCAATTTGACCCAAATACCATACAAGGGTAAATTGATTTGCGGGTCACATAGGGACAGAGGAGAAATGATATCAGAGAAGTTGGATAAGCCATGTTTCTGGATGATTCTGCACCATGAATAGAAGCACAGAGCTAGAGAACGTGTTTGAATGTTTCAGCACCATGGACAGCGCATTTTGAAAGAGGTTATCTCTGCTGCCGTTCAGTGGCCAAAAGCAGCATTCTTTTTCAGTTTTACTCCAATTGTGTTAAATGAATAAATGAATAAAGTAAACAAGTTTTAATTTGACGGTGTAAACATAGAGCTAAATTAGAGTTGAATTAAGAAAATTAAAGTTGCAAGAATTGAAAAATTAGTTTGTATGAGCATTCATTACAGTGTTTGGGTTTTTTTTGTGTGGAATTTGTTAAAAAAAATAATGGAGGCTATTTTTACACTTTATTAGGTAATTCTACAATCTAAAGCAATCCGGTACAACACCACAGCCACATATTCCACCTATATGAAGCTTATAATTGCCAGATTTTCTTAAAACGTTTTGAGAGGTGTTGTCTCTTGTAAAGATACTATTAATAAAATTGAATTGAATTACTACATGCAGTGCTGTAATGTTACAAAGTACAAATACTTTGTTACGCTACCTAATTTAAACGTATCTGTACTTTACTTTGTTATTTATATTTCTGGAAACTTGCCCTTTTAATCCATTACATATCCTAAATATCATGAATACTTTTACTCCACTACATTTCCCCTAAGGATCTTTGCTAATTGTTACTTACAAGAAATGTTTTCAAACGTTGAAGTGAACACATTTTTTTAGTTTTTTGCTTTGTTGATGTCAGACTTTAAATTGGATGTTCAAGAAGCTGTGAAAACCCTGAATAGTATGCTTTACTATAAGGAAGCCACAATACAATTTATAATCCATTTTTTCAAATTTTTTTACTTTTACTTTTTACTTCATATAATTAAGTACATTTAGTATCATAATGTTACTTTTAATTACATTAAATACCAGAGACTTGTACTCAAGTTATATTCTAAAAGGGGAACTTAACTCCTACCAAACTAATTTTCTGGAAAGATACTTGTACTTTTACTCAAATACTGCTTTCAGGTACTTTATACAATACTGACTGTAAGTACTGCTTTCAGGTACTTTATACAATACTGACTGTATGTTCATTACTGTGGTCACCCCTTGTGGTGGCGTGGTACTGTATTGCATCATGTTGAACTAGCTTGATGTTTTTCAAATACTGTATATGTGGATTCAAATCTGTATGAAATATAAACTGGTGAAATACTGTTCAGACAAGGGAAGGTACTTTGAATAAGTAGCACTTAAAAAGGAAGTTGAAACACTGTGTGATAAACAGACAGAGACAGGAATGTTAAAACACACACACACATATATGTATATATACAGTATAACTATATA
>NC_048422.1:8687126-8735633 GCF_013103735.1 Etheostoma cragini
GGAAGAGATGCAGCAAAGTTAGAGTGACATCAAGTTGAGTGTTCAAAGAGGCGAGAGCCAGAAGCCAGGGCAGAAGTGAGAGAGAAGGAGAGAATGTGTCATTCATCCAGTTATCAGTGCAGTGAAAGGTCCAACAAGTCATTTGAGCAGAGCAAGGCTGTTGAAACTGACAGGCTCTGTATGGTATGGCACGCACGTACGCACGCACACACGCACACACACACACACACCATGTGCCCTAGCCCCCCCTCTGGTTAATTTGGATGACATCGTGGTTACAGACAAAGGGAGCATGGCTGAACATCTCAGTTGCATTTCATTGCACATCAGGTGAAAGGTTATTTATTTACTATAAGAGCAATAAAACATTTTTTTTCTGACTATTTACAACACAAAAGACGATGAAGACAATATAAGACTTGTCCTCACCAATCTTATGTCCTGTTCATTGTAAATATAAACTGTTATTGGGTTATCATCAACACCAAAATGAGAGGCAAGTACAAACAGGGGGAGAAGGAAAGGAAAGGAAGGAAAGAGTAATGAATGCAATACCCACGGCAGTAGATAAACTCATCTGCACGCAGACGCACACGCTTGCACACACACACACACACACACACACACACACACACACACACAGGACTGTGGCTGACAGCTGTTAGATGGTGTATTGATTTGTCCTCGGTCTCCATGTCGGTCTGCCAGAACTTGTCAGAATATTGAAAGAAAGAGGAGAGCGTGTGAGACAGATTGAAGAGAGAGGGAAGCACAGAGCGAGATAGCTAAAGGTCAAAAGGAGAGTTTGGACCAAGCATATCTCATTTGTTTGTAATTCTTGGTTGAATCAGGTTGAATGTTGATAATTGTATTAATCTGAGCTAGTTATCTGCCAAGATGTGAACATGGTGATGTCAGATGGGTTAAGTGAGCGTGACTAAAAAGGTTTCAAATAAAAAAGATGGTCTTCAGCACGGGAAGAATCCCTGTACAGACCTGAGGACCAGAACAAAGGGGAAAAATATGGCAGAGCTGCTGAACAGTTTTTGTTGTTAGTGGTAGATTCAGAAGGACTAATGCTTTTTGACATCATACGGAGTGATTTAACTCCGCACTCAGGTTTGTGGATGCATTTTGTGAAGGCATTCATTGCCCCCAGATAATGGATTGTTATGACTTTGGTGTTCCCCTCACCTTTCCTCTAGCAGGTTTACATAATTGTTTTTTAGTGAAAGGTGGATTGCTGTGAAACGTGATATGCTCCTGTAACTTTTTCTCTAGCACTATTATCAGGTCTAAACTCAAATGTGTCCAATACTTTGATCTAAGGTGGCATACTTGCAACAACAATCACAATCCCCATCAGTCTCATCTGTACATTCAGCTGTGTTGCGTGCTAATTAGCAAATGTCAGCATGCTAACACACTAAACTACAATGGTGAACATGCTACATCATACCTGCTAAACTTTCATGTTAGCATGCCATTGTGAGCAACATGCTGATGTTAGCATTGACCTTTTCAGTGACTGAGAAACTAACTGAAATAACTTTTTTACAAGTGCACTTCTCAAAGTTGTTCAAATCAGCTGCTGAAGTGGACATAACTAACGTCAAATAATTGTTGGTCACATGTTGAAAAAACAATGGACACATGTTGAAATACCAACTGAATGTACATTTGAACTGCCAAGGAAGAAACAATTATGTGAATACATGTGAGATGCATCACACCCAAACAGAACGTTAGTGTGTGTGTGTGTGTGTGTGTGTGTGTGTGTGTGTGTGTGTGTGTGCTTGACCAAGGCATTGGCCTGAAACCCTGATGTCATATTTCATTCAGTGTTATGTAAGTAAATAAGTAAGTAGCACATTCTGTTTCTGTTCACCAGGCATTCACATCTCTGTCACTGAAGGGTTTGTTCTCAGCTGTAACACATCTGAATCTGTAAAATATACTTCTCCCTTCTCAATGAGCCAAAGAGAGACAAACATTCTCTCAACAAGGTCACACGTATTTATATGGAAATGAAGCAGTGTTTGTTTATGGCAGATTGTGGGAAGTAAGAAATGCATCATCACTGTTGTTCCATTGGAAAGTTACTTGTTCATGCCAGTTTAAACCCTTTTTGTTATTACTTTACCAGTAGAAAATGTTTTGGATCACCCGGTCAGAAAAACAGCACTGATATATATATATATATATATATATATATATATATATATATATATATATATATATATATATATATATATATATATATATATATATAGTTCCCAGTGAATCAGTTAAAAGGCAAAATGAGTATGAGGCCAGTGTGTCATCATTCATTGTGAAATGGTCACATTTAATGGTTGAAACCTGTCATTGTATATACATCTATAAAAAAGACCCCAGGTACAGGTTACAACATTCTACTGCTACTACATACATTATTATTATTATTATTATTAAATAATAAACCTTTTGTTCAATGTTAAAGTTACATATCATAGTTTACAAAATAGGATCAAGGAAAATTAAGCCATTATGAATGTCTGAAAAAAAAACTAAAATCCTATATGTGTGTTTGTATTTTTTTGTCCATAAGATAGAAAAAATACAATAAAACACATCAATATTCCTTTGAATAACATAATATTAACTGATGATATTGGCTATTGAAGTGTAAACTGCAAAACGTTCGTAGAGGCGTCAGAATTTGGAAAGCAAAGTGTTTTTTGTAATTGTAATTTACAACACAGAGCAGAATGAAAAACCAACATAGCTTGTTCAATGTTTCAATAACCAACTTTGTCGTCGTCGAACCAAAACAAATGGGTGGGCAAAGAAGTGTTCAGTCTCAAATCCACTTTATTTATTGTTTTACAATCCAGGTCCCCTTAGCCAGTCACTGAAAGCAGAGTGTAAAGCTAATTGTCTAAATAAGCCAGACTACCCTTACTGAATTCTTCAAAGTGTTAGTCCTTGTATCGAAAAAAAAAAGAAGAAAAAAAACTACACTTGCTCCATCATTTTGATTCAGTCGTTGGAAGTTGACAGATTCAGTTGAATATTTTAGTGGCTTAATTGTTGCCAAACAGGAGCTGTAGGGGTTCCTCAGACTTGTCGCAAGTTTCATTCGTACACGGTTTGGGTCTGCAATAATCAGGTGTTGTGTGTGCGTGCGCGTGCACACACACACACACACACACACACACACACACACACACACACACACACACACACACACACACACACACACACACACACACACAGACATTACTTTCTGGGCTTTTTAACCCACAACGAAGGCAGACACAGGCTTCAGGAAGCTCAGTGAATTGTTTGGGAATCATTTTGTTGGGGGGGTGAAGTTGAGTCTTTGGCATGATGATTTAGCTGTATGGGCACTGCTACGGGGACTATACACACAAGCACACACACAAATGCTCTATATATGTGTGCGTTTGTATGTACGATGCTGCAATTTCAGGAAAGTGAAAATGAAGACTATAGATCAATAAAAAACTAAAACAAAAAAGGTAATGAGGATTCTGAAGCTTTTCTTGTTCTGAAGAGGAGATTCCCAAACCATCTGTTGTCTGCCAAACAAAGTCTGCTGTGGCCCATGGAAAACACCAGGGGGAAACATAAGACTGTTTATGCTGATATCGCTGCTGTTGTGGTTGTCGCTGCTCTTGTTGCTTCTGTTGTTGATGATGGCGCTTTCAAAAGTACCTCTGAAGAATTTCTCCATAATAATGTCACCATTATTAAAAAATGCTGAACCGCATTATCATCGTCTGGTTTCATGTCTAAGTAATCTCGGTGAGTAACTGTGTGATGGACAGAAATGATCGATGCACTGTATCCTTAAAACATGTGCAAAATAGAAAAAAGATCATCCTCCTCCTCTTCTTCCTCCTACTGCCCACAGGAATAAGTCATCTACATCTGGAGAAAGAGACACAAGCACAAATTAGATATCACAAGCTGCAAACAATATGTTATTGATCAGTACCTACCACTACTAGTTGATTATGTTTGTATCTGTCCATCTATCAGTTGGTCATTAACTTGTAAATATAGGTTAGAGTACCAATTCCCAGCATGTGGGTATGGCCCTTTTAAAGGCCTTATCCACACTTGTTTTATAAGATTATATTTTGGGCCTTTTTATTTGGAGAGCTGAAGAAATGAAAGGGGAGAGAGAGGGGGAATGACTTGTAGCAAAAGGCTGCCGGGCGGAGTCAAACCCGCGGCCACTACATCGAGGAGTAAACATCTATAAATGGTCGCCTGCTCAACCAGGTGAGCTACTCAGGCACCCCACACTTGGTTTTAAAATGCATTTTGGTGAACCCAAATCCTTGTCAGCAGAAGCGAACACATCTCGTTCTATAGGGCAAAACGATGGACGATACAACACTTTGCCCAACTCGTTGGAAAGAGGCAAGTTATAGAGCGTTGGTGCACCGTCACCAAAACAACCACGACATCCTGCAATAATTATGTATTTACCTGTTTTGTCCTTATTGGGGACGCATCGGGATGCATTCGTGTTTACACTACAAAAAGATGTGTGTGAGGAGTACCACCTTGCAAGTGGTTTGAGCGATCGGATCACAATGCATCGTGGTGCTCATTTACACTCGGATTTATTGCTGTGCAGGTGTTATCCGATTGCCCGGGACGCCTTTTAAAACCATGTGTACACTACTTTAGTTTTTGGAGTTCAGGCTCAAATAGTTTTAATAATTTAACCATGTAGGAACCACTGGTTTAATCTTTAACTAGGAATTGTGTTTCATATGGTTTTCAAATGTTTTTGTATGCTAAATCTTAATCTGTAAAGTAGATGTTAGTAGCTGTCAGATAAATGTAGTGGAGCAAAAAGAATAATATTTCCCTCTGTGCTGTGTGTGGTGGAGTAGAACTAAAAACTAGCACTGGCCTGTGTTACAAAAACAAATCATGATCCCTTATTCATGCTCTGAAGAGATAATACTGTGTTTAAGCAACACACTACCGATTCCCAGTTGGACTCGCTGTAGTAGAGGGTATGACATAAGGAAATTGACATAATTTTATCTTTAGCATATTCATCCAACTAAACCTGGTTTGCTTCATCCTCCAGTAGAAAGGGAAATGAGCAGCAGGTGTTTAGTTGGTGATGCAGCCATGTTTAATATAATTTGGTACGGTTACAAGGGGCTCTGCTCGATATGCAGAACATTAATATAGCAGCGAAAAACTATTTGCAGTGTAAAGATATAGTGGAGTAATGGCGTCCTGAGCAGATAATGAAGTCACATTCCCTCTGTGTGTGTGTGTGTGTGTGTTGTAATCTGAGCTTCTCTGTTCTTTTTTGAAATGCAGGTCCGACCATGTGCCTTTCTAAGTGCATGTGAGTGCCTTGTGTGTCGGTATCTGATGCCGAGGTCGCGACAAAGCCGCGGTATTCGCGAACGGTCTGTGAGAGCCATGTGGAGGCAATCCCAAAACCAATATTTCTGTACATTCAGTAAGTGTTATTACAAGGGTGCTGGATAGGTCGCCAAACACAATTCCTATTTGCACAACTTTACAGCAAGCTTTGTTCTGAACCATGACATTAAGCCTTTCAACATTCATTCTTCAATATCTACATCTTCGACAAGAGACGGACTATTACGGCATGATTTACAGAGTGAAACCTGTAAAATTAATGAAACGGGACAGCTTTAGATTGGATTCTTACCTATATCCCTTCAGGGTTTCTGGAGAAACATATGAAAACAAACGCCCCGCTGGGTCATAAAACAAACTCACCCAATCGCTGTTGCTCTTGTTCTATTAAACGTGCTTTTGGGCATCAATAGACATGCGTCGTCTTGCCAATATGTGACTGAATGACGGAGTTGATAATCAACTCACATTACACACATTAAGTGTGTGTGTGTGTGTGTGTGTGTGTGTGTTTCACTCACCACATGAACAGCAGCAGCATTCCTAACAGCAAAGGAGAGAAAAATGTGAGGAGCCTGGCAGCTCTGCCCACTGGAGGTTCAGCCTTTTGTGGTGCGTTGGAGGACGGTATGGGGGAGGTCTTAGTCTCTAGAAAAACAAGCAGAAAACAAAATAAACCTTACTGAGCAGATTTTTAATAAACGCCTCTAGATCAATAACCTGATTTCCCCTCCATTTTCCTTATTTTTTTTGGTTGGTCTTACAGAGTCACACAATCATTTTGTTTCTCAGGGACCAAACACCCAAAATGTCATTTTGATGAATGGACAATGAAAAGCGCTCATCATACGGGGAAGAACCAAACAGAAAGGAAAATACACTGTAGAGTGGAATCAATTCTAATCTGCCGGCACAATCAATATGGGACTTGTCAAGGCAGTTATTAAGTGAACACGACAAAAAAATCTCATTCATACTAACGCCAAGGGGAAACGGAGAGAGCAAAATAGATGGATGGATAAAACATGGAGACGGAAATATGAGAAAGGGAAACGGAGGTTGAGGAAAAAAAAAACTGAGGTAAAGGACACGTGAATAGAGCAGGAGGTGAATAAAGTCGGAAATAGAATAAATAAATATTAATATACTGCTGATTAGAAAAGGTCTGATACTAAATCTACACATTTACACACCCATAAAACGCTGCATATTTTGATTTTAAAGCACAGAACCAGAGCTGTAGACCAACTCATCCCAATTTAAGTCCCCAAATTGAGGATTTCTTTTGCATTTCACTACACTGAGATTTAGAATTCAGACTTGGAAGCAAAACCATCCATGCCCTGGTAAAATACTAGAACAATAAATCAATAAAAACAGATTAATAAAAATGATCCTTATTTTATTTTTTGTTACCCAAGAAACAGAAAAGATTGACATTGACAGTGACATTCCCAGCCAACACGATAATGTTCAAGTGTATGGGGCTGGTACTTGAAAGCTTGTGGCAAACATATTTATGCTGAAAATGACTATATTCTTAAGCAGTTGTTAGTGCTTCAGGTTGGTTTGAAATAGTTTAACAAATAAAAATATGACAGTTTAGTGTTTTATAAAAACGGGGCTGTTGCTACAGCTGCAGGCAGCACAGTAGATATTAAGTCATGCACACTGTTTGCAGTTCAGTCTAGAACCAACGTCCTTGTTGTTACTGGAGAGAGAATATGATTTCCCTCTCCTTCCAATTAATGACTGTTTTGTAGTACTGTGTTGGGAGTCGGAAAAGAAGCAGCCAGGTGTGAAATAGCCAGAGAGAGAGCGAGAGAGAACTAGGACACATTTAACATAGTCAGCAGCTCAGTGCAATAATATCGCGCCTGCAGCACAGCATTTTGCTTCAGAGTGGTAGAGGAAATACAAATTATGCAGACCTAATGTGATGGCGACGAGAAGAGACAGTTATGGGGTGTACGTTGATGTAACAAGGTAGTTGGGGACGGGGCGACAAGACAATGATGTGACGGGGAGAGAAGATTGATGAACAACAGCGGGGAAGAAAAACAGGTAAAGGAGGAGAGAAGGAGCGTGAGAGGGAGACTGAACAAAAAAAACAAGAGAAAACCAACAAGGATGTGAAGAACGCACACGGGGAAGAGCAGTTAATGAGATTAGATTTACTTATTTACTTCAACTCCAATTATTCTGCCTGTTTAAGCTGATAATGTTGATGTCTTTAGGATATTCAAATGTAAAAGATTGTAAGAAAATCAGCATCTGCGATCATCTGTTTTCTGGTTCTGCTTGATGCCAGTTTATGTCAGTCAGTGGGGACATCTCAACAGAGGACACAATGTTTTCTTCTAACACTGTAAATTACCCAAGATTTCCACACAGAAACACAGGAGTCTCCTGGATAAACAATACTGTAGGTTGATCTTATTTATGGCCATATGTTGTATGTATCTTCTTTTTTGGAAAAATGCTGATTTTTTAAGCTAGTTTGGTTTGGTGAATAGCTCTATACCTATCCTCAATTATCGGTGCTATGAAGAAGAAGCTAGTCAGAGGCGCCATTAGCTGTGATGAATACAAAATGATTTGTCTTTTCAGAACCCCGAAACACATACCCGTAGACGCCAGTAGGGCTGAACAATTAATCACAGTTTAACCAAAACCACAATATGAACTACTGCAATGTCCAAATTGCAGGGGTGCGCAATATTAGTTAAAGGCAAAACATTTCAAACCATTCTAAAAGAAAATATTGTGGTGCTGCAGAGACATCCCGGCCTACAAATCGCATCCAATAGACCAAAGAAAAAATCTGTGTTTGGGACAGATCCTCGCAAAAAAAACCACAATTGATTCATGATTCTTGATTCATGATATATATATATATATATATATATATACACAATTAAATGAGACTAATGACACAAAAAAGATATGGTGAATCATATCGCAATCGCAATATCCGTCAAAATAATTGATTTAGATTTTTTTACTCATATCATGCAGCCCTAGACACTAGACTAGTTGGGTCCTTGTAAATTCTGGAGTGTGGTCTATCTGTATAGTGTCTTGAGATAACTCTTGTTATGTATTGATACTATAAATAAAATTGAATTGAATTGAATTAAATTTACAGTACATGTATTTTAAATTGTACACAAAGCCTAAACGTCAGCTTCTGCTTGCCCTTAGACGTGCACACACCTACTTTTTAGGATCAGTGATTTTAAGTTAGCACATAGATACACCTTTGGAAGTTTTAGTTAACTTCTTGCCTCAGGTTGTTTTGTAACTTTTGACTTTTAAAACACATGTATTCTACTACATTGGATATTTCACCTAAAATTGTCCAGGAATTGAATGCAATTTTTACTTTGTGAATGGCTGAATCAACCCCTCTCGTTTCAATACTTAATGTCACCCTAATGACATAATAAGTATAATACAGATAATGGTTTTCCAGCATGTGGCAGAAGAGGACCTTAAGGCACCTCAGCATTTGCTTCAACCTTTAGCTGCGGTGGGTTCTGCTTATTACGCAGAAACCAAGCATTTATAAATAGATCTAGACATGAAGGATATAAGAAGTGATATCTAGTGCTGCCTGTTTGGTGCTAGACAGTGTCCAGTTTCTGTCTCTCAGAGTGGGTGAGGCCGAAACATATATCTTAAATGGTTGCAACACTGAGGATGTCTGCAACTTTTTTTAAGCCTCGACTCTATCTGCTTTTTAATTCCTGGAATGTGGTTGCTAAGCGATGATCCAATCACTGAGGATGGGATTACTAAATGTCGTTGTCTGTCACTGCGCTATCCTTCTGATGTAAAATGAGGCTGTTGATGGAAACAGAGCGGGCACGTAAGTGCTACTCTCCATGAGGTATGGTCGACCTGTTCTTGCTGATGCATGAACAGGGAAAAACAGAAGAAAAAAAACAAAAAAACAAGGATGAAGTGGAAATATGGCAGAGACGGGAAAAGGGAAAGAGGAAATGGAGAAAGTGTAGCCGTGTGTTTCGACTGTGAGCTACACAATCAATAAGTCACAGGAAGTCCGTTCATTACCTATTCGACTGAGCAGCCAGGAAATATTGGTCAGTGTTTAGATGTTAACAGGCTGGTCAGCTGAAAACAAAGTTGGCCCTGGCTGAACTGTTTTTGTGTTTACTGGTCCAGCTGTGGACAGGAAATACGATATTTTCCTTGTTTCCCTACTGATGTGGTTCTGATTGAATTAGCAAATGGAAAGGGAAAAAATGAATTGATTGAGTTTTGTAATTTCTTTAAAATAGGATGTCTGGACTTGGACAAATGATGTTGTGTTTATTTTTATTTTTTTATAAGCATAAAAACCAAGTGGACAGAAAAGTACCTACAGTTTCTTACTTCTCAACTGCCTTTATTTTAAAGACCAGAGGGGCAAAAAAATACATGGAGAAATGGGGTGTCCATTAATCAGTCCATTTCAGGACTGGAACGGCAACCAGACCTGAAAACACTTTATTGATATCAACAAAGCAGTTATAGCTGCACACAGCTACAACAGATCGGTCGCTCAGCAAGGAACATCTGTAAAGAAGATGGCAGGAGGCCAGAAAAAGAGTAAGGTACAAAGGGTGAGGTGACCAAAGGTACGAAAAAGACAGGGAGAGGCTAATAGAAAGAGAAGTGAAAGGAAAAGAGAAAGAAAAGACTGAAAGGGTGAGTGAATGCGAGAATGGGACAAGGAGAGAGGGAAGGGAAGCAGAGATGCCGCAGCTGGATCGAGAAGAGGCATGAGGAGAATCCCAATAGCCTCCTGTTCTTTCTTTGAGAACAAGAATAATACACAGTGTCCTGAGTCAGTGTTTATGTGTTAATAATCATAGGGAGGTACTGTGTACGTGTCTAGCACTGTTTATGTGTGTGTGTGTGTGTGCAGGAGTGTTAGAGCAAGTTATATGTGTGCTGTTTAGCATGTGTTTGTGTGTTTCTAGTCATGTGTTAGCACATGCAGAATGGACTGTGCTGATCAGTGTCCAGTGCTGCTCATGACCAACAGGAGTCACTGTTGGACTTAAAACTATTGGGAAATGTTAATGTCACGAGAGGGAGAGAAAGACAGGAAGACAAATATGGATCATATTGTCAGTAAGTCACAGCTGTATGATTTCTCGACCCTATTTTCCCTCATATGAAACTGCCTAATGTAAAAGTCAAGTTGCACCAGATGATAAATAAACAGCTTACCCAAGTGATGTTATCTTTACAATGACATGGGTTCAGAACTAAGGTGGGCACAGTGAAGTCGGGGGCTGCTCAACCAAAATTCTGATTGATAGAGACCTGCTATTAGGGGATTATTATTATTATTATTATTATTATTATTATTATTATTAAAAAAAAGTGGGGGTGGAGGTAGTTTTTAGTTTAGGTTTTTTAAATCCATGTTAAAAAAACAAAACAGTTTGCAGTGTGTGAAGCCTGTATTGGTGTGAGAAACAAAATAGTGAAGCAGATACACTTTGAGTATAAAAAGCAAATAACTGTAAATTGTCTGCCCAAAAGTTATGTGGTACAATACAGTTAAAGTTGGTGGTTCGATTCGGGCTGTAACCTATCAATAGAAAGATGCTCCACTGTGCTGGAAATTACTTATTTGGACACAGCAGTGAGCGTTTTTATACTGAACATATTGATCCTAAAACTGTGCGTATTGGTATCTGACCAACATTCGTGCTTTTCCCCTTGCCTGGTACAGTTATTGCTCTAGTCGGGAGCTGTATCCAGTGAGACTGTAATAATCCAGATTGTTCTCCATAATTTGGACATCTGCAAAAAATTTAAAAAACGATTTTATTTTTGCCAACAACTTGTTGCAATGATGTTGAAGTGCACTATAGGGTGTGGTTATAGGTGCAAAAGCACACCTCGCACCACCTTAAACTGCAAAGATTTCACTCATTTAGACCGGATATCTGTTGCCATGGGCACAGATGTTTTGGCATTTTAGACTCTGGTCGATTTATGAGGACCATGATTACTAAACAACCTTTGAACGTACGCGTGTTCCACCAAAACAAGTTTCTTCCAAAGGCTATTTTGCAGTGGCACCGTGGCTCTGTCTGGTGCTTAGCGCCGAACCAAGACAATCGTGATTAGTTTAAAGAAATGTCAAAACACCAGAGCACGTTTTTCTCCCATCCGGGAATGGCCAGACCCTCCTCCACGCCTCTGTGGAGGAATGTCTGGCAATGCAAGAGTAGCAAAGAGGTGACACAGACGTGAAAGTTTTAACCACATACAAAACACCTTCATATACAGTGTATTGTCAGCAAAGATCTGTTTTGAATATCATATAATCAAGTGTCTCATAGCCTATAATCAAGTGTTTGATAGCTTGATATTCAACTTGGTGAAGGTGTAGATAAACCCTCAGGTTTACAATTATTGCAGGTTTGCAATTTAATCCTTCCAATAGCATTCAGTGTTTATTCATTTAAAATGTGTCCTTCCATTTGCACTTTGCTAGTCCGGAGTTGTCGGAGAGAATGGCGGAGAGTGACCAGATCTGGAACGGGTGTCTTGTTGTTCAGGGATCATCAGTGCGTTGAGAGATTTCGGTTTGATAGGAGAGCCATCCATGATCTCAGCCAAATGCTGAAGGGGTGCCAACTAGACAATTCCCAGAGATAGTTTTTATCCTTGTGTGTATGAGTATGTGTGTGTGTGTGTGTCAAGGGACATACAGAATATAATAATCTCCAATGAATTTTATTTTAAATGATAATTTGTCATGCTTAAAACCTAGAAAGTTTAGCAGTGGTGTACTGCAGTTGAGTCAATCTGAGGCTGTAGGAGGGACAGAGTTTTTTTTTTTTTTTTTTTTTAAGATGGCCCAGTGTTTCCCTGAGGCTGTGTTCAGGCGCTCAGGTTCATGTGTGTCGATTTGTCTGGAGGCTGCTGGATCTCTTAGCTTAAGCTGCGATAAAAGTTCAAGGCTATCAAATGCTTATAGCGTACTCAATTTAATGATAAAGAAAGTTATTAGGCAAACTTAATTTCATACCTAACTGGTTCAGGAAATTTACAGCGTGACAGCTGCGGGCACAAAGAATGTTAAAATCATTATAGGAATATTTTATTATCATCATAATGATTTCTTCACCTGATGGACTACGAGACTGATAAAAAACAAACTAATTCAGAAAAAATACTATTGTGAAATCTCAATGTAAGCCCTTACCAACTCTATCTCTATCCTTCTCTCTTTGAATTGGTCAATTTTTACAATTAAAAGTGTACCATTGGCTATTCATAACATGCTATAGCCATACAATTTAGGCTTTTGTTTGATACTTGTTTGCATTTAGCCTTTTCTTATCCCCTCTGGTTTATTATTTCTTCCGAGAAAGTCCTGTAATTTGCATGGCCCAAACTCCTTTATAAATAATTGGACCATTAGCTTTGTCTAATGTTGACCAGCTGCCAGATTTTGTATGAAATGCATCCTATTCACACAATCCACACACCTTATAGCATTTTTAACCCGTTTGTCACCTCAACCTGGCAACCTAAAGAGTCGATCTCTGTGCAAGCTTCACGGAATGTTCATACCCGAATGCGAGCCGATAAAAATGGCAGGTAAAGGCAGTGTTCCCATAAAGAAATCAAAATATAGCTGTACATTTCAACAGTGTTGGATGCATCAATTTACATGCATCTTACCTATTGTTATTGACAACCTCCATTTTGTTTTTGTAAGGTGTGTCTCACTGGTTTTAATGTAGCGCAAGGCCGGAATAATGACATTTCCCAGCACATAAAAACACGGCAATACCACCATCACGCAAAAAAGGCACATAAGGGGATTATATCCTTGATTATATCCTCATGAAAGGACAGACAGAGGCAGAAAACTTCCAAGAGGCTGAGAGAAGCTTAATCTGCCACATACAACTAGAACACCTCAGAAAAAGTGTTGAAAAAGAAAAAAGAGCAAATATTCACGTTTACAAAACATACTGATGTTAACCAAAGAGAGACAGTTAATGATGCTCAAGGAATGATAACATTTTTATTTATTTTTTACCACAGTGTAAAATGTGTTTGTACCAAAGTGTTAAAAACTGCAGAGCAGTGTTTCTGTGATGTCTTGTTGTAAGAATAATTAAGTAATGTTTTCATGTTTATTGCAATGTAAATAATATCCCCCACGCACAAATCTCCCAGATTTTGAAAAACCAAATGTTGGCAGGTATGATCAGCAGGTCAAAAAATAAGTATGCAAGCTAACACGCTAAACTAAGATGGTAAACATGGTTGTTATTATACCTGCTTAGCATCATCATATTAGCATGGTCATTATGAGCATGTTAGCATCAAGCTTGAAGCTCTGCGGGCACGTCTGTAGACTTTTGGTCAACACATTTTATCGTATCATGACCTTTGTTTATGGTCTTTAATGTATTTGAAGATACCATTTTTTCATTCATAAATTCAAATCTGCTTCATCAGTATAGTCAGTGAGACTTGTATTTGATTTCTCTTTGACTTAAGGAGAGAGTGTGTTTTTAAAGTGGATATGCTTTGGAAAACCTCAATCACAGAAAGTTTAACCTGCTGAGAAAACCTGCTTTCATTTTTGGTGGTGTGGAATGGATAGTGTTTTCAGAAATGTGAGTGTTCTCAACTTTCTTAGCTGACATAAGTCAACACTGAAAGCCCCCTTAGGTAAGAAACTAAGGTACAAGCTATAACTGACGCTGCGACCTACCGGTAGGAAAGTCTACTTCAGTTGTGGAAGTGATCGGCAGAGGATCTTCAATCCAGGGTGTAGCATGGACAGCAACGCTCCAGTCACTCCATGTTCCAATCTCTGTGTCCTTGGCGGCCACCTGTTGAACACAAGCACCGGGACACAGTCATTAGTTAATTAGAAGTATTTATTATTAAGCTTAAGTATCATCTGAAAAGTCAGTAGGAAGCAGAAGACCAAAATCAATATGCAAAAGTGAGTAAGAGACTGTCCTGTCAGACATTTCCCTACCTATCTTATCACTTACACGTGTTTAGTTATTAATTTGTTCTCAAGCTTTGTCGGATCTTTAAAATAAGATTACATATTAAATATAACGGTGCAAATCCGCCATTATAATAGCAATGTGCCAAGTTACAAACAAGCTTGGCTTTTAAAGGGAATGGGAGGTGACACTCTGATTGGTTTATTGCATGTTACACCCAAAACACACCTAAGAATGAATGAAGACACTAAGTACAACCCTTTTGAACCATGCGCATGGCACATGGACCCTTTTTTCCACCGTTAAACTAGCAGAAGTGGATTTGGACATGCCCTAAACGCAACTGCGCCACACGCTTCACGCTGTGCACTCAGATTGTTAAAATAGGGCCCTAGGTCTTAAATGATCAGTCAGGTAGAGGTGCAGGACAGGAGATGTTACCTGGATGATGTATTCCTTCCCAGCATAGGCATCGGTGATGGTGTGGGAGGTGCTGTCAGATAGCTCAACCTGAACAGCCAAAGGAAGAGAGCAGGTTGTCAGTTTGGATCAGGGAACAGCACCATTGGGTAATGTTTATTGACTAAAAGCAATATCTATTTTAATCTTATCATATAATAGTTCAAAAAAAACAATCCTATATATTGTATACAATGCTCCTAGGGATGTGAAATGTTCCACCATTATGAATTATGTAAATGCAGTCATGAAGTACTGAGTAACTTTAGTCGGAAAGTCATACCCTTCTAGCAATATAGATCTAGCTATAAATTATGGGCTCAGTATAGCAATCCTAGTCTGGGCCTTTATTCTTTTATGGTGGGTACATTCAGCTGTGGCCATACACTATACAATATTTATCCAGTGTTCATTTATTTACAACACACCTTTCATCATTATTCTGTGCATAGGTCAAGTCTGTTGCTTTATCCTTGCTGTGTTTTACATTTTACTGTTGAACTGATTGAACCTTGATGCCCCCGCTGCCTCCACACTCTACACATACCAGCACATGCTTGCAAAATACCAGTGGCATAAATGATGATTATCCCAGAAAGCATTGGCACAAATGCCACATCATTTTATAACACAATGTGATGCATGCCAACATTTAAGAGCCTGTTGTGCACACTTTAATTTGCAGAGCACAACAGAGAATGAACTAAATGTTTGAGTCACAGAAGTACATGAGAGAATGACTTGCTGCCTTCCTGTAATTTACAGTTAGTGCATTAAATGATTTAGTGACATGCCTGTTGCCGTTTGCAGTCAGTGCAACCAGACAACCACACTGAATCTTTTAGATACTTATTGTGTCTGCCGGACAATATATAATGTATACAATGTATAATGTACACACAAACTCAGATTTGGGACTATTACTAGTGGAAAAGTGATACTGAATGGTAACAGAGTGATGCCTCATTCTTGTTTTATTATTGCAAATTGTATGTGCAAATACTAGAGGTGAAAGGAGGGACAGCGAGGGGATGACACGTGGCAAAGAGCCGCACGTCACTCCACTGGGTAAGCTAGAGGGTCGCCTGTTGGTATACAAGAACTTTTGTTTAACGGTTATGGGTTTTTCTCTGGTCGGAGTGCCAGTAATGGCAAAAACATAATGCATAATACTGAAATTTGGATTTGTAAATGATAGGGCTGGCTATTTTTTTTTTTAAACGTGGATACCAGTAGCAATACCACTAAAGTTATACCAATCACAGCAGAGTACGTCATTTGATCATTCTTATTTACAGCACACTACATTCACCACAAAAACTGACTGTGTGAGTTGTTGCTGCTCCGGTAGCGGACCAATCCTATGCAGTCGATTTAAAGAGCGCTTGCGGTCATTGGCTGGGAGCAAAAGCATTCAAATAGTGATTTCTTTTTTCATAGATCTGGGTTTGAATACAAGTATTGTTTGACTGGAGAAGTTTCAATACTACTTGACACAGGTTATTTTTGTCAATACCTTAAAAGGTATTAAGTACCGATACCCAGCCCTAGTATACAATCACATAAAAATGTACACTTACAAACTTAAAAGTCTCACGGGTTTAAAAGACAATTTCAAAGACAATTTATCTGAGATTATCCAGACAACACTTATCAAATCAGTCCATTGTGAGTATGAATATATCACTCTGTAAAACATAGTACTGATGGAAATGAAGACAAATCTTCAAAAATACCTACGTTGTCATAAACAGAACTGTCTTTCAAATAATGTTGATAGCTCAAGGGCTGCTCAGAAGAGTCTATGATTTGATTAACATCCCCTCACACCAACATATCATTTTTGCCAACCACCAGCTGTTATCAAAGCCTCCAATTGGAGATTCCCTTTTAGTTCTTGAGGATGTGCAAATCTGGAGTCAATCTGACAAATAACCCCCTCGTACATCCCCAGCATCTCCGCTTCCTCGGTCTACCCGTAATATGTCTGTCACCGGTCACCCACTCTGTAAAGCTAGAGTAAAGTCAACTTTGCCTCCTCTCTCTATATGCCCTATTTTTTTGTCTCTCGCCCCCTTTCCCTCTGTTTGGACGGAAGTTCAGGCTTTATCTGCCTAACCGAGCGCTACATTTATAGGCTTAATTTCATTAGTGGAATGCAATAACAATGTCATCCGAGCGTGTGTGTGTTACATGGTACCGTTGAGTGCTGTGTGTTTGTGTGGATATACTTGAGTATATATAGTTTGTGTACATGTGTGCATTAACAGAAAGTGTCTGCAACCTTTGAGACTAAATCATACACTGTTTATGTGCAGTCCAACCAGCGTATTCAACCATAGCTTCCATCAGCATTCCTTCCTGACTCTAATGTGTATGTGTGTTGTGAGGTTTTCAGCCACACACGCACATCTGTTTGAATCTGTGTGCTCATGCAAATCTTTGCATGGGCCTTCATATTTTTGCATGTGTGTGTTTTTATGAGTGTGCGCTTGCATTCCATGTGTCACTCAAAAGAAAATGCATCTTAGTAAAAATATTCCTCTTTTTCTTTGTATGCACATGTCAAAACTCATGTCAGTACATGTCTGTTGCATTGTTGTTTGTGTTTGCAAGGCTGATCTGGAACTGGTGCAATGCACATGTATGTGAACTACTACTGTTTATATGCATGGAGGAGTATATAGAGTAAATAGCTTGCAGATAAACACTCCCAGAGAGATGGATGTGTTGCTGCGTTGCCAAGTCACTAAACAGAGAGAATTTTGAGCTGCACTTAATATCACGTACTAGAAGGAGTGGGTAGGGGAGGGAGGCACAGAGAAAGCAGGAGGGTAGACGGGAGATAGATGGCACGGGGTGATACATTTTGGAGAGGCTGCAGCTATTGCTGCCAAAAGACACTGTCAGATCATTCACACTGCAAGACGAAGCCTGTGCCGTGTCAGTGGTGGTGAAATGATGTATGTGTACTTGTTGCTCTCTCTCTCTGTGCGTATTGCTTCACATGTGTCTGCAGGGCTGATGTATTGCACTGTAGGGTCTATAATAATATTACGCACACTTTTTAGGGACATTTTTGTGACTCATCCACACACACTGATATGAATGGAAAGCAGACATCCCCCGCCCCCCCCCCCACACACAAATATTTACCTTAGCATAATCATGTTCCATTGACTCAGTGTAAATATAATGTGTTCACAAACCCCAAGATATAATATGATAATAAAAAAGATTCTACTCAAATGGAATGACCACAAAATGGTCTATTTTGAAAGTAATTATCCTGCATAAATACCATATGTCTGTTCATTGTAAACAGCATATGTGAGCATTAATATTTGACGGTGAACTAGAGAACACCGAGGTGTCTGTCTAGTATTATTGCAGGAATCCATATCAGAGGCAGCACACATGGATTTCCTAAACCTAACCCTTGAAAATTCATTGTTGCTTTCTCCCTAAACAAAGTTCAACAGTTGTACAGTAGAAACAATAACACAAAGCAACAGCTAACGTTAGCTAGTTAATTCTAGTTATCTCACCAGCACTTTGATTCTAAAGATGTTCCATAGAGAGTGACACACAACTGACTTTAAATCAAAAAGACAGACAGACCAATGCTCTGTGGTTACACTAACCAACACAAGCTAGCTAACACTGCTAACTCTGGCTAACACTGGCTCTTCACTTTGATGCTAATAAAACCAGCTCACAACTGTGTCTAGCTAGTATGCTGGCTTGGTAAATTGTATCAGCAGCTATATAAATTTAGAGGAGTTGCTACTTTCAGTGTGTATTGTTAATTTACAGCAGCAGCTTCATAGTTGATTCAGAATTACTTTTACATTGTTAGTGCTCTAGCTAACTGGCTAACTGGCTAAATACCATAGCAGGTGTTGGGCTTTCTTGCTTAAGAAGCAAGAGGGCCATGTGATTGACTGGAAAAATGTCATCATGATAAGTTGAATTTTACTAATTACTTGAATTATTGTTTCAGAGAAGCTTTAGAAACTCACCCTCACTCTCACACACACACACACACACACACACAGACACAGACACACACACACACACACACACACACACACACACACAGAGCCTCTACACAGATGCAGACAATGAGAGGGGCAAAGAGAGGAGATGTGAACATTCCTCAGGGATTGCATAAGGAACTGTGAGAAAAAGGAGCAACCTTTTTTCCACATACTTTTTATTTCCTTACTCTCCTTTTCATTCATCTCTTTTCCCTCCTCTCCTCTTCTTCTATTTCCTCTCCTTGCCTTTCTCTCCTCTCTTTTTTGGGTCGTTCCCCCTTTCAGACCAACCCCCTTTCTTGTGCCTTCTTTAATCATTAATCCATCTTGTACTTGTGTTTACTGTTGCAATAACCTCAAATAACATCCCCACTGGAATCAATACAGTTTAATCTCATTTTATCAATTAAAAATATATATGTACTATGATGTCATGGGATTAAAAGTAAGGAATGAACTCCAACTGTTCCTTATTATTACATCCATAGGCAGCTCGTACTGGGGGTCCAATAAGTCCAATAAATTACATAACATATTTTAATTATAATCTTGCTTAGTATAATCTTTTTTGTCATATTGAATCTATGTTAGAAGTATATGATATGGCATAAAGCATCAAACATGTGGGTCAGAGATAGGAAGTACAATGAGATAAGAGGAACACTAGCAATAAAAGAGGGAAGGCACATAAAGAACGACAAGTGTAGACAGACAGACAGAGAGAAGAATAGAGAAGAGAAGAATTGAGAAAAATTAAGAGGCTGAGAAAAGTGTGAGAAACAGATGGATGCAAAAAAGAGACAGTCAGAGAAAGCAAAAAAAAAGAGTAGAAAAAGCAGAGAGAGGGAGAGATGGAGAGAATTGGCGTCGGTGGTCAGATCTAATCCAGTGAGCATGTCTGTTGTCCTGGAAAGGAAACCCAATTATATGGCACTTCCACTGGCCCGATGGCACTCTGTGTGTGTATGTGTGTGCACTGAGAAGGTTGGTCTCATTAGGTTGACTGACAGCTCCCATTTTTTCGCCGCACACTCCTCCCATTCGAGAACACACAAACGCACAGAAACGGCAGGTCCAAGGGTAATTTCTCAAACAGTATTTCTCTCTTTGATGCCCCAATCGCCATAGCAGCAATTACAGTAAAAGGGAGCTAAACCCCCCTGCCATTGCAAAAATCCCGAACTAGACCTTGCACCCTTAAAAAGCATGTGGCTTAACATCACGGTCTAAACAACACAGCGGCAGTGAATGTGTTTCAACATTAACTTTGGTTTATGCTGTCATGCCGGCATGTCAAGAATGTCAAACGTGAACATGTTTTGAAAGATACATATTATTTATATAATATAATTAGAATTGATCCCATTCTTCCTATTTTCCCTCTTGTGACAACTCTAAAATTGTATTTCGAAAAAAATAAAAAATACTGTATATACATGAAAAGACAAAATCTTGTTCTTGCTCAATGTGAATTAGGCTTCAGCCTCACACGAGTATCCAAAGGATAAGTGGGAACAGATAATGCATTTGTGAATGGATAACTTTTACTTTCTTTGTCAGTGGTTTACAAAACACATAGTGGTACTATAAATGGACTGCATTTGCATAGCTTAGTTATGCTGAGAACACTGTGAAGCGCACACATTAACCAACTTTCAGACATTCATACACATCTGACTTGCACACTGGAAGCAGACTTGAGGTACAGTGCTGTGCACAGGGACACTTGAACATTTAGTTAGGAGGTGGAAACTGTGTGGAAGCTATACCCTCTGCTTGAGATATTGTTACCCTGACAATGCTTCATTTTGTAATAAATTTGCTCTGGCAATGTAGCCTAAAATTAATTAGGCGTTTAGTTTGCTGGCTCTGGGAAATTAGAATACATTTATCTGAAATTTGATGGACATATTGTGTTTGGATGAATGGATTAGACTTTGACTAGGAGTTGTTTAGATCTGCAATTTTTTTGCCAACTATTACTAAGCTTTGAAAATGATGCTGTGCTGACTTGCTGAGCAGAAAGCCTGACACCCAGGACTTCTAAGTGGCTTCAATCAAGTGCTGTTTTGTCAGATAATCAAACCCATAAGACAAATGACAAGTAGCCTTGATTGTTATAGATGTTGCAGTGTAATAGCTGGACAGAAAAAAAAAGAAAATTAAATCCAATCACAACAGCTAGCTACAGCACAGTGTGGGGTGCATGATATGTGTACTGCTGCTGAGCAAGCTCTTGATTTCTGTTCAACACACCCCTTATTTGATACATTTGTCAGAAAGCCTCAAATTGATTCATCAGTCTATCACTCAAATCACCAGATAGACATTTTTGACCCCCCCCCCCCCCCCCCCCCCCCCCCCCCCCCCCCACACACACACACAAACACACACACTCTTGTGCTGTTGCCAACAGAATGATACATGATAAAAGCTGAAGCTGACAGAACATGATGAGTGGTGAAACTGCTGTACGCTGGCAGAACCACAGTCCACCAAAGAGAGTGGTGGAGGTAAATGGCAGCTAGTACAGCTCATCAGAAGTTGTTTCCCTTGGTCAAAAAAAAGAAAGTTTCTACACATTTTTCAAAAATATGCCTCATTACGTGTAACATTTACATTCACTGCAATCCTGTTAACCCATGTTAAATGAAAACAATACTTTTCCTAGGCAGACTTTTTACAGTATTAAAGCAACACTAGAGAACTTTCCCATCTTCGGTACCCCTACAGGTTGAAAGTAATATTGTCCTATTATGTCTCATTGGAACAACAGATCCGCTACCCGATGTGGCAAACTCGCAAAGTGTGGTTATAGCCGCTAGAGTGCCACAAAGTAAATGCAGAAGTGCAGAAGTTGATGAATCACTGAAAAGATTTTGGAAACATAATTCTAAGTCACAAAAAATTGTCTAGTGTTGCTTTAAAAGCAAATGGTGTAGATTATTAAAACTTGCTTAAATTAGTAACTCAACACAATGAACACATGCACACATGGTTAAGCTTGTGGGAACTGTTTTAAAATCTCATTATATAGGGAAAAGAATCAAATCAAATTGACAGTTTTTATCTTACATTTTTCATTTGGTGACTGCGTGGTTCATTCTATCTGAACTTTATTGGCCATGAGACACAAGCCCCTAGTGGTATGCTAGTGTCTTGAGCAAATAATAGTGTGTGTATGAAAGCCAGAGGATTGACGTGGTGATACAGAAATCAATAGAGACAGAGGGCAGGGGCCCATTCATCTCCATTTACCCTTACACACTAAGACCTCCAAAGCGCTACAAACTGATATACTGTATATCCCAACTGCAATCTGGGAAACACATGGGCACGCGCATGCACACGCACGCACGCACGCACACGCGCACACACACACACACACACACACACACACACACACACACACACACACACACACACCCACACACACGTCAGTCTTTTCTAAGATTTGTTTATTTGATTGGGAAAATACGCATTAATTTACATTTTTCTAACTACGACAGTGTTAGCCATTCGGCTAATTTTCAACTGTAGTCCTTGTTACATGCATGAATGTCTTTAAATGGGTCACATGTATGATACCTCTTCATAGTGTTTAAGAGAAAAAATCAACTCCTTTCAGTTGGTCTTTTTCTTTTTTCTTTCGTAGCCCCCCTCTCATATTTTCTCATGTTTTTTTTGTTACTTTTCTTTTGACTAAGACAATGAGAACAAAAATTAGATTTATATAAAAGGATTATGTATACTTTATTAGATTCTGTCAAAAGTATCAAAATAGCCCATAATAGATCTACAGTATGCATCATTGTGTATATACAATGTAAAGAACACAGAACAATTTAACTGTAATGCATTTTGACAGCAGAGCTAAATTATGATGACTTTCACATGTGACAGGACTAAATCGGTCCCCTGTGTGTGTGTGTTTGTGTTTTTGTGTGTGTGCGTGTGTGTGTTGGAAAGATTTGATAAATGATCTGTCTGTGGCAGTGTCCTTTAGATAGGATGTTTTCCCCCAAACAAGGTCTAAACATTTATCATGTGCACCCATTGATACAAATGGATGGCTGAAGAGGTGGATGGCTAGATAGCTGGCTTATTGCTTGGATGGAATGATGGGGGGATGGTAACACTGTGGAAAGAGAGGAAAGTGGTTGCTAGTGGTAAAAAGGGATGGGGAGGTGAAAAGGTGAAAGTAAAAGATGAACAGGATGGAATCAGAGCCACTGTTCATCTTTTACGGTGTTCAACATCAAGTAATACAGTGTCAAGCTCTGCTTTTCCTTTGCCATGATAACAAAGTTACTCACAAATGGTTACAGTACATACACACAGTTCTCCACCACTCACACAACCATGACAAAAGGCACACACGTGCACAATCACATACAGCATATCTCTGTGAATCTACTACAAGTACACGAACAAACACATACACAAGCTCACTATTGATTCATCTAAGTGCATTCAGGATGAGAGGGACTTTTGGCAAACATACAAAGACTATTATTACATAGATTAGCAGTTGGAGAGAGAAAGTGAAGAGTGAGAGGATAGTAAAGCAATATTGACAAAGACACGGAGGGAAGGAAAATGATAGAGGTAGAGAAAACGACAAAGAAAGTGAGGGGGAGGGACTGAGGGTGATGGATGGGTGGAAGGGGGATGCAGCATGTCAAACAGAAGGACAAATGAGAAAAGAGTGGGATGAATAAATAATTGCAAGGCTAAACGGTGTTGACCAAGCAAACACAGATTAAAGGAGGAGTGCAACTCACTTCTCTATTATTAATTGTGTCCCTCAGCTTCTCTGAGGATTTGTGTCTCTCACATCATAAAACACTTAAAGCGTCCATATTATGCTCATTTTCAGGTTCATTATTGTATTTTGAGGTTTTACCAGAATAGGATTATATGGTTTCATTTAAAAAAAAACACTATGTTTTTGTTGTATTGCACATTGGTGCAGATTGTATTTTTCACCCTGTGTATTTGGGTCTATGTGGGTGTGTGTTTAACTACAGAGTGAGACATCTCACTTCTGTACTATCTTTGTTGGGAGTCACACATGCACAGTTGCTAGGTACGATCACAACAGCTCCAACGTTGGTCAGTGCAAGGCGGGATTAGCTGGAATATCTGCAGAACAGGGCCATGTAAGTAGTTCTTTTGTAGATTATGGTCAACAGGTGTGTGTTGTGGCAGTGTTTTGCCATTGAGAACGAGCTAGCATGCTAGCGCTAGGATGCTGTGGTTAGCCACCTCGTCTCATGGAGATTGTTTTGCAGTGTGCTATTTGTGCATGCGTTGAAAGGCTGTTTATGCAATATGGAGAATTTGTGACTGTGTTCTTTGTTTTCACATGTACCCTCATGCATATGCGTGTTAGAGCGCTTGGATCACATGTCAATGTATATTTATCTTAGTAATTAGTAGAACAAGAATGTTTGTGTGCACATTGTGTGTTTATTTGCGTACCAGCATTTAAGAGTGTTTATGCATCTGTATGTGCATTTATGTCTGTATATGGCAGTTTTCTGTCTGTATGGGAACGAGCAAGTTCTCAATAGTTTAACATCTTCCCCAAAGGGCAATTACAGTGCAGCAGATGCAGTTTTCATACCACGAGAATACTGAGAATACAGAGAATACTGAGCAATCTGAAATTGTTCTTATCACAGTTAGTGGACCATTGATTTAATTGCAGTGAGAGTTTCAGTTCACGTCTCAGTGAAGGGAGCAGGAGGGTGGGATGGAAACAAAACAAGGCCATGGGAAACAGAACAAGTCACTGAACATTTACAACAATGCAGATGTATTTTCATGTGCCGATTCCTATGCATCTTTGATAATTATCTTTCAATCACAGTTTGTTACATAGACATAATGTGACATTCTTTTACTGAATTACAGAAGGTGGGCCAGCCATGATATGTTTAGACTCTTTGAAGCCTCAGCCTAAAGGAAAGACATTGTCATCCATCAGTGTTTCCGAGGAAAATATTAGCCTTTTTAATTACTCACTTAAATAATTTTTGGTATTTCTCAACCTGGACCCAGTCTTCCAATGGATTAGTGTCTAGGCAACATAGCTTTATTTGTATAGCACAGTTCAGCAACAAGGCAATTCAAAGTTTGCTCTCCATAAAACATTAAACAGTTAAAAACAGTTAAGAATGTAAAAACAGTGACCAATCAAATATGTGTTCAGTATTGAGTAAGAATGATGTAAGGGTCAGCCACAATATAATCATCTAGGAATGTGTGGATGTAAGTTGAAGGTTGCTCAATTGCCCAATAACACTACATTGCAGCTTGTTTTGGTCAGGTTTAATACTGAACTAAATCCCCAAAATGTTGACCCCAACAGCCACTTACACACAAAAACATGGGAAAATATGGTCAAAAAACAAAGTTACCAAAAATAAGGGGCAAAACCGTTGCAGTAGACTATCATGTTGAATCAATTGAAGCCTTTACTAAAAAACAGCAATGATCAAGGTATGGTTGACGGGATGTGCCTCACTGGGGAGCTAATAGGATGTAATGCCACAATTGAGACTGGCGTTGGACAACGACACAATGTAAGTCAATGATGCCAGCATCATACACTTCCTGTGTGTACCTCCCTTTATGCCCTAAAACTGAGCATATAGTTGCACCCAAGTCCCTCTGCTAACCATCTTAACATTCTTGGTCAATCTGTGTTTCCTTACCAGCATAAGTACATCGTACTAGGCACCAATACTAAAAGAAGGAACCAATATATTGTAGAGGTAATATACATGTCAGTTACTTCCAGATAAAAGTCCATGTGGTGCTATTCTAATGGTCATATATACTGTATGTAAGTATATAATAAGTGTGACGTTGTGAATTGTTTTTGTTTGCCCAATAATTTATGGCTTAACATATTCCATAGGTTTTTCTCAGTCCTCTCTCTTTTCTTCCCTTGAACCATTCATCCATCTTCCTTTAACTTGAAACACCTTGTAACTGATAGCTTATAAACTTTACTCTCAAAGAAGCCTTTAGTGCTCTCTTTTATCCATTTATCACTCCATTTGAGGCCGATGTCGCTCCATGCATTTAATCATGCTCCTCTCCATATGAGCAGTTCTCTTTTTCTCTCCACACCTCTCTCATCCACCCTCCAATCTTCTTTCAATTTTTATAATCAAATAATGTAGACTCAGGCTTATGTGCTTTATTTGACATTACATCTTCATTTCCTTTTCTCAATCCTATTCTTTGTCACTCATCCCAGGATGTGCATGAGTCTTCATTTCAATCACCGTTATCACTCCATAACATAGGCCAAAATGCTATTTAGTAATGTCTATCCCACTTATACTACTTCTTTCTCTTCACTGTGTCTACCAGGGTCTGCTATCTATTCACGCTCTTTTCCCTCTCTGATGCACTTCATTCATCTCTACTCCAAAACTTTTCCTCATTTTCCTCCTTCTGTCTGAATCTCTGTCACTATAAGTATCTGGCCCAGCTGTCCTTTCATTCCTCAGGGGGATGGATGGTTTCCTCTGAAGATCAATGGGATCACACCACCGCTTTCATTTCTGACTCAAGACACATTTCAGCCA
This sequence comes from Etheostoma cragini, assembly GCF_013103735.1. Taxonomy (NCBI): domain Eukaryota; kingdom Metazoa; phylum Chordata; class Actinopteri; order Perciformes; family Percidae; genus Etheostoma; species Etheostoma cragini. The sequence goes on from NC_048422.1 coordinate 8,713,677, forward strand.
TGCTGTCTAAACACATTAAAGGTGAATTCCTAAGCAATACTAACCACTTCAATTAGTATTCAACATCTGAGGCTATAATTAATGAAGTTTATATGGGACCAATAAACAGTGTGTCTCATTTTGGAGACCTCATTTAACTCCACTTAATGATTTATGTCACAGATTGACAGCTTTAAACTCAAATGTTTTCTACAACAGTGTGCTACTATAGTCATTAAGCATGCAATCTGCAGTACATTCAGCCATAATCAGCTGTAATTGCTGTGGCCAGTAACCATACCATATCCAACACACACACACACACACACACACATACACAAACACATATATATATATTAGTGCTGTCAAATGATTAAAATATTTAATCAAGATTAATTACATCACTGTCATAGTTAACTAGTGATTAATCGCAATTAATCGCATATTTTCATCTATTGTAAATTTCCCTTGATTACTTTTTGTCCCATTATTTTTTCTCATTTTAATGCTCTTATCAAAATGATACAATACTATAACTATAATACATAACATGGCAACACCCTAATATACCTATATGAAAAATGCACATACAATGATATGTTGGGATTGTTAACACAATATTTGAAAGGGCCAGATGGGTTTTGTGTAATTTTGTCTAGCCTCCCAAAAAAAATGGGAATGAGAGAGGAAAACATGTTCAGAGTTTAACTTGACTAAATTGTCATTTAATTTCCACTTTAACAGTCTGACATTGTGTTCATGTTAGACAATTATTTATCCATTAACAAGATTGCAAACTTTCTGCAGGAGTGAGAACACCGCCAACATTGTTAACCAACACCTAATAAAAGGGGTGGAAGTCCAGAGGTGGTTCAGAATTGCCCCATCTAAAAACCACACTTAATTCTACAAAAATGAAAACCATGACTACGCAGACATTCATCAAGGAACACAGCAAAGGCCTGCGGTTTTTCAGCTGTCACCAACTTAATTCATGTAATTTCCAAATGATGTGTTCTTACCCCATGCAAATATTGACTTAAGGTTTCCCACCTTTCACGTTACGCACCAGTTCACATATTGATTGATTAGTGGTGAGAGCGAGAAGGGGAACTGAGAGTGTGTGTCAGGTTTAATCATCAATCTATACCACAAAGATCTGTGGTGCTATTAGAACTTTCTTCTTTCCAACAGCTGCGTGTGTGTGTGTGTGTGCGTGATACTGAGAGATTGAATGCACACGTGCAACGATAAAAACAGTATGTCTTCACATGTGGGTTTGTGTGACTAAAGCTCTGTGCAAGGAGCTAACAAGCAGCTAGATAACAATTGAGTATATATACATGTTTGAGAGCAGTGTTTGGACAAGTAAGTACAGTTGTACTGCTGTTGTGTTTTTATCAGTCCATGGATCATTCCGTCTCTCTTCTAAAAATATCCACAACAACAAAAAAAATGCCACATGCCTATCGCAAGTTCTCACAGGCCGTAAAAACACATTCAGTTTGAGTATTTTCTTTGAACACTTAAGCAATAAAACTGAGCAAATCTTAACACTTGAGAAACAGGAAACCAGTTCAATATTTTACTTCCTCAATCAATCAATGAAAGATGTAATCAATAATTCTTGTATTTAATAAGCTGTTGATCAATTACAAACACTAAGCCCCCCCGTGTAGTACTGTGAGGGGCATCTTGGGTGCATTTACATCTTTAGTTCAGCTTTGTTGGAGATGGAAACATTGATATATTATATACTGAACCAATGACACAAACAATACATAGAAATAACCCCATCTAAACTAAAAGAAATCCAAAGAAAGTGAGCAGATGTGAAATGAGAAATATTGTACTTTTTACTCCACTTCATTAACCTGACATCTTTAGTTACCAGTTACTTTACAGATTACATTTTTTCAAACATAACACGTGTAGTTTATAAAATCCGATGTTTCATTATAAATGAAAGTACCCAACAATATAACGGCCTTTTTTCTGATGATACGTACATACTTTTACTTAAGTAACATTTTCAAAACAGAACTTTTAATAGTAACAGAGTATTTTCTAAAGCGTGGTAATTGTACTTTTACGTAAGTAAAGGATCTCAATACTGCCTCCACCACTGGTGAGAACAGAGGGATGTAACAAACGATGGAAATGTTGAGTGAGGTAATGACAGAGACAGAGACACTTGTTGAAGGACACATAGAGGGATGGAAAGAGTGAGAGAAAGAAAAAATGTGTATAGGTCCATAATTCATATGTGTGTGTTTCCATGTCAGAGTACGTAACCCAAGTTCTTGGAACAACACCTTTGCAAAGCGTTGACGGGCATGATAATAACACTGCACTGTTAGACATGAGTAGAAGAGCTTTCATCCCAGGAAACCTATAGCGGACACATATGCTTTTACTATACGGAGCCCAGAGGGAAGTGAACCCACAAGAAACAGTCAGATACTGTAACATAGACCAAAGAAGCTGAGCGATTATGTCTGTCTGACGAGGGATCAAACTCTAACGGCTACAGGTTGGACCATTTGACTTACAACTTTTCTCCAAGGCATCTCTCTGGAGAAAGCATTTCTTTTTTCTTTATCCCAAAACAACATCCCTACATATTTCTACAGTTGAGAAAAAAAAAAAATGTAAGAAAAGCTAAGAGTGCTTTGTGAAATTGTGAAATTGCTTCAAGAAAATTTGCCATTTCCTTTTCAAGGAATATTTCTTTGCAATGAGAGGAAACTTAATCTTAAAAATGGATGAAGGCCAGTCTTTTTTTTTTGGAAAACCACTTCCAGTGAAGAAATAAGTTGGCTCACCAGAGGTTTTCAAATAGCAAATAATGACTCATAATTTAACAGGTGTTTTTCAATGTTGACTTACAGCTTTCGGTAATTGAGCTGTGTCAGACAGATTTTTAAACAAGATCTCAGAACAAACTATGCTACTTATGCTGTAAATGAGGAGTTCCTTTAACAATGTGTTATTAATATCCACGTTTTTTCCCTGGAGTTTTATGTGTTGAATTGTAACCTCAAGAAAACAAATGCCAAACTGTAGGGTTGTGTAGGGTTTTATATGTTTCTCACACAGACACACACACACACACACGCACACACACACACACACACACACACACACACACACACACACACGGACACAAACACAAACACAAACACAAACACAGCTACTCACATGCTGCCACTGCTCTCGGATGAGTGGCCGGTATCGAAGGAAGTACTTCAGAGGGAAGTTGTCGATGTCAGGCCAGGTGGCGGGGCTGTGCCAGGACACCTCCAGCCTCCGGGCGTTGAAACGGATCGGGGTCGCCGTCACTCGCTCCGGCGGGTCTGGTTTGACTGTGGGGTGGATAAGAACAATTACAGTTATAAGTAAAGGGGAATCCCACCAACACTTGGAGCAGTACTTCCCACTCTGGAAATGGTCTTCAGCACAGAGCCACCCGCGCTACATTGTTACTGTTGCTAACAGTCGATTGCTACGTTTCAGTCTCACACAGTGTTTTTCTTAGAATTCTAATGGCTGCATCTGCATGTCTTTTTTTCTAGTCTCGGGATGAAGGCCTAATTTTTATTGTACAGTTCTAGAAATGAAGAAACACACATTTTCGTCCACCTTTCAGTTGAAGCAGTGGTCAGAACAGCTTAGGTCAAAGTTCAACAAATTTACTTTTTTACCCCAAGCCAACATCTGCACATTCATCACACGCACAGACAAAGATACACAATTATGCACAAGGATTGTTTTTGCTATAATGTAAACAGGGCTTTAGGCATGAGAATTCAAATATTTGACGGACCACGAGGGAAGAGAAGGCCAAATTAAAGACACAGACGGTCTTACTGAAGATGCTATTCAGTTAAATAAAGCAGAGTTTTTGTAGCCTGACTTAAGTCAGGATATCACTAATTTGAACCATTACTTAAACTGCAAGTTGCAAGAGTAACCCTTTAAGGTTAAGAGACCTACAAGCCCTACTAAGAACTTATCAATAGAACTATTATCAATGGTATTTTTGAAGGGTTTTCTTTGGGTCACCCTGTACTCTAATGGAAGATAAATAGTCAGAGGGAGGATGAGGATGACATTTCAGTGAGGACAAAGACAGAAGCTGAGATTGTTTGAGGGAACTGTTGCAAGGCAGACAAAGCACTCAGTCCCTGATGAAAGGGCAGGTGTAAATGTTATGTTTCTGAATACCTGTCAACTGAGAAAGACGCGCAGATGGTATGATCAAAAGAATTCAATTCAATGCTTTTCAATGACCTAGTCTTTGTTGGATAACTCTCACCTAGGGAACACACTGGCCTGCCCCTTCAGATACTTTAAACCCTTTTTCACAGAGATGCCCATATGACATTACGATATAGAATGGAAAGCGGCAGTTGTAAGCCTGAATGTCTGATTACAGATAAAGATATAGTACCGGATGAAGCATGAAATCAATTTGTGTAAAAAGCATCACAACAAACATGTAGAAAGTCACGCAAACCGACAGCACTCTGGCAAATGCAGACAAAGTCACAAGCAAAGAGACGGGCATCTCTCTAAGTACCACCTTCACTGAAGGAATGATTAAAAACCAAAAAGACCGATGAAGATGATAAGTGACAGACGAAAGCAGACAGACAACTTTTTCCCTCGAGAGCGATGTTAATCTCATTGTTATCTTCTTCAAGTCAATGTGAAAAAAAAATGAAAAAGGGGAAAGGGAAGAAAGAGAGAAAGAATAGAAATGCACATAAAGGCAGAGTGAAACCACTGTGAAGTCAGTGGAGACCAGAGAGCAAAAATTAATGCGCTTTCTCCAACAGTACAGAACAGAAGGACACATGTGCTAGGACTGAACAGAAAAGAGAGAAACTGGTACGGGTGGGGTGTCCCAAAGGCTTTTAAAGTATTCATCTGGCTTGAAGCATAGAATATGAGCTTTGTGTTGCATGAGAAATTAACACATTCCTCTGACAACCTGTGGAGGTCTACCACTATTAATACTAGAGCTGAAAGATGGACAGAACTTCAATAAAAAAGAGTTTACAATTCATTGAGACAGTAACAATTTAGGACTTCACTGATCAAAACAGAAGAAATCAGAATTAATCCGAAGCATGGACATACGGTGAGTAACAGTTGCAAGGCCTTGATAAGACAGAGCAAGTTTTAGACTTTTTTTCAATGAGAGTGATGCATCTGGCATCTTTTTTTTCTTCCTGAGTGCCTCGAGTAACAAAAAAAAAAAACACAACTCGGAGCAGAAAAAAATCCAACGTCATTGAACTCCAATGCAGCAAAGTAACGGTTGGCAAATGGACGGGTGATTCAATGGTTGCCTAGCAAGAAAAAAGGAAACACGCAAATGGTCTTCAACAAGAAACGCAGTGTGACCTGAAAACACGCTCTGTCTGATTGTGGCCTAAGGGCTTAAAGACTTTCAGTCTCCATGACATTTAAAACTAAGACTTACATAGACATAAGCTTTCTTTTTCAAGATTGATGGTAAAGAAAAATAACATGTCACACATATTGGGACCTATTTTAACAATCTGAGTGCACAGCGTGAATACTAGTTTTTTGATAGTTCGATGGCGGAAAAAAGTGCACCGGGCGCATGGTTCAAAAGGGTTGTACTTAGTGTCTTCATTAATTCATAAGTGTGTTTTGGCCGTAACATAAAATAAACCAATAAGAGTGTCATCTCCCATTCCCTTTAAAAGCCATGCATGTTTGTACCCTGGCACATTGTTATTATGATGGCAGATTTGCGCCATAATATTTGTATGGAATATTTTGCATGTTTGTTTGCTGCTGCGCTTCCTTGTGTGTGTAAAAACCATAGTGTGTGTGCGTGCTGTGCATAAGCCTAGGCGCATTTTACTAATGCACTGTTAAAATAACCATTTTTTTGTTGGTAAATGGCGCAATGACTTCTCGCTGCCTCAAAATAGCAATACAGCAAGAATTCACCTGAACAAAACTCCCTGTAAGACCAGCACGTCCATGGGTGGAAAGATGGGCGCAGGTGCATTTGCTATTTGAACGGCGTGGGCGCAGGACGGTCATAAAATCGCAAAGAGAATTGCGTTGGGCTTTGCGCCGCACTCTGCTGGGTGCAAGATTGGGCCCATAGTCCATAGTAGACAAAGCAATAACTCTTAATGTGGTGGAAAATGTAAAAAAAAGAAAGAATGCCTGATCATTTCCTGAAATCACATTTTTGAGCCTGTTTACGTTTGGCCTTCACACATCTGCCATGCCTTCCTTGGCCATGTTCATTCAAATCTGCCTCATTGTTACTGTTCCTCTTTCTTCCCTTCAGTCTAGTGTTGCAACAGTCACTGCAGCTCTCTCCTCCTCTTTGCTGGTGATGCGATTGAACAGGTATATTGTAAGATAAAAGTCTAATTGTTCAAAGGGCTACTGGCGAGACCATTATATTGTCTGTCTGCTGAAAATGGAATAAGAGAGTGGGAGGGAGAGTGGCTAATCTTTCTTTCTAAAAAAAGAAGTGTTTAAAGGCTGTCCTGTGCAGCAATCAAGCAGCCAACATAGAAGAGAACTGCAAGAGCCAAATCTGCATGTGGCTGAGTACATTCTTTGAACAACGGATTATAGTGTTTTTAAAACAGTTACAATGTGTCATCTAGTCCTGTCACGTAAGGCAACCAGATGTGACTGTATGATTAAAAAAAAAAAGGACTTCTGAAACTTTGTAGCACCCTTCTCCTGTCCTCACCTTACACCATAACTCCTTTCAAATAAATGGCCTTTTCACAAAGAAACAGGACAAAATAAGTGGAATCTATAAAACGTTTTACAGCTGAACAGGTGCTGGTGGACAACATCTAACACTACACTTGAACAAATGGGAGCCGTAGAGTGCTTCGATCTGCAGTGAAAATCGTACAAAAAAAGTTAACAACAAGAAAATTGAACAAAAAAGGTACAAAATCATCTTTATAAACGAGTGTTGCTGTGCACGTATACAGCCCAGCAGCTCCTCCATACAAATTTCCTTAAGAATCAAAGTCTTCAAGTGTACACACCGAACACTGAATCTAATGTTATAGGAGTGCTAACAGCATGTAAGTAAAGTAAAGCCCCATTGTTGGATGCAGATTTTTAATTATCGTAGTCGGTATCGTATCGTTAGTAGGTAACTGCAACTAAAATATTCATGACGTGTATAAAAGTGCGATTCTATGTGCACAAGCATTTAGTGGGTGTACACTAAATGGGATAATCTTTCTTTGCGCCCATGGGCGTGCTGGTCTTACAGGGAGGTGTGCTTAGGTGAATTCTTGGCGTGTTTCTATCTTGAGGCAGCGGGAAGTGATCGTGCCATTGACCAAATAAAACCTGGTCTGAAGTCAATAGCGCATTACTAAACGGCATCTAGGCTTGTGCACAGCCGCGCACACTATGCTTGTTACGCACACTATGCTTGTTACACACACACACACACACACACACACACACACACAGGGAAGCACATACGCATACTAACATGCAGGAGATTAAAAAGATTACGAATGAAAACATTGCGGTGCAAATACACCATCATAATAGCAATTGGCCAAGGTACAAACATGCCTGGCTTTTAGAGGGACTGGGAGATGAGTGATTGGTTTATTGCACGTTACGCCCAAAACACACCTATGAATTAATGAAGACCTAAAGTACAACCTTTTGAACCATGCGCCCGGCACACTTACTATTTTTTCCGCCGTCATTTGGACAAGCCCTAAATGCACATGCATTTTTTGTGTTTTTACTTCTATGTCGGTAGAGCACTGAAATTCCATGAATTAGATTCCTTGTTCCTCAAAAAAGACACATCATCTCCTGCTCACATTATTAAATGACTGGAAGTAGCATGTCCTGAATTCAGAGGGCTGCTGTCTTATTTGTTCAAAGTAACAACAGGCAAAGAGAATAAATATGAATTTAAAAAAAACACATCAGAAAGTTCAGTGTCAGGCTTTCTTGTTTTTCGTTCAAACAAAATTATAGATTATAGTCACACTACTGCCTATGTTATCATCTCTTGAAATCATCTTGACTACAGGGAGTCGCAGCATACTCGCAAAGGCAACACCTGTCAAACCTTCCTCTTGCGATTTAACTACAATGGGGATGCACCAATCATATCTCTACCTTTTGGTGCTATTAATTTGAAGCACATCTGCAGCACTAGGGACTGTGCATGTGCCTTTGAAGGTTTTTAAATTGGAAATTGCAATAAAAATGCAAAGAAACAGAGAGACTGTTGTACTTTTTGCATGGTAATAATTAGTGCATCTTTTAGTAAACATGCTTCCAAACCTCTGTCAGCTTTAGTTGGTCGCTTTTTTTTGAGAGCCAATGCTGATTCTGACCGCCCTTGTGGAGAGAGGGGATTCTGCTGGAATCAGCAAAATATGACAACAAACTGATATTTTCTCGGCTAAATAAATAGTCTTAAAAGCCAAGCCAAACAAATTGGCTTGCATTGCACTGCAGTCTGGGCAACTTATTTGGTATTCTCCAAGAAAATTGAAATGAGGTTACAGTATATTCATTTTATTCACAATGAATGACTGATGTAGTACTTACTCATGCTCAGGTGGGCTAATGTCAGAGATGACAAAAAAAAATAAGTGTAAGTAAAGGCTTAAGTAAAGTAAAAGTAAAGGTTTTAACTGCAGACGCTTTGACACTCAGAGAAGATCAGTTATTGTTTGATCATCTTGGCACAAGAAAGCTTTAAGTCATCATTTGATCCCTCTGGAGCTTCCTGGAGGGTTCTCTTTGTAACTGTACCCACAGCATGCAGATTGGAGGACACACACACACACACACACACACACACACACACATACACACACACACACAAAATCTCATCTAATTTCATCCTAGCTTTGGTCGGATGAACAAGGACAGTTGAGAATCGTCTTACTCCCACTCAGAATTCAGAAGTGCACCGGGAAGCATGAAATTGTTTTATTTATTTACGACCTGCCTCGTTGTCCCTGATAATGAATGTGGCTTACAACTTAGAATGGCGTGAGAAAGACTTTTAACAATGCAGGAACACGGAGGAGATGAGGGAAGGGGTGAGAGAAGGCAAACAATGTGAAAACAATGGGAAACACTTGGAAAAGTTTGAGGAGGAAAAGAGCAGGAGGAAAACAGAAAAGGAGAGGGCAAGACAACATCCACATTACGTTTTGATACAATTTTAAACGTTTTGTCTGAAAACCAGATTACATAAAGGGCCTTATCTAGCACCCGGCACAGAGCGTCGCAAAGCCTGATGCATTTGTTAATTTCCAGTCCTGCACCCACATCGTTTAAACAGCAAATGCACCTGGGCCCATCTGTGCGCCCATGGGCGGGCTGGTCTTACAGGGAGGTGTGTTCAGGTGAATTCTTGGCGTATTGTTATCTTGAGGGAGTGGGAAGTGATCGCGCCATTGACCAACCAAAACCTGGTCTAAAGTCAATAGCATGGCATTTCATTGAATTTAAACAGCGCATTAGTAAAATGCGTCTAGGCTTGTGTGTTACACACACAGGGAAGTGCAGCCGCACACACACATGCAGAAGATCACATATAAAAATATTACGGTGCAAATCTGCCATCATAATAGCAATACGCCAAGGTACAAACACGCCTGGTCTTAAAAGGGAATGCAAGATGACACTCATTGTTTTGGTTGGTTTATTGCATGTTATGCCCAAAACACACATATGAATTAATGAAGACACTAAGTGCAATATTTTATTAACCATGCGCCTGGCGCACATACCCATTTTTCTGCTGTCAAACTAGCTAAAGTGGATGTGGACACGCCCATAATACACCTGATTCATGCGTTTCACGCTGTGCACTTAGATCTTTGAAATAGGGCCCAAAGTCTACCCAGATAAAGTAGTGGTAATACAGTTTAATTGTTTGCAAGCTGCAATTTTACTCAAAGAAAAGACTTAAGACTTAAAATGGGCATGTTCAATGTCCGGGGCAGATTTGATAGGGCCCGCAGCCTCGGTTTGGTAAAGACGAGATCAAGAGTCATGTGTTGTAAACTTAAATGTTAACAATCTTTACATCAAATATAATACGTCAGGTCTAAAATGAGCGTTTAGTACAGTTTTCCAGCCTGAGCTGCAGTGCAAAATCGCATTGCCGGCAGAATGGCCAACAGAAAACTTAAGGAGAAAAGTGGTAAAAAAGTAAAAGAAAAGAGGGCAAAGTCTCTCGAGTCTGATGCAGCAAAATGCAAAAAGCTCACAGAGCTTTCATGATGAGGGACGGACAGCAGAGTTAGGTACTGGCGAGTGCCAGGAGCAGGACACTTTACAATAGGCTGCCTTTATCCCTGTCTTAGTGAATTGCATAGTCAGCTATCAACATGGGTACCTGCATCACGATTATGAAAATGGTTGCGCCATTTCGTGCTGTCACACGTAACGTGTTTAGTAATTTCTGTTTGGTTAATTTGAAACATCAAACGCGTTAGAAATGAATCGCGGGTTGATTGCGATTTCACCTGGTTGTATAAGAGAGGTTGTAATGAGCTCAGTTTTGCTGCTAGGATGAAGACTATGGTATTGAATTAAACAGGGAAAAATCAGGCATGCATTGGTACCACTCTAAACGCGCTAACAAACAGGGAAGGGGGCCAAATAATTCACCAAATATAACCCCAAGTTTAACCCAAAAATCGTAGCTTCATAGCACCAGAGTGTAGTTTATCCTTGTCTTTCATATTTGCGTTTACCATTGTAGCACTAAGCTTCAAAGACAAGATTGATAGGGACTACTAGTCATTTTCATCATTTCACAGCCTTAATATGATCAAAAGTGTAAAATGCCATTGACAAAATATTACAAAGGTTATTCAATGCTAATGCTTTTACACAAAGCAGCTCATACTATATCATCAATAATAGCTAATAACCTACCTTTAAAATCATTTGTTTATTCAGTTTGAAGATAGTTAGGTATAGGCCTACAATATATATCTACTCCCCATCTTCAGGTACAGCAGCAGCCTGTCAGTAATTCTCTGTACTGTTTTATCATTAAAGGTTTCTGTAGCCAGTGACACTTCATTATTTGTATTTTATTCACAATTTAGATGTCATGGCATTGTAAATTTTTTGTTTTTTATTTGAAAGCTGCAGTGGTGTAAACACAACCACAATTATCATTATTGGTTTTGAGATGCTACTTGCTGTGAATACATTTACTGACAGGCAGTAAAGGCAACAGTAGTGTGGCATAGTATCAGGACATCCTGGCCAGTGTCTTTCCCACACGGCTATAGATGACGGACATATTTGGGAGTAAGTCCAGGGCTGTTTTTTAGCCTCAGTCCGTCCCTGTTTGCATGTATCTTTGATTGTTACATGTCAGAAGGGACCATTGGCTCCCGGTCATCGCCACAAATCTGGCACTGTGTAAAAAAATGTTTGGGCAACCCTGGCTTAAAATCTAACTTTTAGGAATCAATCTGTAGTGTGGACGAAAGACATCTGTCACACAAATGGCATTTACACATTTATCTGTGAAGATTTGGCCGGCGATGAAAAATAGGAGGGGACAGAGGTAAAAGAAGTACAAAGTCACAAGAAGGGCATGTGGGAATAAAAGAGAAAGGAGAGGGAAACAAAGGAGCAGTGGGGTGTTTTGCTATCACAAATAGTTGAGGGATATCTCCTCAGCCAAGGCGCTAATCCGGCTAGCATTAGCATTTTCATGAGTCCTGTGTCCGGGGCTTGGCAGAGCATGTCCCTGCCTCATTTGGTTACTGATGTACACATACACACACACACACTCTCTCTCTCTCTCTCTCTTTCTCTCTCTCTCTCTTTCAATACCTCACCCTCTCAACCAACACTCCACACAATTGCTCCCAGACCCGTTGGTGTCCGTGTGTGTTTATGCGTCATGCACACCCATATCGCGCTCTAAGCAATATAAGAGAGCAGAGGACTGCTGGCAGCACTTCCCTTATCTATCAAAGTACTTCTCATTCCTTCTTTAAAATGAATTCTCCTCTTCACTGCTTTCCAGCCGTGGAGTTGCTTATGAATTCTAGGAGTCTTGCTGTTATTATGTAACCTTCTGCAGCCTAAGTGAACAAAAACCCAATTCAAACAGGATTTTTTTTTTTTTTTTAACAACTTACCACATAACCATGACGGTTGTTATTAAAAAGAAATAGCCAATGAAGGACTCACTTTTATGGTTAATTCCTACGATAAATATATGACTAAAATGTGCTTATATGGCGGCTGGTGTTTGGGTGATTTGGCACTTTTCAGTGAGAAACCAGACCTTTGATTTGTGACTGTCACACCCCGTCCAAGCCTCAAATTAAATACTGTTTGCAGCAGAAAGGGTTCAGAGGTAGCGTGTTTATTATCTAGTGCCTTTGGTAATGGCAGGGGTGCACGGTCAGTAGTTTTCACGCTAATGGACTATGCTGTTGGTTCAAGCAAAAAAAAACAAAAAAAAGAAATCTGTGCACTCTCCTTTCAGCTGGGTGACATTTATGTGGCCATTGAAATTCCAATTTTCTTTGTCTTTTCTGGCACGGAACATAACTGTGTGCGCAACAAATCTCCAAGGGGAAACCGAAGTCAATGAAATCAGTCATCTGTGGTCACTTAATGCATTAACATTGCTCAGAGAGCTTTTGTGGCCTAACATTTGTCAATCTATGTGGGAAAAGGATTGCAGATCTGTCCTTGAACTTATTGAACAAAAAAAGCTTTGTTTGTTAACTTTAATTAAAAAAGTGTTAATATTCTGCAGCCTGAATGAGTTAGAGGGCAATATAGAATTTTCAAAATGTCAGTGTGTTACCTTTCAACCCTTTGAGTTCAGAAACTCCTCTTTGGGAAACATAAGTGTAATTATAGCAATACAATATATCCTGCAGTGGAGGCAGAACTGTCCAAACAACAACACCCCCACCCCCTCCTCCCACACCCCTCCCCCAAATGTTTTACGCAAGAAACAGAACTAACACTTTGCAACTGACTACATCTGTAGGCTCTTTCCAATTGTTTCATTTATTTATTAATTTAATTATAGTACACTGACTCACTTACCATTTTAATGTTTCAAGATGTTTGGTATCAGGATGATGAGCTGTCCAATTAGAACGCACCCACCGCGGTGACGTTTTTGGTGGAGCTGTTCTTTCAATAGTCGACTCAGAAGACTCAGTTAAACTAGACGGGCCGAATAACCTATGAATAGTTCTACTTCCTGTTAAATTTTGTTTTACAAACATCTAATACAACATGACATAACCCATTAATAATATAATAACCCATTACACAACATTGATCTTACCTATACTGGACTCTTCAAAGGAAATGGTGGTAGAGGCTTTTCCCAAGGCGTTGACTGCTGTCACGTTTACTTTGTACGGGTAGCTGGAGAAGACCTCAGGAAAACGTACACGGCAGCGGTTCTTGTGGTCGGGATCTTTCTGCACATCCAGTGAACGCTGGTTATGTCTGGAGAGGAGGAGAAACAAATTAATTAATTAGGAGAAAGAACAGAGAAACAGGGACATATATGAGACAGACAGAGGGTGGCATGCTTTGCATTTTCTTTATAAGCTGGTGTGGAAAGAGTGCAACACATTCTCACTCCAAGCGCATTAAAAAGCTCGGTCACGTGCCTTTGGCATTTGTTAATGACGCAAAAAAGTCTCTTTGCGTCCTATCTAGACGCTCTGGGTGGGGACTCTTGGCATCTCTTGTTTATAAGGGTTGGAATCACTAGAGGCCTCTCGATGCAATATCATCAAGATACTTATGTCAGGATACCATATTATTGCGATTTTAAACACATTGCAATATGTTACTTTTTCAATCTTCAAATGTTTCCCAATTTCAAACGATGTCCCCAAAAGGAAACTTTGTCCCCATCTGTTTTATCAAAAAACATCTCACATCCGTTTTTTTTTTTTTTTTAAACATTATTTGTGTGGGCATTTTAGGCCTTTAATGGACAGGACAGCTGAAGTTGTGAAAGGGGAGAGAACGGGGGAGCTACACGCAGCAAAGGGCCGCAGGCTGGATTCGAACCCGGGCCGGCTGCGTCGAGGAGTAAACCTCTATACATGGGCACCCGCTCTACCAACTGAGCTATCTGGGTGCCCTCTCACTTCCATTTTATTGCTGCAAAATGGGATTGTCAAGCAGACAAACTGACCAACACATACAGTATATGATAATAGATCGATACTTGGCGTCTGTGTCTCAGTACAGTATTGCAGAAAATATTGGGATACTATGCTGCAACGGTTTTTGTCCCCCTGACCCCTACTTATTGATACTCCAGACGCCTATCTCTGGCGGAGCGGTGAGACGCTTCTGGGCCGCGCCGTGGCGCAGCTGGTGGAATATCAAGCGTTGACTTGAAAGTCCTGTGTTGTCTGACCCATCCACCCCCCCAACCAACCTCCTTTCCCGGATTTAGGTGTTTCATACTACTTGCTACCTTTGTCGCTCTTAACACTACGTCATGGAAATGTAGAAATAAAGTAGAAAACTGGTTGAGCATTTTCCCTTTTTTCTTTTTTTAGCAGTCTCGGGGGTTTACATAAAAGCTGTGAACACAGTTTTAATTCAAAAACTAAATCTTGGGTACTATATTCCTGTCTGCTACACAGACCAGGCCTGTTGAATGGTTGACCTGTATGCTAAAGACACTTACTGTTAATCTCTCTATTGTCCTCTTCATCTAATATTTCTCCCTATCCCACTGCTTATTACTATTTAAAGAGAATAATATTAGTGTTATATTATTAATGAAGGCCGAGTCCACATGCTGCCGAATGAGCTGTGGAACTCTGTGATCTAGGAATATCAAAGAGGAGCTGACCAAGACAGACTCGCCGGGTCTCCGTCCACACATTTGTAGGATCTAAGGTCTACCTACTGTTAAAACATCCTGGAGGACAGCTGGAGAGAGGTGTTTAACTACAGAGTGAAACCAAATGGTATTATTTTTCTTGTAAACCCCACCATTATTCTCAAAAGGATCCTTTGGCCATTTTGCTGTTTTGGTTTTAAGTTTTGCCACTGAACTTATTAAACGTGGCGTTTTTGTACGTGATTTTAAAACAAATCACTTGATTACTTGATTCAAATGTTTTCTTTTTATATACAGTGTCTTTAAAAGTATGCAGTCTAAAGGATAATTGTGGGGTATTCAAACTGTGGTGTTGTGTCGTCAGACTTTGTTATGGTAATGACAGACTCGTCGGGTGGATATGACAAATGCCTTTGGTGTGTAAGATCTAGGTTCAATTCCCGCTGCAATACATCAACCAATGTGTCCCTGAGCAAGAGACTGAACCCATAGTTGCTCCAGAGCTATGCAACACCTTACATTTATAGCAATTGTAAAAGCGTCAAGTTAAATGACGTGTAAAGTAATGTTGCTATGTTCCGAGATCACAGAATTATCTTTGGTGAAATCTTTTGCTATTATTACAAAATCAAACCTTTTTTTGTAAAGAACTGCTATTATTTTTTAAGTCAAGACACTTAACCCTCCTGTTGTCCTCGTGTAAAATTCAAAGATTCTGCATCAGAAATTTGCATTCTTTCAGCTAAGCTGCCCAAAAATAACATGGGTTGTTCAATACAACGCTCTTCTCAAGTAAAAAGAATGAACACAGCGCTACTTTCATAGAATTTTGGGTGTTTCATTAATTGTTATTATGGCATTAAAAAACATCAAAATGATTTCTCAACAGTGTCCTGACTAAACGTGTCAGTCTATGATTAATTATCAACTCAATCGGAACTATTTGTCAAAATAATTCATGATTTCAGCTTTTTTAAACTCAAAAAGGAGGCATCATTTTATATAAGTGAGGTTTATTGACCAAAAATAGTGTAATAGTGTGTACCTTCTAGACAAACTTGGCAGAACATATAGGAAATCAACTGAATATGACGGGAAATATTAAGGAGGTGCCACTCAATTAAAAAAACACTTTACTGTTATACTTTACTTGAAGGTATCTAGATAAGAGTGACATGAAACTGTCATGAACATGTCATAAACATTATAAAACAAGTCTTAAACCTTTATGAAATAATGCTTTTTTAGTTTAGTTTTGTCATGACAAGTTATGGTTATGGTTAGTGTCAGGGTTCATGTGTCATCACTGTGTCATGAAAGTGTCATGTCTTTCTTATGTAAATACCTTCAAGTAAAGTGTTACCAAAAAGTCAGTAACAAATAAGTAGAAGTTAGTGTGGATTCGGTGATAGTGAAAAAAGAAGCGCAGCATGGTCAATGGGAAGCCAACCCAAGGGTTAAGGGAAGCCAGTTGCATGTTATACCAGTATATAGATGATTTTAACATGTCAATCTAAAAGTTGCACTAAGACAAAAAAAATGCACTTACTGTACGTCCACTTCAAAGGTGGTGGGGATGTAGGTGGGGTGCAGCTGGTGCCAGCTGCAGTAGAAGCCTTTAGGGTAGGTGTTGGACCGACAGGTGACTGTGGGATCCCGAGGGGGAACTACAGAGAGAATAAAAACAAAAAAGGGATCCGACCATTAACTTACATGTACATTACAGTATCTAGGTAAGAACTATGCAGAGAAGAAGAAACATGAAGTGATACCAGAGCTTTTCAGTGTCAAACGCCTTGCATTCATCAAATGCAAAGCAGCTGGGCCTAATAATACATTTCCTTATTGAATAATTCATCCTTGTTCAAGTATTTCATTACATTCTCCACTGCTGCTCACTTTCAATTAGGCTGCGTATCGTGTTGTGTTTTCTCAGACATGCTTGTAATTTTAGTTATGATTGCCTTTTGCCTTTTTATTCTTACAACAGAAATAAAGGAAAACGAAATACAGAAAAAGGGAGTAAATAAGATCACATACATACTGTACACGCAGACTGAAATGACTTCCTTTAGGTTCTACAGTATAAATTGTATTTTTAATTTACTGCTAACTCAGGCAATCTTACAAGTGTAATACTGTATATTGAGTCAATTTGAATTGAGAGACCATCTTGTCACCAACATGTCTTTGACATCAGATTCAATGTATCCAACCTCTGCATGAGTTCCTTCCTCATATTTTGATTTAATGATTTTGGCACTGTTATGTGTTGTGACTGAGGGGAAACCTTCTGACATTGACTTTTTTCTGCACTGATTTCTTCCCGCTTAGCTGTCTGAGTGTTGGATGTACAAGTAACAGTGCAGTGAACAGCCACTGTAGTAGTGGAATATGTGTGGAAAAAGCAATCTCTGTGAGGATTCAATCAATCTATTTTAAATGATTTAATAAAATGAAGACGAATAAAGGTGATGGAGAACACATCTGGAGAAATTGGCGAGACAGAGGAAGAAAAAAAATGTAAAGGAGCTTGTAAGGAAGGAGAGAAGATGGTGTGTGGAGAAAGGAAGGATATTGGAGTGGTAGAGCTAAAGAAGATGAAAAGAGGTTGGCCAGAAAAAGTGATGTTGGGCCAACTATGGCCTCCTCCCAGATTAGGGTCTTTTCTTCACGGCTAGTCAACCGCGTACTCGTCTAGCACTCCCTCTTTCTCCCCACATCTTTTCACCCTTTCACTCTTGTTATTTTGATAGGCGTAATATACAGTGAGTGTACAGTGTGGCGTCTTTCAGCCCCCTTTCTTCTTTATCTTTCCTCAAACTCATTGCAACTATTTTATTTCACATATGGTGCTTCATTGGTTAGGATTGCTGCAGTATAGCACTCTGACAATATATGGGGATGACATTGGACTTTCATTATTACATATCAGATATCCGCCAGTCAGAAATATATACTCCTGATATGATAGGTTGACCGATAACCGCTGCATTCACACAATTTAATTCTTCCTTTTTATTCAGTAATGTACACCAGAGTTGAATGGGTGGGATGGGTCATTCTGTCTTTAAGAGCCACTAACCCTTTCAGTGTGGACATGGGAAAAACTGCATGAGTTGTTGAGTCAAGAAGGATCTCTCTCTCCTGTGGGAAAAACAATAGCTCCCAAAGAACAGAGCTTCCATTTGTTTTGGGAAAACAAATCTATAGTATAATGCAAGAACTTCTGCAGGCTACACTAATAATTGCACATGCAACATCACCTTTTCAATTTAGTTATTTTGTTAATTTTTTGCAGAACAGAGCATTTTGTCCAGAAAAAAGTAATAATTACAAAGAACAATGTTAATAGGAGGCCTCATCACCTGCTTAAGGCAGCATGGAGAGAAATGGAATAATTTCAAATAACCTTTTCAACTGTTTGAGTTAAACTCAAGGGACAATGAAGATGTCTAGATACCTGAGTTAGTCTGAGAAAGTAGTGTTCAACGGTGAAAAAACCTGGTGAGATAAAGGCTAATTATTGTACGTACTGTAACGTAAGTATTTTATTTTCTTGAACTTAGAATATCTATTTTGAGTGCATTATGACTTTCTGAATAGTATCCTAAAACATGCATTCATTAGAAAAATAAAGTGCATTAATTGAAAAGATAAATTGTACTAAAATGTTCAAAAAACTGTGAGTATCCCTGGTTTTCCATCGTTTAGTTGAGAATATACAGTGAGTGAGCTGATGTGTTAACCATGAATGCTGATTTAAAAAGCTGGTCGTACTATTGACCAGATCAGCCTAATCAGAAGCTTATATTTTGCGGCAAAAAGAGGGTACAGAGCCTCGGAGGTGACATGGACAAGAAGAAAAGAAGAAAAAAATACATGTAAGGGGACAAACACTTTTGCGAGATCTCAACTCTTAGAGAAGGGAAAAAAAAGCTAATAAAAAAGCAACAAAGAAAAAATAATTAAATAACATCTCGTCTTTCAAACTCGAGATCTTGAGTTTAGGGTTTGTCCCCAGCATTTCTTTTTTTTTCTCCATGAAAGTGGGGATCTCAAGTTATGTATTTTTTCTTCTTTTTCCCCTTCCATGTCACCTATTGGACTTTGTATGAGGGAAAGTATCTGTGTAGGAAAAATCTAGAGGAAAGCAGAACGAGTGGCAATCCCTCAGAAAGGAGGCAATTACAAAAAGCAGATGGAGAACTCGCTGCTACATCACATGTAAGTACCAATAATTGCTTCTGCAATGTGTTTTCTTTCTGGAGCTGCAGACAAATATCCAATTCATCCGCTAGATCTTAAGTATTTCTCTCATCACTGATGACTATTTAAGTGATTCATTTTTGCAGACAGTTTTCAGAGACATTATTCTGTCATCTTTGTTTCAGAACTTAGTACTCTAAGTGCAGTGTGATGAAAACATCTTTAAAAAGTCAGTTTACTCTGGGATGCTAAAATCTCCCTCTGAAACATGAATGTTTTAGTTTATGATGGCATGGTGGAGATGAACAATAAAAACATCCTAATTATTTTATAATTGTGATAACATCTTTGAAAACACCCTCAAGGTGACACACACGCTCGCATATGCGCACACGCAGTTGCCCACAAGCTAGAAGTAGGCTTGATTGGCTGCTATGGGATCATTTCAGAGTCACACACAATCAGCTGTGTTTAAGCGGCTGCTATGGCAACTAATTAGCCTGTCAAAAACGTCAATGATGGGGTGCCAGGGACGACATCCAATCACACTCAATTAATCACAGAGACTAATTAGGGCCGTCTCAATCAATTGGCTCCTCATCTGAGAGTTTCAGTCAAAGACACACACACACACACACACACACACACACACACACACACACAGACACACACACGCAAGCATTCTTATCGGCTTTGTAGAGTTAGCCATAATCCATCAATCACACCAGCTTATTAAGAACTTGGAGAAGTTGCAAGTTCAACTACGGATCACGGTTTTAGAGAGATAAAAAGCAGCAGAAGAGCGGTTAAAAGGAGGAAAAAAAGAGGAGGAAAAAAAGCAGAATGGTGAAGGAATTCAGGAGAAGGATGAGCCTAAGTGTGTGTGTGTGTGTTTGGAGTGGTTTATTTGCACTCTGGAGTGTTTACGCCTTTAATTTAGCTAATTTTTCCAAGCATGAGTGGTAGAAGGGCAGTTTCTTCTGGAGAGCTCCTCCGAGGGGACGGAGGTGTGCGCTGTGATACGAGGAGGAACGTGATGTGAAGGATCAATGCTAAATGACCCCTATAACACAAGGGTTTGGGAGTACAAGGGGACAGATGTTGACATCTAAATGCCAGCTGTTCATCCCGGTTTAGAAGCCATGCATTACAGGTAGAAGCAAGGACGCATCAAAAAGTGGACGGATGCAAGTTAGTAAAACTTTTTCTCAATACTTCTATTTGATTTTAGTTTACAAACACTGGATCGTAAGTGGAAGCTTGGTCAGTTATAACTTTAAACTTTTAACTGTATCTCTAGAAATTAGGTTTCTATTTTCTTTCTTTTTTAGTTTGCATCAATGTAGTCATTCATTTAGCTGCCATTGGATAAAGTGTAACGTATGGGACGTCAGCACAGTAGTGCTGCTTTGAGCCTAAATGAACTAAATGACAAAACAAAATAAATGAAAGATTCTGACAATAGTTTACAGTTACACAAGTTGTTGGTTCAGTGACAATGTATGACATGCCAGGGGAAAGAGGGTCAAACTAGCAAAGACGAGAAAATAGAAGGAGGGAATTAAGGACAGGATGGCGAAGAACTGGGAGAAGAGGAAAAAAGAAAATAACCAAAGTAGGGAAGAAAAACATTAAAAAAAGAAGAAAAGAAATGGAGAGCAGATGAGAAAAGACAACATTCTTTCATGGGATTTTACTAATGCATGCTTTAAAAACCTTTGGACACACCACACGTCTGCGGGCGCATGCCCAAAAAGCTGCCGCTCAGTTGCTTTAATAACAATAAAACATTAAAAGGTAATGTATATATTAAAAATACAGGTTGACAACAGGAAGGAGAAGATAGAGCAAGAGACGATGCACCTGTAGACAATCAGAGAGCAAATACGGATATGAATATTAAATAAACCACAACCATAATTCTAATTAAAATGACAATGTGCATGGTGTTTGTTTATTGGTGAACCGCCCGGTCCGACTCACACAAGACACCGCTCATGAATAAAATGTTATTAGAATTAGTGCGCTTTCATCATCTGGTTTGAATTGCTAAATTCACTGAATGAGATTTTAAAGATGCTCTTTGTTAACCTCATGAAACACACACCTGCATGTGGGCATGCCCAAGCGGTTTGTTATTTAATTTTTTTTTTTTTTTTTGAATGGTCTTAGGTCAGAGACTGTCCAAAATCTCTTAAAATGGCATGTAAAACCAAACCAAACCAAATACATCCATAAAAGCCGGCGTTAAAGCAGACATTTTATTAAGCGCTGTCTATCTCATTTAAGTTCCTGGTACAACATAAAAATTCATTTTTCATGCTATTCGGTGTTCCTTTACATCAGAGTGAAATGACAGTTGAAAAAAAACATTTTTTGGAAATCTGTTTTTTCTGAGTGAAGCAAATGCAAGTTTGGTTTTGTTTGTATTTAACTTGATTTGGTAACACTTTACTTGAAGGTATCTACATAAGGGTGATATCACACCGTCATTAACACACAACACTGGTTGGAGTCAAACCTGCAGGCCGCTGTGACAAGGACTTAGCTTTTGGAAATTGGGCGCACGCTCTACCAGGTGAGCTAACCAGGCGCCCCCAATGCTCAAGATTTTAATTGGTTTGGAAAGCATTAAGTTGCTGGTGGATTACAGTGGAGTTTTAGAGGACTGTTCTACCAACCACTAGATCAGGAGATGGAGGGGGAAGGAGGGAAAGGAAGACACTTAGATCCTACATATGCAGACTTATGTGTTTCATAAGATGATAGCCAATAGCTTGGATGTTTGTATATACAGTGGGTACGGAAAGTATTCAGACCCCTTTAAATTTTTCACTCTTTGTTTCATTGCAGCCTTTTTC